>NC_137227.1:18001491-18007782 GCF_949987685.1 Ammodytes marinus
TCAAAATCTCAGAAAATTTGAATATCACATGAAATCAATAAAAAAAGGGATTTTTAATACAGAAATGTCTGCCCTCTATAGGTTAGTATAACCATGCTTATGTAGGCCTGTATACTTAGTACTTGGTTTGGGCCCCTTTTGCATGAATTCTTGCCTCAATTCCAATTCATTTTCCACGATATTGTAATTATATGAGTTTCACCTGTATTAGGTAGATAGTGAGATGCCAGTGTGGGATTATCGGTGTGTTACCCGAGCGGCGACAGAGGCCGGGCGAGCTGCGAGTGAAGCTGTGGGAACCAACCGCCACCTCGTTACCGCAGGTGAAGCCGACAGGGCGGATTGAGTTGCATTCCTTCAAACACAAACACACAACCACATTGTGACGGTGCTTTGATTGCTCCTAAATATTTGCTCATTATTGTCCAGCCCTCGGGACAACACACACACACACACACACACACACACGCTTACACACACACACGCTCACACACACACACGCACGCACACACACACACACGCACACGTCACCTCTTTGCATTCTTTCTTGCACACACACACGCGCGCGCACACACACAGACACACACACACACACACACACACACACACACACAAAACCACAAACATTGAAAGGCTAAGGTAAGAGATTTGACACTGTTTAGGTGTAAGGTGACACCTTGATTTGGCCCATTACCGCATCGAAATGTTTTCGCGGCGTCGTAATGCGCACACAGACAAAAGGCAGCTTGGGCCTGGGAACGAAGGATGACTGATATGATACGAGAGAGTAGCAAAGGAAATACTGTGGTAGTTGCCAACATAGTTTGGAGATTAATGAACAATGCAGATGGTAATCAAACCAGTTATTTAAAAAAAAAAAAAAAAAAATGGAGGAGGGGCGCCCTTAACTCAGTTGGTAGGGCGTCCCCCCCCCCCGGCCGGGCCCAGCAGCAGACCCGGGTTCGATTCCAGCCCGCGGTCGTTCTCTGCATGTCACTCCCCTCTCTGCCCCATTTCAACTCTGTCTCTGCACTATCAATAAAGCATAAAAATGCCCAAAAAAATATCTTAAAAAGAAAAAATAATTAGGAATTGAATACACTTTTTTATTTTTATTTTTTTGTGTGAAAGATGAGTAGCCGATAGAATGCGGAAGTAGCCTAGCAACCTGTGTGAGCTTGAGGTGTGAGAACGCAGAAGGCCACGAGCAGGTCGGTAACCGGAGACCCATGTGAAGCCGCGGCAACTGGAACCGAACACAAGAATACACCGACTGAGCCAATACTAGGCTGGCTACAATGCACTCACATTCCCTCACACACACACTACCTGATACACACGCACACACATTCCCTAAAACGCGCACACACACACACTCGATAGACTACAAACACACTCACACACACACATTCCCTGATACACTCACACACACACACATTCCCTAAAACACACACACACAATCCCTGATACACACACACACACTCACACGCCCGATAGACTACAAACACACTCACATACCCTCACTCACTCACACACAAACACTAACACATACATTCCCTGACACACACAAACACACACACATAGGCCTACATTAACATGGAAAAGTTGAGTAATGGACGCACAGACATGTCATGTAGGCTGAACACACACACACACACACACACACACACACACACACACTCTGCTGCTGTGTCTGAACTGCCTTCTCACAGAGATTATGTGGCCAGAGAACAAGCTTTGACTCGCTGTCGGCCGGGAGACGCTGAGTCAAGAATGACAGCTTTAACCTCCAGGGTATACAGCTATGTAAACACCTCTTTTATATACAGTCTATGGTACGTACACACACACACAAATCTAAAGTAGTGTTCCCTAAATTTTGTGGCAGAAGTAGGCCTACACTCCCGTTGATGCCCCTTTTACTAAATATACTTAAACCTGCAGTGTGTAGAATTTTGGGATTTCATAGCAGACTTGGTAGAAAATAATTATAATATCCATAAGTACGTTTAATTTAGTGCATAATAACTGAAAACATATATTTTTTTTTCCCCTTTCTCATATATGTCCATATTTCTCCATACTTTGGACCAAGGCCTGGGTGCCGCCATGTTGGAAGCGCCATGGTTGGAATTTCATCTGGTGCATTGTTTAGAATTGTTCTTGTCCTTGAAGGCCACTGTAGCTTCTGTTATTATTCTAAAGGGTTGGGGTTACCCAGGGAGCGTTGCATTCTAGAACTTGATGATGTCATATTACACACTGCACCTTTAAGTCCCTGTTGCAGTGGTCGTGGGCTCGCTCTCTCTCTCTCTCTCTCTCTCTCTCTCTCTCTCTCTCTCCTCTCTCTCTCTCTCTCTCTCTCTCTCTCTCTCTCTCTCTCTCTCTCTCTCTCTCTCTCTCTCTCTCTCTCTCTCTCTCTCTCTCTCTCTCTCTCTCTCCTCTCTCTCTCTCCCTCTCTCTCTCTCTCTCCTCTCTCTCTCTCTCTCTCTCTCTCTCTCTCTCTCTCTCTCTCTCTCTCTCTCTCTCTCTCTCTCTCTCTCTCTCTCTTAAAAACACCTAAAAAATATATCTTAAGATAAAAAAATCTATCACATGAACGTATCACAACAACTGAAGTGAAGACAGATGCGGTGATGAAGACTTGACAGATGAAAAATCTTCAAAGATAAATGTCAGAATTGATTAGTGGCGTCACATTAGATTGCTCTGGTCTGTTGTGGAGATGGATTCTGTTTGGAACGTCCTTCTGTGGATATTTCAGATGTTTTTGACTCGAATAATAAATCAAATAATAAAACAATTTTACGCAAACATTTTTAAATCCATCCATCAGTCAATCTGAGGAGCTGCCACGTACACAGACGACTTTTGGGTAATATGTAATATTCCTGTTTAAAAGGTGGAGTCACGGGCACTCCGGTGGTGTAGTGGGTAGAGCGCGTACCATATTGACTCCGGCCTTCGTTGCAGTGGTCGCGGGTTCGAGTCCGACCCGTGGACCTTTACTGCGGGTCATCCCCCCCCCCTCTCTCTCTCTCTCTCTCTGTCTCCCCATTTCAACTCTGTACTGTCTAATAAAGCTTGAAAATGCCCAAAATAATCTCCTGTGTTAATACACAGCCTATAGGTTTTATAAACCGGTATATTGGCTACTGTGGGCCCGCTCTGTTTACATATCAGTTTACAGAGCCTAGGCTGTGTATTAACAACTTTAAAATAAAGCAGAAGCTATACGGTGGCCTTCAAGGACAAGAAGCTATTTACTAAAAGATGGCATCATCCTCCACTGCCTCAAGTCTTTCCACAATATCAAGATGTATTGAGTTATTTATTCTATGATATTCCATTCTTCTTGATCTTCCAACAGGTGCATTTCCCCAGGACGCCCACTTTCTAAATGCATATGGCCGTTTAGTTTGTCCACCTTTACCAGAAGCTACAGCAGAACTGCTCCATAGAAAAGGCCAGTGAAAAGCGCCTCTTTAATTCCTCAGATTTCAGCGTGCCAGGAATGTTTATAGTGGCAGTACAGAGCAAGGTCCCATGTGGTGAAGCAAAGAAAAAAAAAAATCAATTCTTCAGTGTATAAATAAGGGGGTTCAGAGACGGCAGGATTTTATTGGTCCCGCGCTGAAAGAATTTAACTGCCTCCCTGATGGAGCGTGAGGCCCAGACTAAAGTTGCCCCGGCACAACCTTTTCAAAGGGTTAAAAATAATCTGGAATAATATTTTTTCTGCCCCGTGACAGAGCGGGACAAGCAGCAGGGGACTGGATGGTGATATAACGCCTGGAGGTATTTTTCCACCACCCTGCAGGGTTCCAAATTATTTAGTATCTCATTATTAGGAACTTTCCTCTCCTCTATCCGTACTTAATCTTGAGGTTTTTTTTTTAACACTTTACATTTTTTTTTTAAATAAATCATACGTGAACATGGGCCAAGAAAAATCAAAACTTACATACTTACGGAAAGTGTATCCAGGCCTCCTCAGTAGGGCTATAGGGCTTGATTATCAGACTATCACATTTGCTAATGGAATTCAAATCTTTCATATCCTTATCTTTATATGTTTAGATTCAGGTTTTTGGCAAATGTATAAATAACATTGGGTGCTCCGGTGGCGTAGTCAGTGGATAGAGCGTGTACCATATTGGCTCAGGCCTTCGTTGCAGTGGTCGCGGGTTCGAATCCGACCCGTGGACCTTTACTGCAGGTCATCCCCCCCCCCCCTCTCTCTCTGTCTGTCTCCCCATTTCAACTCTGTACTGTCTAATAAAGCTTGAAAATGCCAAAAAATAATCAAAAAAGTTTCATGTTTACCAGCGTAAAAGAGTGAGCTTTGGGTGCCTTCATTTTCCAGTCGTCTGTAACATTTCATTTTTAGAACATTTTCGTATTTCAACTCTGTACTATCAAATAAAGCTTGAAAATGCCAAAAAAAAAGATCTTAAAATGTATAAATAACATCAAGTGTTTTTCTAAAGTGTCAACGAGAAACTGTAGTTTTTAGTTGACTGTTGCGCCCCCTTTGGACCAAACAAACATTGTTCTTACGACACCAGTGCCTGCTGTCCTGTAGACTTTTGCCAGCGCGTGCCGGCCGTGCGTGCATTTGTTTAGAAAGCGAGTGAAAGAGAGACGGCAGGAATGCGTCGCGATGAGGTGATGTATTTATTTATATGTGACTGTTTCAGATTAATAATGTTAATATGATGATTGTGAAGGAGGCGAAGTCAACTTTTAATTAGTATCGTTCAGGGAAACACAGAATGTTAGAATGAATGTTTTATCAACTTAGGAATGAAAAACCCAAAACATATTAACATCAACGTCATACATTCAAAACAAAGAAATAACAGACACGCACAACACCCATTTATGTCAGTGAAATAATTTAGTGCGACATACAATTTTACATTTACATAAATAATTTCAATGCGTCATGATTCTCTCTCTCTCTGTATTCATTATTTTTTTTAGCCCTTCTTTCCACAAACGGCTCAGAAACACCTGAACTCTTTTCCATAAGGCATGACATGGTTATTGCAGAAGAAGAAGAAGAAGAAGAAGAAAGGTCCTACATTGTGTGTGTATAATGCTGCCAGTCACACACTGCATAGTTCCCGGGCTGGAGTCTCCACTGGTTTACAAATCTCAAAGAGTCAAAAAGAAGACCCTTTCTGGACGAGTTCCCAGGCTGTCAACAAGTCTTTATGGAGTGTAAGTGTGTGTGTATTAAATGCTCTTCTCACACTCGTCTATCGCCCACCCCTTCGGCTATAGGAGACCTCACATAGGAAGGAAGGAAGGAAGGTGGGAGGGGGGGTTCGTTGGAGCATCCATCAGCCCAGCTCGGAGCACTCTGTCTGGGCTTGCTGTCATGGCCGGAGGGGGTAGGCACGGAGCTCCCCGAAAAATCTCTTTTTATCTTCACTGATGTCATTATTTCTCCTCCTCTGCTCCTGTCAGAGTCTAGAACATAAGGATTAAGTGTTCCTAAACTCCTTCTTTAAAATGTCTATTTTTCTCTCTCTCTCTCTCTCTCTCTTTCTTTCTTTCTTTCTTTCTTAGGCTTAGCAGGAGGAGCAAGAGACTTCCACTGGAAGACAATGATTTTTTTTTTCATCGTATATCCTTGGAGAGTTGTAGATTTTTTTCAAAAAAGGGAAAAAAGAGAAAGATTGATTGAAAGCCAAAATGGAGCAGATGTTGAAAAATATTCCATTGACTTCTGTTCTCATGCGATTCTTCCGGGCAACAGAATCCCCTCGGGGTCGGTCAAACTCGGGGAAAATTTGGGGGGGTTGAGAAGAAGTGTCAGTTAGGAAGGATGAGTCATTGTTTCTGAGAGTTTTTTTTTCCAGTGCTGCAATCTCTTTTCGGGAAAATCCCCCCAAAAAATCCTCCGTTTTACAAAAAAAAAAAGTAATCTAACAACAACAAAAAAAGAATCTCCATTGTTCTCTATAGTGTGCAGATGTAGGTCCACTTACTTGGCTTTCCTATGAACAGTCTTCTGTCGAGGTGTAAAAGAGAGGGGTAAAAAAAAGAGAAGAAGGTGCATTTCGACCATGCGTTGGAGCTGGTGTCTTTGCTTTGTCCCGCTAGTCTACAGAGGAGCGATAGAAGCACGAGACGAAAGAAGAGAATTGGGACGAATCTGTCAGTTGAAGAGGATGGAATCTGGGTCTCTGTTGGCCATATGTGCCATGTGTTTGAGAATGTCTTTCTTAGTGATGATTCCCAGCAGCCTCCTAATGGCAGAGAGACAAAGAGAGAGAGAGA
>NC_137227.1:18007982-18010482 GCF_949987685.1 Ammodytes marinus
TAGTACAGCGCCCCTGGAGCAGTTTTAGGGGTTAAGTGTCTTGCTCAAGGACACAATGGTAGAGATGGTGGGCACCCTAGATGTAATAGCAGCCAACACTAGTTTTACTACTAACACCCTCCTGTCCGGTGGCGGGGATCGAACCAGAGACCTCATAGTTACTGGGAGGAACCAGAGACCTCATGGTTACTGGGAGGAGGAACCAGAGACCTCATGGTAACTGGGAGGAGGAACCAGAGACCTCATGGTTACTGGGAGGAGGAACCAGAGACCTCATGGTTACTGGGAGGAGGAACCAGAGACCTCATGGTAACTGGTCGGCCCTAAAGTGGACAGCTTATTGCAACAGTTTGATAAATTCGGAAAAAAGGGAATTTCCACTACTTTGCCATCAAGATCAGTTTATAAAAGGTTATTGGAAATACAAGTCAGCCCGCGAAAGTGTCTTATGTTGCTGTGGGCGGAGCTTGGTCCAAAATGAATAACCCTTATGATGTCATAGTGATGTCATCAGGTTGTTAAGTGACGCTGCACATTTTTATCTACAAAACCTTACACTGTAGGCTCTAGAGTCTGTAGCATCAAATAATGTAATAATGGCAAATAATAACGCAATAACCGCTAATTATAACGTCATTATTTTTGAGTTTTTAATGTAATAAAAGCTAATTCTAGTTAGACTAAGACTAAAAACTCAACCAGCTGTGTGTGTGTGTGTGTATGTTTGTGTGTTTGTGTGTGTCTGTGTGCGTGCGTGCGTCAGAGAGTGTCAAAAAGAAACCACAGGATATATTGTTACATGTGTGTGAGTAAACTATTATAAGCCCGTGTTTGACAGTGTTGCTGAAAGACAGTGTTTCTGTCCACTAGTGAAAATATACATTATTCCATTTCCCGATCCCCGAGAGCCCGTGTGTTTGAACCGTGTCAGCTTCACTCTAAACAACTGAAGTCTGAAGAATTAAACAATGAGTAAAATGAATTCTCCCCGGGAGTATCTTTATACTGAGAGTCCCGTCTGTAGAGAATGTAATTCCCCACCACAACGTTGTCCTTCTGTCATCACAAAGACAGATTTTAGGCTGATAGAAAACAGTGGTGTGTGTGTGTGTGTGTGTGTGTGTGTGTGTGTGTGTGTGTGTGTGTGTGTGTGTGTGTGTGTGTGTGTGTGTGTGTGTGTGTGTGTGTGTGTGTGTGTGTGTGTGTGTGTCGAACCTATCGAACCACAGAGCTGTATAATGTATCGCTATGTCCTCAGTACATTCCTAAAAAAAATATATATATATTTTTCTTTTGCAAGTAAATGCAAACAATTAGTTGGCTACAGCAGCCACTCAAATGTACAGATTTCCTGCATGAATTTTGTCGAGTCATTGCAAACTAAATATCTTTGGGGTTTGGACAGTTGGTTGGAAAAAACACGACGTAGGATATGAAAAAATAAATAAATAAAAAATTAAGTTTCACCTTTTCTCTAGAAAAATAAAATGATTACAGTTTAAAAATCAACAACACTTTTCTCATCTAGTTTGGACCAAACGATTCTAGTAATTCATTAATCGACCTTGGTATTCGACACAAATGACCTACACTGAAAATGAATGTTACCTGCGGTCCTAAAAGTCTGTGTACCAAAATATCCTCCGTCTAGACAGCTGTGTGTGACCCACAACAGGACGTCCTGACAAACCCGAACCCCCCACTCATCCATGTTTAAACATTTATTTAATAAACTGACTCATCCTCTGTTTAGTTTCCCTCACAGCCCATAAACCACAAAGCAATACATTTGAGTCAGATTATAGACATTGTTACGGGCAACATGAAAGCTATTCCATCCTGTGCTGCTTATTGTCTTATAGGCCAGATGTCACATAGTATGCCGGCTCTGCCACTTAATCCGTAACATCTCCACTCATATCCTATCATGAGGTAATGGTTTTTTGACTTATGAGAGTGTGTGTGAGAGTGTGAGTGAGTGAGTGCGAGTGCGAGTGCGTGTGTGTGTGTGTGTGTGTGAGAGTGTGAGTTAGTGTTGTTTTTGGCAGCCTGTTTTAAGTTTAGTTTTAGTCCAGTCTTTGTGTCAAACTGTCATTTTAGTTTTTATTAGTCTTAGTCACGTTTAAACTCTTTTTAGTCTAGTCAAGTTTCAGTTGACTAAAAGTCTTGAGCTTTTTAGTCTTATCTTAGTCAGAATTATCTGGGACTATTTTCGTCTAGTCTTAGTCAACAAAAACTGATGTCATTTAAGTCTAGTCTTAATCAATGACATTTGTATTTTAGTCTTTTTAGTAATGCAATTATATTTAACCCAGTTAATATAGTACAAGTACCTAGTATAGTACAGCCAAAATCAAAATGTTCTTTAAGTCCCCCATTTCACAAGTCAAACAAGGTTATCTTATCTTATTATATTATTTTTACCTTATAGACTCAAGAATACATGCAATTCCAGACACGGAAGACTAGTGTTGTTTTTGGCGGCCTGTTTTAATTTTAG
>NC_137227.1:18015482-18017982 GCF_949987685.1 Ammodytes marinus
ACCCCTCCTACCCCCCTAACTTTATTTAGTCGCTACTTTATTTATTCATACCCGGAGACACCTATGTGTGTTTGTTGTTCAAAAAAATGAACCCCCCCCCCAAAAAAAATAAAAAACATGGACATGGACATGGACATATTAAATCTACAGCACATTACATACAGCCCTTCAGGGAGACAGGAATGTGCTCTTTAAAAGCGCCAGAAACCACATATTACACACAGACACACAATACATTTGCCCTGATATGAGCCTAGCCGAACGTTTCAATAAGGAAAAACCTTGAGCTAATGCCATAACACTTTCATAAACATGGGCATATAACAGTAAAATCATCTGAATAATCAAAACCTCCAAACAAAAACATAAAATGCATTTTTGCTATCTGTAACAAAGCTTTTCTGTATACTGCACTTGTTGTAAAGTATACAAACGAAGGGAAAAAAAACATGACCTCTTAAAATCTACCGCACATTACCGGCCCTTCTATGCTATTGAAAAGCTCCGAATCACTCACACACACAAACACAGAGAGAGACACACACACACACACACACAAACACAGAGAGAGACACACACACACACACACACAAACACAGAGAGAGAGACACACACACACACACACACACACACACACACACACACACACACACACACACACACACACACACACACACACACACACACACACACACACACACACACACACACACACACACACACAGAGACACACAGAGACACACAGACAACACACACACACACCTCGTAGATCCCCTCTCTTCCTAAAGCATCTGCGACCCATTTGCTGGTCATGGTGGCTGCCATGAGGGGCACGATATACTCGAGACCGCCGGTCAGTTCGAACATGATGACGACCAGAGACACCGTCATACGAGTCACTCCACCTGGACAGAGAGGAGAGAGAGAGGGAGGGGGATGTTAGGAAAGAATCTGCTGGGGTGCTCTGGTGGTGTAGTAGTGGATAGAGCGCGTACCATATTGGCTCCGGCCTTCGTTGCAGTGGTCGCGGGTTCAAATCCGACCCGTGGACCTTTACTGCAGGTCATCCCCCCCCCTCTCTCTCTCTCTCTCTCTTTGTCTCCCCATTTCAGCTCTGTACTATCTAATAAAGCTTGAAAATTCCAAAAAAAAAAAGCATCTGCTGCTGTTTACTCAACATTATGTCCCTCCACTGACTCAGTCTTATTCATCTGAATTTGATATTTATATGAGTATTAAAAAGGTACACACACACACACACACACACACACACACACGCGAGAGAGAGAGAGAACCAAGGCCACACTGTTAACTTGATGCCACCGCTTTCCTTTGTGGTTTTCCTTCATCTAAACAACTACGTTAAGTCGACCGGACATGAAAGAGGATAAGAAGAAAAAGTTCCCTTTTGTTACTTGACAAAAAATGCTAAAATGGAGATGATTACATGCTCTCAAAATTGTTTCCCGATGCCGATTGTGCTTCAGTTTAGAAGAGAAATGGAATACTTATTGCATTCCCATGTTTTCAAGAAATTGTCCAAAATAAAATAAAAATCTTTTCATGCAAACCAGTAAACCAGTTTCTTTGCCATGGGCCAAAACCGTTCGTCCCATATGGATGAAAAAAAATAACAATACAAATAGTAAATAACATCTTTATGCATAAAAGATGAAAGCGTTCCAATGGGGATTATATTATATATCAGAACAACAAACTACACAAACTATTAGAGTCCTAAAGAACATAACATACTTAAAGAACATTTTCTATTTAAGATTTAAGGACACAGACAGCCTCTGCATCGCTGCTTTCTAACAGTATTTATGAGAAAAATTACAAACAGACACAAATTATAGTTTAAAGACGATATATTCTTTGGCTTAGCTGGATAACAGGAGAGGTACTCCCTGCTGGAAGCATTTATTTGGCCACGTTGGTTCTTTATGAGGGTTATCAAACAGTATAGAACTATGGGGCGCTCCGGTGGCGTAGTGGATAGAGCGCGTACCATATTGGCTCCGGCCTTCGTTGCAGTGGTCGCGGGTTCAAATCCGACCCGTGGACCTTTACTGCAGGTCATCCCCCCTCTCTCTCTCTCTCTCTCTCTCTGTCTCCCCATTTCAACTCTGTACTATCTAATAAAGCTTGAAAATGCCAAAAAAAAAATCTAAAAAAAAAAAAAAAAAAAAAGTATAGAACTAGAGCTAGAATTTGTAGAGTTTTATAAGTAACACATTTGAGAACATATAAGAAAACTTTAACCCTGTCATAACATTGTCCCAGATCTGCAAACGAATCGGTACACGTCGGTACTCGTTACCCCGAGCACTGAGAAATCGAAACCCTAGAATTTACTACCCATCTGGTTTCTGCACTTTATCTACAAGGGTTTTGACAAAGGATCTGGGAGGCTAAAGGAGGAAGAATATTAGTATAATGCTTTTTAACTGTGTGTTATTTATCACACTGAGTTATTGTCTGATGTGCGGTACATTGT
>NC_137227.1:18020482-18105482 GCF_949987685.1 Ammodytes marinus
ACGGAGAGGGGGGAGAGAGACAGACAGAGGGAGAGAGAGAGAGAGAGACACACATAGACAGAGAGAGACATATAGAGAGAGAGAAAAAAAAACAATCAATTAATAACTTTTATTTATGTAGTCACGTACTTATTGTTAGGTGAATCCAGTGTTAATACACAGCCTAGGCTCTGTAAACGGACATGTCTCTAGCTACGGTGGAGAGCCTATAGGCTGTGTATTAACACCAGGTTTTTTTTTCTTTGACAGAGAGACAGACAGACAGAGAGAAACCAGAAAACATTAAATGAATTGAAAACAGGCACGGGGAGCCACAAAAGAGAAATGAAAAACCCATAAAAATAATACATTCAGTTTGACCTTGGTCGACGGAAAGAACCTGTACTCCGTGAACATGGCTATTCCATCTAATGAGGTGTGTTTAACAAATGACACAATGTAAAATAATATGTAAGAAATCCTTAACTTTAAGGGGCGCCCTTAGCTCAGTTGGTATGGCGTCCCCCCCCCATGGGCCTCAGCCAGCAGCGGACCCGGGTTCGATTCCAGCCCGCGGTCGTTCTCTGCATGTCACTCCCCTCTCTGCCCCATTTCAACTCTGTCTCTACACTATCAATAAAGCATAAAGATGCCAACAAATATATATATATAAAATAATATGTAAGAAATCCTTAAGTTTTTGCATATGGCAGCTATAATGTAAGGTGTCCGCTGCTCTTGCATACAGACATCACCTACGTGTTTGTTTATTGATATTGTATGTCCACCTTGTGCTGCTGTTTGTACAAGGAGATGACTTGTATTCTGGTTTAATACGTTATACGGAATTTTTTTCACCTTTATTTTTTTACAAGCAAGTCATCAGGAAACAAGTTCTTATTTACAATGGCAGCCTGACAAGCAACACAGGCCACTTGTTTAAGTTATTTATGGGGTCGCAGCCTCAAGAGTTTGTGAGCCTCTGGTCTAAAGAAGCCCTATCTTTGCTTACTTTGTGGGAAGCAAAGTGACAAACCACAAGCCAACATGTTGACTTATCTCACTCCACACAAACAAATAGACCTACTCCTCTTGTCCCCGCACACACATACATAGTCAACCTTTAAAACACAAACACAAACTAATCCTCCTTCACACTCTCACACACACCCACACACACACACTCTCTCTCTCACACACACACACACACACACACACACACACACACACACACACACACACACACACACACACACACACACACCTGTTTGTAGCCGCAGAGCTGAGAGGAGTCTAGCAGAGAGCAGTCATTAAACAGCTCTGAGATCAGCTCTGCTCCGCTCATCCTGGTGTAGCTGTTTGGATACGCGACCACCGCGGTCAGTCCTGCCACCACCAGCACCTCTGTGACGGGGTAGTGGCCCAGGCGGGTAGTTTTACCTGTTTAGAGAGAGAGACGTGGATTAAAGCTCGGGTATGCGATTTCTGATTGGTCAAAATTAACATGAGCGGTAGGTACACTTTGACCAATCAGAGCGAGGCTCCGATTCTAAAAAAATTAAAATAATTAAATTAAATAAAAAATTACAGGTTAAAATGGAAACAGAAAAGTGGCTCGGATGAACATATATTATATCTATAAGTTAGAAATTCTACCCTGCAGTCTCTCACCTAAACATTGTGTATGCATCTGTTAAGACACCACACACACACACACACACACACCCACACACACCACCCCCCCCCCACACACACACACACACCCCTCCACCACTCACGTCTGGGGCACTATGCGATGTTGGCTCGGATGAACAGCGCCCCCCAGAGTAAACATGCTACCCTATTCACCTGCAGTGTCTCATATCAATACCATGTATGCATTTGCTAAGACCACACACCCCCCCACTCCCCCCCCCCCCCTACACACACCCCACACCCCTACACCCCACCCCTCCACCACTCACGTCTGCGGCACCATGCGATGTTGGCCCGGATGAACAGCGCCCCCCAGATGCCTCCGAATATTCCCAGCAGAATGAAGGGAACAAGCTCCATCAGGTGCCAGGGCGCGTGGAACTCGACGTAGAACAGAACCAGACGGCTATTACCAAACGGGTTGATGGAGCGCAGCGTGAAGGCCGCTACCAGGGCCGCAAAGAAAGACCGCCAGAGGGTCTTTAGAGGGAAATAGTAGCTCACCTGAAAAGGGGAAGGAGACAGAGAATCAATCAATCAGTCAGTCAATCAATCACCTTTTTATTTTCACCCGAAAGACACTGAGGGTTCCCGCATGTACAGTACAGTGACGACGAAATAGTAGCTCACTTAAAGGGAAGGAGAAAAATGTATCAACTAACTGACAGTGAAAGGGACATACAGGTGATACTCGTATTATTAGAATATCATGGGAAATGAATTGGAATTGAAGTAAGAATTCATGCAAAAAAGGGCCCAAGCCAAGTACTGAGTACATATGGATGAGTATACTTTATATAGAGCCGACATTTCTGTATTTAAAATACCTTGTTCATTGATTTTATGTGATATTAAAATTTTCTGAGATTTTGAATTTGGGGTTTTCATAAGTTGTAAGCCATAATAATCAAAATTATAACAAATAAAGGCTTGGGATATCTCACTTTGCATGTAATGAGTCTATATAATATATTGGTTTCACCTTTTAAGTTGAATTACTGAAATAAATGAACTTTTGAACGATATTCTCCAAATGTTCAGTGTCTTGCGTAAAAAAATGAAGAGACCAGTCTGGATTTTTCTTAAATCTTCATCTCTACATTACTTAATGGAAATGCTCTTAAATGACAATATTTGTATTGTGAATTTGGTAGAAATGTTGTCAGTAGTTTATAGTTTAAAACCAAAATGTTCATTCTACTCAAACATATGCCTATACATAGTAAAAACGAGAGACACAGACTGACAGACAGACAGACAGACAGACAAACAGACAGAGACAGACAGACAGACAGACAGACAGACAGACACACACCAGACACTGAACATTTGGAGTGGTCTCTTAATTTGTTCCAGAGCTGTACAATCAGAAAATTAAATATTATTATGGTATTCTTCTCACCCCTTTTTCGAAAATATAAATTGTTGGACACTTTTTTTTTTGATTGTTTGTACATTTGACTTGTAACGTCTGCTTTATGCTGCTAAAATGAAATACACCAGGGTCCACACATCCAAAAATGATCCAGTGTGTTTATGCTGGAGATAGATTGGAAAGCGGCAGAGACGGATTTACGGCAAATTTATGATTTAGGTTTATATTAAGTCCCAGAGCTTTGCAGTGTGTTCCAGAAAAAACACACACAGAGAAAAGCAATCAAAAACCAATAAATATTCACTGTGTTATCTTGTACTGACAGAATAACTGGCGCTCGCAGTGTTGTTTCTGACACGGATAAAATAAATTAAAATCTGGTTCTCTTTGATCCAGTGATAAAATCCATCCAGCCTTACAGTAGGTCAGGTAGGTTCGAGGTCTCATTTAGCCTCGTATATCCCCGAATGTTATCAGTCTATAGGTATACAGGTGAAACTAGAAAAATTAGAATATCGTGCAAAAGTTCATTTATTTCAGTAATTCAACTTAAAAGGTGAACATAATATATTATATAGACTCATTACATGCAAAGTGAGATATTTCAAGCCTTTATTTGTTATAATTTTGATGATTATGGTTTACAACTTATGAAAACCCCAAATTAAAAATCTCAGAAAATTTGAATATTACATGAAATCAATAAAAAAGGGATTTTAAATACAGAAATGTCAGCCTTCTATAAAGTATAATCATCCATATGTACTCAGTACTTGGTTTGGGCCCTTTTTGCATGAATTCTTGCCTCAATTCCAATTCATTTTCCATGATATTCTAATAATATGAGTATCACCTGTAGATGCAGAAAGCAGAGAAAGTAGCTCATAAAACATGTCCTCAGGGGGCGCCCTTAGCTCAGCTGGTAGGGCGTCCCCCCCATAGGCCTCGGCCAGCAGCGGACCCGGGTTCGATTCCAGCCCGCGGTCGTTCTCTGCATGTCACTCCCCTCTCTGCCCCATTTCAACTCTGTCTCTACACTATCAATAAAGCATAAAAATGCCAAAAAAAATATCTTTAAAAAAAACAGGTCCTCACCTCCTCGAGACTGAAGAGCACGCCTCCAATGGGAGCTCCGAATGCCACGGACACACCCACCGCCGCCGCCGCAGACAACACCTACACACAGGGAAGAATAAATTCAGTTGAATAACAACAAAAAGGATTCAACTGAGAAATTGAACAATTCTTAAGACCTGTCCAAATAATATTGAAGACATTTTTAAACTTGTTAAGGCCTAAAATAAATGGATGTTGAACCTGCTGTACCCTTGCTAATGTGAGAGGGATTTTTAAATCACATAACAATAGATGCTACCAATTATTTGAGCATATGTAATTCAACGTCAAAAAAGAAAAAGAAGTTATAAAATCCTTCCCCCGCATGTTAGATCGATTTTTAAGACATTTGAAAGATTGACCGAAGACTTATTAATAGATAGGTTTCTTTTTCAGACTCTAGGGAACCCTGTGCACATCTGTTAGAATAATAATAAGAATGTGCTTCATCCACACAGAGCTTCTTGGTCTAGACTACCGAAACAATAAGTCAACTTTATGAGCATTTCTTCTCCTCAACTGTCCAATACTAGGACACTGAATCCTTAACTGGCAGTGCAATCCCATATAATTTATCACCTCTCCTTAAAGCTGGGGTATATGATTTCTGATTGGTCAAAGTTAACATGAGCTGCACACTTTGACCAATCAGAGCGAGGCTCCGATTCCCTTGTCTAATTGGCTGTTGGGACTGTCCATTCACTTTGGCACGACGTTGTTGGTGTAGAGCGTGTCAGGGAGGGACCATAGGGGAGGGACCAAAGAGAACAAGTGGAGCGGTTGAGGTATTTGGATTCGAATCTCTATCCCAACTGCCATTTTCTCCCCAAATCCTCCACCCCAGCTTTAAGGGGCCTACAGTACCATAACATACCTCTCTCCGTTTGGCTTCATTCTTGCGATACTTGGTGAAGAGATGACACAGTATGTTAGCGCAGCAACATGCTACGTGGACCAAAGGGCCCTCCTTCCCCAAGCTGAGCCCAGAAGAGACAGCCAAGACCAGGGTGATGGTCTTTATGATCAGGGTCCACTTCCCCAGGTAGCCGCGGATGATGAAACCGCTAAGGATGGTTTTAATCTGGACAGAGAGAGAGAGAGAGGCAGAGAGAGAGAGAGAGAGACAGAGAGAGAGAGATAGACAGAGAGATAGAGAGATAGACAGAGAGATGGACAGAGAGACATAGAGACATAGAGAGAGGAGAGAGAGAGAGAGAGAGAGAGAGAGAGAGAGAGAGAGAGAGAGAACAATCAATTAATAGCTTTTATTTATGTAGTCACGTACTTATTGTTAGGTGAATCCAGTGTTAATACACAGCCTAGGCTCTGTAAACGGGCATGTCACTACCTACGGTGGAGAGCCTATAGGCTGTGTATTAACACCAGGTTTTTTTTTCAGCACACACACACACACACAGTACTGACAGATAGAGTAACGCGAGGAGATAACTGATTTTGACAGAAAGTATTGACAACAAACGTTCTCCAAATCGTAGATAGATAGATAGATAGATAGATAGATAGATAGATAGATAGATAGATAGATAGATAGATAGATAGATAGATAGATAGATAGATAGATAGATAGATAGATAGATAGATAGAGTTTTAGTATAGTGTGTGTGCATGTGCGTAGGTCAGTTTATGTATATGATCGTGATAATATGTCTGTTTATGTTCCGGGCGGATCAGTTTGGATTTGCGCGTGTGAGCGTATCTAACCAAGAGAGAAGTAATATTGTAAACATTAGTGGACCGGAAAGGAGAGAAAATGAAGTTTGGTTTGGAGATATTTTTCTTTCAAATAAGCGGATCACGTTGTGTGTGTGCGTGGGCCGCGTTCGCTCACCGCTGCCTGACCCTAAAGAGTGATGAGACCTTTACGATAACACGATTCAGGTTTCACACAATTAAAATATGCTCGTCATTTTAAACGGCCAGGAAAGAGCTGTGTTTGTGTGTGTTTGGTTCCTGTGTGTGTGTGTGTGTGTGAAATGGGTGAATAATTTTTTTTTTTTTTTTTTGGGACAATGTTTGTGCTCAGTCGGGTTTTCCGCTTGTGTTTCCAAATCCTTGAAGGCTTTTCACTTCCCTGGAAAGTTGTTTTTTGTGAAAATAAAGATCAGATGAAAAAAGTCAACACTGATGCCAGGAGGAGAGCAGAGCGGAGGTAGGGAGGGAGGGAGACCGGGGAGGGTTCTGAGATCAGTTTGGATGAGTTCAAAAAAGGCAAATTACCTAAAACGATACCATAACAACAGCATTTCAATCAATCTCACTGATTTTTTGTATCTATTTGTATGTATAATGAATGCTCTAAGGAAAAACATCGGACAGTAGTGAAAGAGGTGCAACAGATGAGTACTAGGACTGATCTACAAAATAATTATTGACAGTAAATGTAGCTTAAGTTAAAAAGGAAAGATAATTGTATAAAATTGACTTGGAATTAATCCATATGATTCATCTCTGGCTATGCTTGTGGCTTAATTTAAAATAGAAATAGAAAAGAAAATTCTAAAACCGTAGATGAAAAAATTAATAAAAAAATATATAAAGAAAAAGTTATGATAAAAAAAGGTCATGAATAGGTAATAGTCTTTCAACTGATTTAATATGTCAAATTACATGAAAATATTCTCAGCACTTTTAAAGGTGAAGTAAGCGGTTTTCATTCAGCTGCTCTGCATGTAATCTGCAAATAAACTTTTCGGGGATCCCGAAATTAATATTCAATCACAAGAGAGAACGCTACAGACCGACACCCATCTCACTCATGGTCTCACTGCCGGTGCACGCCAGAGCGACACATGGGTGAATGTTTATGCGCCTACAATGGCGGAGCAGGTAAAAATCCTTCCCAATGTCTGTTTTGATGGTTTTTATCATGTTTTATCACACTTATGGATCTGAGATGATGCTAGATAACTCGCTGCTTGAAGACCGCAGTGCATTAATGTGGTGACGTAGGGACGAGTGAGGGGACTGCTAACTGCAGTAACTGACAGGAAGTTAGCTAAAAGAACCATTCCGCTTACAGCACCTTTTAAGAATCACATTATCATTGTGTGTGTAGTACCTCGGGTATTCCTGAGCCGCATGCATAGGGAGCGAAAGCCCGGACCAGGATGACGGCCAAGAAGGAGAAGAGCAAAGCCCAGAAGATGTACATCAGGTAGCTCACTATGTAGGCAAACGCACCCTGTAGGGAGAGAGAGAGAGACACACACACAGACAGACAGACACACACACACACACACACACACACACACACACACACACAGACAGACAGACAGACAGACAGACAGACAGACAGACAGACACACACAAATAAGTAGACAAATTATTTTTTGGTTCATACTCTACTAAAAGCAAACAGCTTTAACATACATTTCATATTATTGTGTAGTTCCGCTTTCGGCCAGTAGATGGAAGCAAAGCACCATTGTAACTACTGGTGTGAGCAGCATTACACTTGATCTGTGTACAGTATCAGTCAGACAGAGAGTGACTGTGCATTAAATCTTCTGCTGGCCTGTGAGGATTGCAACTGGCCTACATGTGTAATCCAAAAGCTCTCTTCAAGCACTGCCAACAAGTTCGTTTTTTCAACAATAGTGAGACACAATAGAACAGGCTCATAGTCCTGGATGGCTTTATTAAATGAATTTAGTTTTCATAATTTGTTTCCAAATTTGGTGCCTAGAAGTTTGAACTTATTAGCTTAACTTTAATGCTGGAGAAAGCTTGGCCACTATAAGCTAAAGATGGAGTCAGTGATTCTGGAGAACTCTTGTTGTCAAAATAAGTTTGTAAAAAAAAAAAATCAGTGAATATCTCCTCAAGGTGTTACTGTTAATACACAGATTAGGCTCTGTACATGCAGGGAATGTCCCTTTTACCTCTGAGGTGCCCGTGATGAGCTCTCCCCAGCTCTGCCACTGGGGGCAGCTGTCCCTCTCCTGGAAGGTTGTCTCATTGGACGTCCAGCAGCAGTGCTCGTGGTTGAACCAGAAACCCACCAGACACACTCCGTCCTTCATGTCCGTCAGCCAGTGGGCCGCGATGTCGATACCGCCGGCAAGAGCACCTTAAGAAGCGGAGGAGTTAAAAGGTTTAAAAGGTGCACTATGGGGCGCTCCGGTGGCGTAGTGGATAGAGCGCGCACCATATTGGCTCCGGCCTTCGTTGCAGTGGTCGCGGGTTCAAATCCGACCCGTGGACCTTTACTGCAGGTCATCCCCCCCTCTCTCTCTCTCTCTCTCTGTCTCCCCATTTCAACTCTAGTCTGTACTATCTAATAAAGCTTGAAAATGCCCAAAAAAAAATGTTGAAAAAAAAAAAAAAAAGTGCACTATGCAGTTTCAGAGGAGGGGGTTTGTTTACATTCACAGAGCCTGGAGTTAGTTCACAAAACATATTGACTCTACAAGTAATTCTTAGTATTGAATAATTATACTATTGATAAATTATTTTGAGGAACCTGGAACCAAACGTAAGACTAGAATATGTTTGTAAACCAAACTGTGGGCCCTGCTGCTGTAAAACAACAACAACAGTGAAACAGTAACTTTTTCAGGAAGCTTTCTCACTTCAAACAGTGTTCCAGGGATCACATTGTCCCTTGAGGAATTATTTTGTTTATTCAGTTATGAGAATATACCTTAGAAAAATGTTCACTTCTCAGACACACTCAAAGTGACATAGTGCACCTTTAAAAACGCTGGAAAACCTGGTCTAAAATAGTGAAAAGAAATATATGATATCAAAGTTGGGTGTCTTGGGGACGCCCTTAGCTCAGTTGGTAGGGCGTCCCCCCCATGGGCCTCGGCCAGCAGCGGACCCGGGTTCGATTCCAGCCCGCGGTTGTTCTCTGCATGTCACTCCCCTCTCTGCCCCATTTCAACTCTGTCTCTACACTGTCAATAAAGCATAAAAATGCCAAAAAAATATCTTAAAAAAAATAAAAATAAAAGTTGGGTGTCTCAATAATCTTTTACAAATATCTGATTTGAAATAAATGTTGTGGATTTGGGTTGACAGGCCTTAAACCTGCAGTGTGTAGAATTGTGGGTTTTATTTCCTAGCAGATTTTGTAGAAAGTAATTATAATATCCATAAGTACATTTAATTTAGTGCATAATAGCTGAAACATTTTTTTTTAATTATTATTTTTTCCCTTAGAAAGGGTCTCATATATGTCCATATTTCTGCATATTTTGGACCAAGGCCTAGTGCCGCCATCTTGAAAGTGTCATAGTTGGAATGTCATCAGGTGCATTGTTTAAAATTTAGAATTGTTCTTGTCCTTGAAGGCCACTGTAGCTTCTGTTATTATTCGAAAGGGTTGGGGTTACCCAGGGAGTGTTGCATTCTAGAACTTTGTAGAACTTTCTTGATGTCATATTACACACTGCACCTTTAAGGACTAAGAAATAAGGAAAAACTTGTTATGGTTGAGCTGGTATTCTTCTAACTCAATCCAAACTCAACAGAAGCTGGTTTAGTAGGTCAGACTGAGGGTGTGTTAATGTGTACAAAGCAAATACATCGCTCATCAAATAACTTGTTTGGCTTGGAACACACCAGCCAGGATTCTAGCCAAGTCAGCTAATATAATGGAATATTAGTTTTAAAATGTCACCCTGCCTATTTTCAGTGCGATGTTGCGATGTGCCATTGTGTAAACTCTACACCTGCAGACTGTCACCACACAGGAATTAACAGAGAACTTAAAGGTGCAGTGTGTAATATGACATCATCAAGAAAGTTCTAGAATGCAACCCTCCCTGGATAACCCCACCCCTTTTGAATAATAACAGAAGCTACATAGGCCTTCAAGGACAAGAACAATTCTAAATTCTGAACAATGCACCTGATGACATTCCAAAAACATGGATGCCTCCATAAGGCTTGCCTGCTCAATGTACAAAATTTAATATTAATATTTGTAATTCTCCGCTCAGGAGGATAATTCAGATTATTGGCAGAGGTGATTTAACACCAATGAGGACATATTTATGAATGAGGATATTGATTTTAGCTAATAAATTACTTAAAATGTTACACAGTGTCCCTTTAAACAATGGCTCAAATCAAATCAACAGTGCTCACACAAATAATTTACAACTGGTTTATTGTCTGATCATAATGCCTTTGCTTATGTATATTATAGAGTTAGTATTTGATCTTGTTTCTGTCTTTTTTATTTATTTTTTTGTAAAAAAAATTTTTTTTTATTATTATTATTATTATAAAAAAACTCTACAGCATAATGTTTTTCCATAAGCAATATAATATATCTAAGTATGACTGTATGTAAACATGTACCTGACATGAGTCCCACCAGCAGCATGAGCAGCCATCCAGAGAAAGCATCGCTGACACTGTGCAGCAGAGCCACAGTCGACTGCCGGCTCTTATTGGTGATCTGGAGGGAAACACAGAGAGAGGAGGAAATCATTATTAGAAACTGATTACTGTCATTGTTATATTGTTTAGTGTCTGTCTGTCTGTCTGTCTGTCTGTCTGTCTGTCTGTCTGTCTGTCTAAATATCTGTCTGTCTAAATATCTGTCTGTCTGTCTGTCTGTCTAAATATCTGTCTGTCTGTCTGTCTGTATATCTAAATATCTGTCTGTCTGTCTGTCTGTGTGTACATTTATTTTGTACCGTCCGTATTATTGCACGTCCACCATTACAGCAGCGACTATCAAGAGCAAAGTACATAACCTCAATACTGCAGTTTCTAAGTGTGAATCTGTGGAGCTATAAATACGAACTGTGAGCAGGGCGTGAAGAGCTAATAGATGGAGTTTAAACTTTCACTGTGTGTGTGTGTGTGTGCTTCGATAGCAAGACAGCATTCTTATTAGCTAATTACAGGTATGGTTGTTCTTCGTGCTATATAAGTAAGTAAGCTTTATTTATATAGCTCCCTTCACAGACCAGGGTCACAAGGCGCTTCACAATACACATTTTTTTATACATACACTCAAACACCGATGACAGTAGCTGCCAAGCAAGGCGCTGTCTGAACCATCGGGAGCAATTTGGGGTTCAGTGTCTTGCCCAGGGACACTTCGACATGTGGGTAGGCGGGGAATCGAACCTCCGACCCTGCACTCCAGAGGCAGACTCCCTACCCACTTCGCCACTGCCGCCTTTAACTATGCTCTAGTTAAAGGTGCATTATGTAACTTTGGGTGTGTCAGAGAAGTGAACATTTTCTAAGGTATTTTCTCATAACTGAATACACAAACTTTCCTCACAGGAAGATGTGATCCCTGGAACACTTTTTGAAGTTAGAAAGCTTCCTGAAAAGTTACTGTTTCACTGTTGTTGTTGTTTACAGCAGCAGGGCCCACAGTTTGGTTAACAAACACATTATAGTCTTAACATTTGGTTCCAGGTTCCTCAAAGTAATTTAGTTTTTATTTATGATGATGGAATTATTCAATACTAAGAATTACATGTAGAGAAAAAAATCTGTTTTGTAAACTAACTGCAGGCTCTGTGAATGTAAACAAACCCCCCTGCTTTAAAACTACACAGTGCGGGGCGCTCCGGTGGCGTAGTGGATAGAGCGCGTACCATATTGGCTCCGGCCTTCGTTGCAGTGGTCACGGGTTCAAGTCCGACCCGTGGACTCGAACTGCAGGTCATCCCCCCCCTCTCTCTCTCTCTCTCTCTCTCTCTCTCTCTGTCTCCCCATTTCAACTCTGTACTGTCAAATAAAGCTTGAAAATGCCCAAAAATATCAACAAAAAAAAAAGAAAAAAAAACTACACAGTGCACCTTTAAAAAAAGAAAACGTATTTTTCTCTGCATACCTCTCTGTGTCTGTCTCTGTCCTTGCTCTTCTCTCTGACCCAGTCTATGGTGTTGAAATCCTCGTATGTTCCCAACCCGGGCAACGGGTCGTCCAAAGGGTCCACAAGCTTACTGGGGCCGTTACCGTTCATACCGCCTGCTCTGCTGGAGGCCTCGTAACCTGCTGGGAGAGACAGGGGGAAGAGGGGGAGGGAGAGAGAGAGAGAGAGAGAGAGAGAGAGAGAGACGAGGGGGAAGAGAGAGGGAAGAGAGAGGGAAGAGAGGGAGAGAGAGAGAGAGAGAGAGAGAGAGAGAGAGATTTTTTATTTTAGATTTTACAGAAATACTTTATTCAAATATTTATTATTTTACATGAACATTAAACAATTTAAGTTCAATTAATGCTCATCTCTTCATTTAAAAATAAATTATCTTTTAAAAACATGTGCAAACAGCAAATCATCGTCGACAACTGAACAAACAATGTTTTCATAGCACCAGCGATTCTTAAAAGTGGGGGGAGAGAGAGAGGGGGAGAAAGAGAGAGGGAGAGAGAGGGAGGGGAGGGGAGAGAGAGAGAGAGGGGGAGAGAGAGGGGGAGAGAGAGAGGGAGGGGAGAGAGAGGGGGAGAGAGAAAGGGGGAGGGAGAGAGAGAGAGGGAGAGGGAGAGAGAGAGGGAGGGAGAGAGAGGGGGAGAGGGAGAGAGAGAGAGAAGGGAGGGAGAGATGAGGGGAGGGAAAGAGAGAGGGAGAGAAAGATGGGGGGAGGGGGGAGAGAGAGAGAGAGGGGGAGGGGAGAGAGGGGGGAGAGAGAGGGGGAGAAAGAGAGGGGAGAGAGAAAAGGGAAAAAGAGAGAGGGGGAGAGAGAGAGAGAGGGAAGAGAGAGGGGGAGAGAGACATAGTGAGACTAACATTAACATCGTCACACACACACATAACAGCCTCTTTAATTGCTGCCATATTCTTCATGTTCTTGCATTGTCATATTTATGCGTTTTGTTCTACTGTTTTCCTCTGCCATGTTGTGTTTTGGAGTTATTCAAATTATAATACAACTCCATCGTTCCACTGTCCATTGAGGCTTGGCAGTGTAACTACACCGTTTCTCCTCAGGGTGGCGCAAAGGGAAGACTACACATTTTGAGATTCCTTGTATAAAAGTGGGATCTTGAAGCTCACGAAAAAACATTAATATTTTACAAGCACGCACACACACACACACACACACACACACACACACACACACACACACACACACACACACACACACACACACACACACACACACACACACACACACACACACACACACACACACACACACACACACACACAAGCCTTGAGAAAGTGCTAGCAGTTGCAAACCCACTATTATTGCTGACTATCGTCACTCAGCAAAAAGATTGGGGAGAAAACAATGCACAAAAGAGCAGCAGAGAATGTGTATTGTATCCGCCATTGTACTATTGATGAGACTATTCTTCAAGGTATTGAATCAATAAGTGTTTGAGCCGTGAGATCGACTTCAGCTGCATTCTGTCGACAGAATAAGTGTGTGGCAGTGTGTGAGTGAGTGAGTGAGTGAGTGAGTGAGTGAGTGAGTGAGTGAGTGAGTGAGTGAGTGAGTGAGTGTACGTGGCAGTGTCTGGGCTACAGTCGCCAACAATTAACCAGACCGCAACCGACCAATCAGAAACAAGCTCCCAACGGAAACCAGGAAGTAACACAGGAAAACAATGCCCCACTTCTGATTTATGGAAGAAAAAAACAACAACAGCAAGGACAAAGGTTGAATCGCATACTTATAGTCTATCTATATCTACTATATAGTATGTAGAAAAAAGATTTAGGATGTCCCAATTCTTGTGGCCAGATTTAGGATGGTTAGAAGTACCCGGATGTCCTACTTCATCCGGCCAAGATTGTTAGTGTTGAAAACTGCATCCTATTTGGCCGATTCTGACCCACAATCCAGTGCGCACGTGAAGTGACGTCACATCGACGAAACCTCCATATGAAAACAAACGGGGATGCGCCGGATATAAAAGCAAGAGGAAAGATCAAGGCGCAATATTATGATGAAATAAAAGAGTAAAAGTATGTCCCAATAGTATGCCTACTGCATCCTAAGTAGATTATTTTTATCGTCGGATGTAGTATGTAGAATAGAAAAAAGAAAGAGTATGAGATTCGGAACGCAACCTTAGTCATTATCGGACCAAAACAATTATCTGAGAAAACATTTAATGTGTTTTTATTTGAGTGTAAAGGGAATGCAAGGATACAAATGTGGTGCTTCTTGTCCCCGAGGAAATATGAGATTTAAGGAGCGGCCATTTTCGAGAAAAGATACTGGTAAACTCACACAATTATTTTCAATTCAATTCAATGCCATCCAATTCAAATCACTTTCTTTGTCCCCGAAGTGCAATTAAAAAGGCACGGAGAGTAGCGTAAAAATAAACACATAGACATAACACTCACATCAATTAACAAAGGCTCGCTTTTTTCAGTTTTTTTTTGTGTTATACTGTATTGTAAGGCAGGAAGAGACCATAGCACGATAATTCAAAGACAATATGAAAATAACAATGACAATTTTACATTCAGAAATACTGTACAATTTCTATTATATAATAAAATGCTAAGATCTTAATCTACACCATCCCTGCTACACGACCACATCAGGCCACATTTTTTTTTTTTTAAGATTATTTTTTGGCATTTTCAAGCTTTATTAGACAGTACAGAGTTGAAATGGGGAGACAAGAGAGAGAGCGAGAGGGGGGGGGGGATGACCTGCAGTAAAGGTCCACGGGTCGGATTTGAACCCGCGACCACTGCAACGAAGGCCGGAGCCGATATGGTACGGGCTCTATCCACTACGCCACCGGAGCGCCCCGACAGGCCACATTTCTAGCATAAAACGACTTTGGGGGGAGGAGAACTCTGGCATCCATTAACACAAATAGGAGCTGAGCGGACGAGTTTGACTGGTTTGAAAAAAACGTAGGAATGTCTGTCTCTGTCACGCCTACAAGAATGCCTGTCACATAAAATCTGCTCTCTTGTGATGCAGCTAAACAAGTGAGCTAACATTCTAAGATCTAGAACTTTAAAAATGAGAAAACTTGAGTTGAGAGCACTCATTAAAAAAATACACAAATAGTAATACATATCCAACTTTATATATATATATGTGCTTCATTTTGTTGTTATTTATGCAAAATACACTGGCCAGACTTAGTGTTTCAACAGGTATCTCAAAAAAATTATAATTTTTTTTCTAAACTTTATTTATACAGGTAAATCCCATTGAGACCGAAGACTCTTTTTCAAGGGAGACCTGTTTTCCTTTGCCACGTTACCATTCACACACACATTCATACACCGATAGCAGCAGGCTAACTATCGACATTCACACGAGGCACACATTGAAAGCAGACAGGGAAGTCACAAACTAAAATAACAATATATGTCATTCAACTGTATGTACGTCAGACACATGCCTAGAATCAACAACTTCTATGTGACAAAAACATGTTTATTTCTTCAGTAAGGTCACAGAGTCCTTCTTACAAAACTGTGTTGAATTCCGCAACACTACAAGACTAGAAGAAGTCAGCTGATGGTAATAAAATATGAAAATGTAACTAAATTCAGGTGTTTAGGTGAAGATTCTGTCAACACACACACACACACACACACACACACACACACACACACACACACACACACACACACACACACACACACACACACACACACACACACACACACACACACACACACACACACACACACACACACACACACACACACACACACACACACACACACACACACACACACACACACACACACACACGTTGGTTTAAATTAAAAAAGGAAGTGAAACTATTTGTGGGTGTAGTGAAGCCGCCGGCCCCTTTTTAAATCAAATGAAGTGTTGCTGTAGAATGCAGGCGGTTACAGGCTGCAGACCCCATGCGACCCCACACAGGAATGGGTTAGTGTAGTCAAATTAATGATTAAGCCGATTATGCGCTACTAGTATCGACCATATCCCACATGTAACCCTCCCATCAAATGGTGTGGGGATCTGAACCTAGTCAATCCAGTTGGGTTAATCCACTTCCACACTGTATTGTTTTAAAGGTGCAGTATGTAACTCTGGGTGTGTCAGAGAAGGTATATTCTCATCTCATAATAACTGAATAAACAAACTTTCCTCACAGGTAAATGTGATCCCTGGAACACCATTTGAAGTTAGAAAGCTTCCTGAAAAGTTACTGTTGTTTTTTTTTTACAGCAGCAGGGCCCACAGTTTGGTTTATAAAAAATATTCTAGTCTTACGTTGGTTTGGGGCCAGCCAGGTATACCTCAAAATAATTTAGTTTTGATTTATGATGATAGAATTATTCAATATTGATAATTAAATGTATAGAAAATATGTTTTGTAAACTAACTTTAGGCTCTGCGAATGTAAACAAATCCCCCTCCTCTGAAACTACGCAGTGCACCTTTAATATTAACATTAAGACGACCCATGGCAAAATTTTACCAGCCTATTTGTTTGGTTAGAATTTATCCAGCTTTTGACAATAGGAGTAAACATCATAATTATACATAGTGTAAATAAACGAAGACAAGCTAAACAGAAGAAATTAGGTGTAGTAGTGCTTAAAGGTACATGATACAATTGTTGGTTGCTGCATCAGAGCTCTACAAAACAATTTAAAGGTTCAGTATGTAATATGACATCATCAAGTAAGTTCTACAAAGTTCTAGAATGCAACACTCCCTGGGTAACCCCACCCCTTTCGAATAATAACAGAAGCTACAGTGACCTTCAAGGACAAGAACAATTCTAAATTTTAAACAATGCACCTGATGACATTCCAACTATGACACTTTCAAGATGGCGGCACTAGGCCTTGGTCCAAAATATGCAGAAATATGGACATATATGAGACCCTTAAGGGGAAAAAAAATAATAAAAAAATAAATGTTCAGCTATTATGCACTAAATGTACTTATGGATATTATAATTACTTTCTACAAAATCTGCTAGGAAATAAAACCCAAATTCTACACACTGCAGGTTTAATATATAGTTTGCCAAAGCCATCATTTTGACTATATACTAGTCCGTCTGTGTGTGTCCTCTTCTATGTAGCGTGGAAATGTCCCGTTAAAAACACAACAACTAGAGTGCCTGACCTTTGGACCTCATTCTCACGTAGCCAAAAGAGACCGAGTAAAGCCGCGAGAAAATACAATCACGTTAACCAAACAAACTTGAAGAATAACAAGCTTAAAAAGATTAAATAAAGGACACATTTTAACCAACATAAAAATACACAGACGTGCAATGCATACACAGGGAAAGCTCAACGAAGACTTCTATATATGACAATGTCTTTCAAATCAAAGAAGACAAGTGGTAAAGGACCTGATTTTGATCTCCAATGTAAAATAATGACTGTATAAAAAAAAGGGGACATAACAGCCTTTGTCCCGTCAAACATGCACAGAGTAAGAAACACACACCTACTTTTACACAGCTGTATACACACACACCAAGCCCCCAGAGAAGGTCTGTATTCCTCTCTCTTTCTCTCTCTCTCTCTCAAGCTGCAGTAAAGAAACAAGTCACATGATATGACTCCTTGAAATCTGGATCATAAACGGCCTTAATGATTAAACTGCAACTGGGTTAGAGTTAAAGCTGCAGTGTGTAGAATTTTGGGATTTTTTCTTTTCATAGCAGACTTGGTAGAAAATAATTATAATATCCATAAGTACGTTTAATTTAGTGCATAATAGCTGAAAAAAAAAAAATTTGAATTATTTTTTTTCCCCTTTCTAGAACTTTCTTGATGATGTCATATCACACACTGCACCTTTAAGAGGAAACAGGAAACGGAACACAAAGAAAAGCTTAATTCAATTTAAGAAACTAAAGGCATTAAACTGGAGGTAGAAGCAGACATGGCACAGACAGACAGACAGACAGACACACAGACACACAGACAGACACACAGACACACACACATTTGTATGGCTACTTGTGACATTCATTGACATAATGCATTCCCTAGCCCCCTGCCTTACCCTTACCCAGGGCTGTACAGTGCGACAGTTTTGATCGCATTTGCTACTGAAATTGATCACGTGCGATGATGAATACAACTCCAATCGCACTCGTGCTAGTGTTGCCACCCGTCCCGTTTTTCCCAGAATTGTTCTCTTTTTTTCACCAGCTGTGACCCGTTTTTTGGGGAAAATGCCAAAACCTCATTTGATTTCCTTCCTTCGTTCAGTAGTTAAGGCCGTCTCACACGGGCCGAGGAGTTTGTTGCGCCCGCTATTGCATCGGAGAGGCGGGCGGGCAGGGGCGGTCTTAACGATCTCGGGGCCCGTTTCAAGACCCTGTGTGGGGGCCCCACACTTTTTTTTTTTTTTTTTTATTTTTTTTTTTAATAAATAATGCTTGTGCATGCTGCCCGCGAAAATAAAAAAGATTGTGGAAACCAGTTGGTTCATAGACGGATTATGAGATAATGGGCCCAGACTCTTTGTACCGTTTTAAAGTTAAATGCATCAGAGCAGAGGAACATTTTAATCAAATCTTGAGCTGCAGAAGGAACATTATTTTTCTTAAACAGGCACTCTTTACTCTGCAACTGTGAAAACAGTACAGTAGATTGGTCTGCAGACTCATGTTATATGATGGAGGGGCCCATTGCAACATATACAGGGTGGAAAGCTACTTTTCATGAACAGTATAGAATTTACACATAGCAAGCTTATTCCTGTTTGTGTGTGGGGGGCTTAGCTGTCCCTCATGAAGCCCCTTAGACAGAGCTAATAATGCTTTTGTTTTGCACTTGCTTTTCTATTTGTCACCTAGTTGGGGCCATGATGATTTATTTCCTTATATTTAGGCTATTCCTTGTTGGACCCTGTTATTGACATGAGTGACTGAGCTCTTTGACAATGCAACATTTAAAGTTACTATCAGTATTTCTGGCTTAGGCCCCCCCCCCCCCCGAGCCCTTGGGCCCCTGGGCATGGTTGCATGCAATATTATTCTCAAAGTGCACCAGATTGATGAATTTTACTTTAAAAGGTTGCATTTTTTTCTTCCGGGGCCCCCCTACAAGGTCCAGGGTCCCCACCCACCTCAGTCTCCCTATTTAGCCTATACTGTAAAAAGCACTGTAGGTGTGTATGGTTATTATAGGTCATTACACTGGTCAGTCTGAACTGGTAGCCTAATAATGGCCGAGCCCTCCGCCCCAAACATTCAAGTGTCCCTTTTTTTCCTAAATCCAAGGTGGCAACCCTAACTAGTGCGACAGCCTGCCAAATTGCAATTGGCAGGTTAGATTATTTTGTCTAAATTGCAATCAGTGCACCCCTATTAATTTTTCTACAATTATTACTGCACACACTAGGAAATAATATTAATTGAGAATCTCAAATGAGACCAAGATGACATGCTCAAAGGTAATTAGAGCGAAATGCAAGGGTTAAGGTTATGCAAGTTTTCGATCATACTTTGTGTGCTACCAAATTTATTTTTGTGCTACTGATTTTTTTTGCTTGCTAGCACCAGTGCTACCACTTTAAAAAATAAGCGTACAGCCCTGCCCTTACCTAAACCTAATTCATTCCTGAATCTTAAAACCTAGTGTTAACCCTCAAACAGCCCTGTAAAGGACTGTCCCAAAGTGAGAACCGGACAAAATGTCCTCACTCTTAAGGTCTTAAACTCCAATTAGTTCTAACAAAATAAGTTGTATAAGTACACACACACACACACACACACACACACTCACACTAGATTCACACTCACACTCACTCACACACACACACAGGGAGCTGCATTGAAAGCAGTGAAAGTTTTAAACAAGTACATATAACAGCCACCAAACAGCAACAATTTAAGTCCCAACAACAAACAAACAAATCCCGACCCTTACACCAACCCTAACATAAACCTAATTCATATCTGAACCTTAAATCCTAGTGTTATCCCTCAAACAGCTCCTTTAAAGGCCTGTCCCAAAGTGAGAACAGATCACATGTTCCAAAAATGCCCTCACTCTTAACTTCTTAAACTCCAATTGGTGCACAAAAAAAGTTGTACAAGGCACACACAAATGCATTCACACACACACGTCACACACACACACACACACACACACACACACACACACACACAGACAGAGCTGCAGTGAAAGTGTTAAATAAGTACATATATAACTTGTTACTCAAGCCTGATCTCTATCTATCAGCAGAGTCACAGGAGAATCCAACAGCAAAGCCACTTCTCATATATGACAGCATGATGATGATACCACACTTAACTTAACACCAAACAGCTCAAATTATCCCAAAAAATCCCAACAACAAACAACAAGGCTCCTTATACAAATCCCAAACTCACCATTTTCAACCAGAACCTCCTCATCAATGTCCTCAGTCCACAGCTCCCACCCCATATCTCATGCCTTGGTAAAAATCCCCCCAAACTTGATTATCCACTATCCACTATGTCAGTGCTACTTACAACTCAAAGTGGAAAATGTCTTCCCTCTTTTTAAACACCACCAGAAGGGCACTCTCTCATTGGCTAATATAGATCTAGGGAATAAGCTATGATTGGCTCACCTATTCAGGAAGTAGATGGTGATTCGCTGAGCTGGTGGGAACTGTTTTCCTATAGGTCCTGAGTGTGAGTGTGAGTGTGTGTGTGTGTGTGTGTGTGAGTGAGTGAGTGAGTGAGTGAGTGAGTGAGTGAGTGAGTGAGTGAGTGAGTGAGTGAGTGAGTGAGTGAGTGAGTGAGTGAGTGAGTGAGTGAGTGAGTGAGTGAGTGAGTGAGTGAGTGAGTGAGTGAGTGAGTGAGTGAGTGAGTGAGTGTGTGTGTGTGTGTGTGTGTGTGTGTGCTCTCTGTGTCTTGCTCTGTGATTGGCTGAAATGTTTCACTGCGTAAAAGATGAGGTCATTTGTGTTTATAAGGATTTGACCGTTTGACCCCCGATGGCTTTCAGTGGAGACAGACTGTGGGATACTTACGCTGCGTTCCAAATCACATACTCTTTCTTTTTACTACACTACATACTAAAGTACAGAAGAGTTTTAGGGCCACAGGAGAGAGAAAAAAAAATCAGATAAGGAAGATTTTTTTTTCATTATGTCGAGAAATGTCAAGAATAAAGATGAATACTCCAAAATGCTATTGGATTTAGTGGGGCATTTCTGTATTTTCAGCATACTACAATTGACGTGCATGTATTGGGACATCCTAAATCTTTTTTTGGCATACTAAATAGTGTGGAAGTATGGGAATTGGAACGCAGGGACAGTTGTCAGTTCTGTGACACAGGGGGAAGAGGTGGAGATATTCCCTGCGTTCCAATCCCCATACTTCCCTACTATATAGTATGTCAGAAAAAAGATTTAGGATGTCGCAATACCAATTGTAGTATGCTGAAAATACATAAATTCCCCGCTAACTCCAGTAGCATTTTGGAGTATTCCTCTTTATTCTTGACATTTCTCAACATAATGAAAAGAAATCTTCCTTATCTGATTTTTTTTCCTCTCCTGTCTGTGGCCCTAAAACTCTTCTGTACTTGAGTATGTAGTGTAGTAAAAAAGAAAAAGTATGTGATTTGGAACGCAGGGACAATTTAACTTTCATTCCAGTTCATTCTAGGAGGGTGGGGTGCTTTTGTATATAAAATGCTTCAAGGCTCTTCTGGTTATCCTATCCAAAAGATATTCAGATTAAATATTACAAGAAAAAAAATGGTTAAGAGGGAAATTAATTCATACACATTAAAGGTGCAGTGTGTAATATGACATCATCAAGAAAGTTCTACAAAGTTCTAGAATGCAACACTCCCTGGGTAACCCCAACCCTTTCGAATAATAACAGAAGCTACAGTGGCCTTCAAGGACAAGAACAATTCTGAATTTTAAACAATGCATCTGATGACATTCCAACTATGACACTTTCAAGATGGCACTAGGCCTTGGTCCAAAATATGCAGAAATATGGACATATATGAGACCCTTTCTAAGGGAAAAAAAAATAATAAAAAAAAAAAATTCAGCTATTATGCACTAAATTAAACCTGCAGTGTGTAGAATTTTGGGTTTTATTTCCTAGCAGATTTTGTAGAACGTAATTATAATATCCATAAGTACATTTAATTTAGTGCATAATAGCTGAATTTTTTTTTTGGAATTATTATTTTTTCCCTTAGAAAGGGTCTCATATATGTCCATATTTCTGCATATTTTGGACCAAGGCCTAGTGCCGCCATCTTGAAAGTGTCATAGTTGGAATGTCATCAGGTGCATTGTTTAAAATGTAGAATTGTTCTTGTCCTTGAAGGCCACTGTAGCTTCTGTTATTATTCTAAAGGGTTGGGGTTACCCAGGGAGCGTTGCATTCTAGAACTTTGTAGAACTTTCTTGATGATGTCATATTACACACTGCACCTTTAAATGTACTTATGGATATTATAATTACTTTCTACAAAATCTGCTAGGAAATAAAACCCAAAATTCTACACACTGCAGGTTTAAACATGAATTCTTTAATATACTCCTGTATGTTGAATTCATTGTTTTTTTTTTTAAATAGTTTGCTCAATACATTTTATTTCCCCATAAACACATTTAAAAGTGAGACTGACGTGGAGGTACCATGACATTTCCTAACCAAAACTCATTTTAAGACCCGTCAAAGTCGTATTTAAGACATTTTGAAAGGGCTCAAATACAGTTCATGGGATTTAGGGCTTTTAACATAGACCTAGGCATGCTGACAGACAACTGAGAGTCTCTATTTAAAGGGACACTGTGTAACATTTTAAGTAAGTTATTAGCTAGAATCAATATCCTCATTCATAAATATGTCCTCGTTGGTGTAAAATCACCTCTGCCAATAATCTGAATTATCTTCCTGAGCGGAGAATTCCAAATATTAATATTACATTTTGTACATTGAGCAGGCAAGCCTTATGGAGGCATCCATGTTTTTGGAATGTCATCAGGTGCATTGTTTAGAATTTAGAATTATTCTTGTCCTTGAAGGCCATTGTAGCTTCTGTTATTATTCAAAAGGGTTGGGGTTACCCAGGGAGTGTTGCTTTCTAGAACTTTGTAGAACTTTCTTGATGATGTCATATTACACAGTGTCCCTTTAAGACCAAACACACAGGATATAATTTGAAACTGTAAAAAGCTAAACAATCCCAGCTCCATTTCAGTGTTGCGCAGTGCTGCTAACTGATCCAGTATTACCACTTCTCAGGAAATGGGTCAGCCACACACCCACACACCCACACACACCCACACACACACACACACACACACACACAAAGGGAACTGAAGCTAGTCATGCTGAGCTCAGCATTGGCTCCGTGTGTGTCCTGAAGTGACACAACAGACTATAATCTTACATTACTGAATATCAACACACACAGTCAGCCCCCTTGATTCTCTACAGAAAACTCTGGAAAATTCAACATATCGTGGTCATAGGACATGCCAAGACATACACACGCTAAGGCATCAATACAGAATTACTTTTACACACACACACACACACACACACCACACACACACACACACACACTCACGAAAAAGGCTGCCAAAAAGACACACACACACTCTCTCCAGTCAAGTCTAGACCTTTAACTTTTGAGGCCTAGTTGTCGTGGGAACTAGCTTCTCATATGACCCCCGTGAACATGCATTTCTAGAACATGCCAATGTCGAGACTCAAGACTTTAAATCATATCGAGTGTACCAGAAGAAATTGAATAAAGACGGAATGTGTTCTGTTCAATCAAATTTCATGTCTCATGGGGGCGCCCTTAGCACAGTTGGTAAGGCGTCCCCCCCGGGCCGGGCACAGCAGCAGACCCAGGTTCGATTCCCGCCCGCGGTCATTCTCTGCATGTCACTCCCCTCTCTGCACTATCAATAAAGCATAAAAATGCCCAAAAAATAAAAAAATAAAAATCATGTCTCATAACAACAGCCGTTCTCTGCATGTCACTCCCCTCTCTGCCCCATTTCACCTCTGTCTCTCTGCACTATCAATAAAGCATAAAAATGCCCAAAAAATATCTTAAAAAAAAAAAAACATGTCTCATAACAACACAGAGTTTTTCCATGTTGGGGGAAAAAAAGGAACATTTCGACACTTCACAGGAAAAGGAACCATTCTGAAGAATTTGTTACCAAGTCAGAATTTCCTTTCATTGTGGTTTTGTTGGACTAAACCAAAATAAAATGGAAAACTACAGAAGAAATGTTGTAGCCCTACTCATGATTTCATAAATGGCCCATCTGTAAAACTAAAATGTATTAATATAACATATAATACACGTATCAGTATGCGTGATCCTTAGTACTTTGCTACAGTAAGTTTTTTTTTTTTTTTATAACCTTTATTTATACAGGTATATCCCATTGAGACCGAAGACTCTTTTGCAAGGGAGACTTGTTTTCCTTTCCCACGTTACCATTCACACACACATTCATACACCGATAGCAGCAGGCTAACTATCCACATTCACACGAGGTAAGGTGGGTGAAGTGTCTTGCCCAAGGACACAACAAACATGACACAGGTGGCAGGGCGAGGGATCGAACCACAAACCCTTTGATCATCGGCCGACCCGCTCTACCACCTGAGACGCAGTCGCCCCAAGTATTCACGGCGCTTCACTTTTTCCACATGCAGAGAATACTTTTGTACATTATATTTTTATTTTTTTTATTTTTGATACATTTGCTAAGATCTCAAACAATCTTTTTTTAAGTCGTCATTATGGGGTTTTATGTAGAATTTTGAGGGGGAAAAGTGTGTTTAATCCAGCGTTATTCCAGCCTGTAACACAACAAAATGTGTAAAAAGTGAAGCACTGTGAATACTTTCCGTATGTACTGTAACTGTGTAGCATTATGTCAGGAAAAGTGTCAACTCCTGAAATGTGGCATCGACTAATTGATAACATGCTTCGGTCTCATTTCCTAGTTCTTTGATAAGATGTTTTTTCAGATCAAATTCAGCTGTAGATCAGGGGCGCTCCATATCGGCTACGGCCTTCGTTGCAGTGGTCGCGGGTTCGAATCTGACCCGTGGACCTTTACTGCATCTCTCTCTCTCTCTCTCCCTCTCTCTCTCTCTCTCTCTCTCTCTTCTCTCTCTCTCTCTCTCTCTCTCTCTCTCCCTCTCTCTCTCTCTCTCTCTCTCTCTCTCTCTCTCTCTCTCTCTCTCTCTCTCTCTCTCTCTCTCTCTCTCTCTCATCTCTCTCTCTCTCTCTCTCTCTCTCTCTCTCTCTCTCTCTCTCTCTCTCTCTCTCTCTCTCTCTCTCTCTCTCTCTCTCTCTCTCTCTCTCTCTCTCTCTCTCTCTCTCTCTCTCTCTCTCTCTCTCTCTCTCTCTCTCCTCTCTCTCTCTCTCTCTCTCTCTCTCTCTCTCTCTCTCTCTCTCTCTCTCTCGTAAAAAATTCACCTGTAGATTAAATAGCAAATATCTGGAGATTTTTATAGAGGAGCAACACGTTACCTTGTAAAATTAAATTAAACATTTACCAGTGATTCCGATCTCTATCTTAAAATGTGAAACTTAAATTACTTTTATCATTTAGCATAAAGTCGGCCAAGGAGGTAAAAGGTCATCCGGGGGCCATTTTGAATTGCCGTGAAGTCCATAACCAGCTGTCAATCAGTCACGGCTTTGCTTCTGTTGTAGTAGGAATTCCTCCTTCATCCCGACAAGGAAAAGAGGGATTTGCTGGGATCACATATTCTTCCTGTTGTCTCTCTCACATCCATATAGTCGGACTGGGAGCTACTTTACCATTCAAAAGCCACTGGTTCAATTAAACATTAAAGGTACACTGTGTAACTTTGGGTGTGTCAGAGAAGTGAACATTTTCTATCTAAAGGTATATTCTCATAAATAGACTAAATAAACACACTTTCTTCACAAGAAAATGTGATCCCTGGAACACTGTTTGAAGTTAGAAAGCTTCCTGAAAAGTTACTGTTTCACTGTTGTTGTTGTTGTTGTTTACAGCAGCAGGGCCCACAGTTTGGTTTGAAAAACATATTCTAGTCTTACATTTGGTTCCAGGTGCCTCAAAATAATTTAGTTCCGATTTATGACGATAGAGTTATTCAATACTTAGTTACATGTAAAGTAAATATGTTTTATAAACTAACTGCAGGCTATGCCAATGTTAACAAATCAGCCAATCGCTGAAGAAACTACATACTGTACCTTTAAGTGCATTAAAACATAGTGAAAGCGCTATATAAAAGCAAACAGTGTTATTTAGCTACACAACCAAACTCAAACAGACAAGTGGCAGGCAGCCCTAGAGTGGTCATAATAGCTCACCGGCTTACCTCTAAAACCTGTGAGTCATGATGAGTCATTGTTATCGCCACTGATGATTAGAGCTTTAATCTTTCTTTATGCTGATGAGGAGGTTGTTTGAGAGCAAAATACTTCCTGTATAAGAGCCTTTTGTTACTGAGGTCACTAATTCAGCCCCCGTATTGAAGGCAAGTGTATCTATATAGCACAATTCAGACACAAGGCCATTCAAAGTGCCTTGAAGTGCATTGAACTGAAGGCATAGTAAAAAGCCACGCATTGATTATTGAATAGAGATTATTTCACAATATATCATGTTGTAAAATACGACTAGGTAACTTTGAAATATATGTCTGCAAATAACACATTTTTTAAACTATTTTCTGTCCTGTTTTATACACACTGGCCACATGTTGCGGAGAAAATATTGTGATTCAAATAAAAGTGGGGGAAAAAAAACTCCACACAGGCAGTCACACTGTTGAAGCCAAATCTGTGACTCATTCCCTGTCTGTCAATCATTATATCTTGTTTACAACCTGCCTGATATAAAGTCCACCGCATATACACTAGCAGGACTTTTAGGATGTTATGTTATTTTAACGAGCCATAAAAACACTATTGGCAAAAAATGTATTCTTCATTTGGACAACAATGGATATTAAAGGTGCAGTGTGTAATATGACATCATCAAGAAAGTTCTACAAGGTTCTAGAATGCAACGCTCCCTGGTTAACCCCAACCCTTTGAATAATAACAGAAGCTACAGTGGCCTTCAAGGACAAGGACAAGAACAATTCTAAATTCTAAACAATGCACCTGATGACATTCCAACTATGACACTTTCAAGATGGCAGCACTAGGCCTTGGTCCAAAATATGCAGAAATATGGACATATATGAGACCCTTTCTAAGGGAAAAAATAATAATTAAAAACTTTTTTTTCAGCTATTATGCACTAAATTAAATGTACTTGTGGATATTATAATTACTTTCAACAAAATCTGCTAGGAAATAAAACCAAAAATTCTACACACTGCAGGTTTAAGGAAGAAGCGTGGATTTAATTGAATGAATTACTTGGCAAAAAAAAGAGCAAAGTAAATAAGGGAACCAAGAAAACATTAAACGCTACCTCATAAAACAAGAAAATACACATAACTTGGCAGCCAGTGTAAAGTCTGAGCCATTAAATATAATTTACTAGTGTTTTACATGACATTTGTGTATAAAATATACTGTAGTACTGTACAACTTGCTTGGGGATTTCCCTCTCTTCCAGTTATTTCCTAATGTGGTTTTTGTGGGACTTTTTCCTGTATTCAAAGTTGGATATGGTCCACTTTGTTTTCCCTCCAGGTTTTTGTGAAGTACATTTTGGAGACTTAACAGTTGTCTATTCATTCAAATGAATACACTTCTACCTCATTCAAAACGGGGCCGGAAAAACAAGACGTATTATTGGCCGAAGCTCCTTTAGCCTTCCGTCTTAATACAATGATGAGGAGTCAAGTGGTTTCAAGAGTCAACGCTTGTAGATGAAGATTTAGTTCAAGTAGGTTTTTTTTAAAGATAATTTTTTGGGCACTTTCAAGCTTTATTAGGCAGTACAGAGTTGAAATGGGGAGACAGAGAGAGAGAGGGAGGGGGGGGGATGACATGCAGTAAAGGTCGACGGGTCGGACTCGAACCCGCGACCACTGCAACGAAGGCCGGAGCCAATATGCTACACGCTCTATCCACTACGCCACCGGAGCGCCCCGAGTTCAAGTAGTTTTTAAAGAAAATGATATGGACATTCAAAACATCAGGCCTGTTTTGAGATTTTTTGAGCACTTTAAAATATTTCTTAAAAACAATCTAGTCTAATTTTTCCTCTGATGATCATTAATTACATGTTACAGCAAACGAGACCATCAGTACAAAGAATGCTATTTTTAGATAGTTTTTCTAAATGCCTTTGTCATGGGTATACGCTCACACAGGAACTACAGCAGAACAAAAATGATATAGAGGCAGCTAAGGCCACACAAAGCGAGGACAAGCAGTTACATGCTCACTTCCCCTAGAAAGCAAAGGATTTCATGGGAAAGGCGATCTTTAGTTTGATAAACACAAAACGTTTCACTCCGTATTGGATGGAGGAATGAAAATCACACTGAAAACAACAACAAACACAATGCTTAACACTGTGAATGCACTTTGTTAGGGGCATTTGTAAATGGACTCCACTTATATAGCGCTTTTCCCTGGTTTTTCACAGACTCAAAGCGCTTTACATTGTTTTGTATACACATTCACCCAATCACACACACATTCATACACCGATAGCAGCAGCTACCACGCAGGGTGCAAGCTAACTATCGGGAGCAATTCGGGGTTCAATGTCTTGCCCAAGGACACTTCGACATGTGGCGGGTAGGCGGGGGGGGGTCGAACCTCCGACCCTGCACTCCAGAGGCGAACTCCCTGCACACTTCGCCACTGTAGTGTTACTGCCTGGCTCAAGAACTCCTTCCTTACTCGCAGGTTGTTAAAGGTGCACTATGCAGTTCCAGGGGAGGGGCCTTTGTTTACATTTGCAGAGCCTGCGGTTAGTTCACAAAACACAACTCCTCATGTAATTCTTAGTTTTGAATAATTCTATCATCATAAATCAAAACTAAATTATTTTGAGGAACCTGGAACCAAGTGAAGACTAGAATATATTTGTAAACCAAACTGTGGGCCCTGCTGCTGTAAACAACAACAACAGTGAAACAGTAACTTTTTCAGGAAGCTTTTCTAACTTCAAACAGTGTTCCAGGGATCACATTTTCCTGTGAAGAAAAGTTTGTTTATTCAGTTATGAGAATATACCTTAGAAAATGTTCACTTCTCTGACACGCCCAAAGTTAACAAAGTGAGTGAAGTGCCTTGATATCCATCCCCAAGCCAGTGTTTGGACTATCAACCTGTCTGCAAACATTGGAAGTTAATTAGTCCCTGAGCAAACGTTTCCTTTCCTACAAGGCTAAAGACATTAAGACGGCACTAAGAATGGCCTTTAAGAAGACTTGCTGCTTGGCAACGAGTTCAAGTGTGCGTTAATGAGCAGTAAGGGAACCCAACAGAGTGCACTTTTCTACGGTCTACAGAGGGGAAGAAAGGGAGATGATGAGAATCTAAAGATTCACAAAGGTCTGGGGCTGGGCGATAATGCAACAAAAACAAATGTATCACATGCATATTTCCCATACTTATCAATATTTATCATCTATGTACTGTAGGCATTTTTTTAATGTTTTTTTGGCATTTTTTTATGCTTTATTGATAGTGTAGAGACAGAGTTGAAATGGGGCAGAGAGGGGAGTGACATGCAGAGTACGACCGCGGGCTGGAATCGAACCCGGGTCCGCTGCTGGCCGAGGCCCATGGGGGGGACGCCCTACCAACTGAGCTAAGGGCGCCCCTCTGTAGGCATTTTTAAAACAATATATAATGTGATAATGCTGCAGCCTTAAGAAACCAGATAGTTCATTCGTTAATGTCTGTAGTTTATTAACATGTTTTTTTTAAGATAATTTTTTGGCATTTTCAAGCTTTATTAGACAGTACAGAGTTGAAATGGGGAGACAGAGAGAGAGAGAGAGAGAGAGGGGGGGGGGGGGGATGACCTGCAGTAAAGGTCCACGGGTCGGACTTGAACCCGCGGCCACTGCAGCGAAGGCCAGAGCCGATATGGTACGTGAGTCTGACTCACAATTATACAAATCAGTCAGAGGACAAACGGGAAAGAGACGTCAGACGGAAACATGGCAACTGCGCTGATAAAATCACAGACATACACACACACACACAGACAGACGCACACACACACACACACACACGCAAGTTATGATTTTCTAACTCAAAACCACTGTGTAATTTAAAAATACAGGGTTGTCAGATGACTTCTATACACACACTCACTGACTCACTATAAAAAGAAAATGTAAAGCTGACAAAGTGGAAAACATTTGGTTGGATTCAACAGAAGCTGCAGCCAGACAGAAAAGCCTTTTCAGACAAACTTCCTTCCTGTTGGCAACTGTCTTATCTTTCTGTTTCAACTAGTGGTGGTGGTGACGTCATAATGCCATCAGCAGTATCCAGGCAGACAATATACTGACATCAAAATCCACTTTGGGTGTGTCGGAGAAGTGAAACATATATTCTCATATCTTACTTAACAAGCTTTACCCGCAGAAATATTAAATCCCTGGAACATTTTTTTTTGTTTTTTGTTGGAAAGCTATACCTAAAACGTACTGTTCTTTACAGCAGCAGGGCCCACAGTTTGGTTTACAAACATATTCCAGTCTTGTATATTTGGTTCCAGCCAGGTGCATCAAACCAGTTTAGTTTTGACTTATGATTATAGAATTATTCAATATTAACAATTACATGTAGAGTAAATATGTTTTTGTCAACTAACTGCAGGCTCTGCAAATGTAAACAAATCCCCCTCCCCTAAAACTGTATACTGCACCTTTACAGTTAATTGAAGAAAATGACAATATCCGATAGCACACATTTCCCATTACACTTGTGAATGTTTATGCAATTTCTTCAAATGTGCTGAAAAAATGTATGACGCACAAACTTAAGTATAAAATCAGGAAGCTATATTAAAGAACAAGGAAGCACTACTAAGGTTGAACTGACAAATCTTAATAAAAAACTAAAACTTGGGGCGCTCCGGTGGTGTAGTGGATAGAGTGCGTACCATATTGGCTCCGGCCTTCGTTGCAGTGGTCGCGGGTTCAAATCCGACCCGTGGACCTTTACTGCAGGTCGTCCCCCCCTCTCTCTCTCTGTCTGTCTCCCCATTTCGGCTCTGCACTGTCTAATAGAGCTTGAAAAATGCCAAAAAAGATGTCAGAAATGATTTTGACTCAAGATATTTGCATACAAACCACTAGAAGAAAAGAGAGCGCAACAGCATTTTGTCTGGATAACTTTTTTGTTTTGACGAGGGAAGAAATTACCCATAAAGATAATGTGATAAGACGATGTCAGCAGTTACCAGTTGGTTTACATATACGGGGCTGACATTGGCATAGCCTTCAAAACATTTTTATCATGCTGGTGTACTTATTGCTTTGGCTCCTTTTGAAAGAACAATAACTCTCTTCTGCTGCTGTTTTTGAATAAGAATTACTTTGAGGAGAGCTTTTCGTAGGATTTCAACTTCTCCACAGCACAAATTGACCAGAATGCATTGCAGCAGGTTTTTTTTAAATCAATAACAGTAGCGTCGTTCGACTTGGAGCCGTCTTGCTCAGACTTGCGCAACTTTGACGCGCTTCTTGCTGAGCGCACAACAAAAATGCTGCAAAAATGGTGTGCGCTCAGCAAGCCGAGTTTGACATCTCAAACGAGGCTAATGACTCTGTTAGATCTCGTCAGTAGCTGCGCACATTCAAAAACATAAACTTGTCTCTCACAATAACAATGCAAACAACCTCCCTATCATATGTTTAATGTTTCCATTATTAGGCTACTTTAGACATTTTTGTTAGAATTCTGCTCTGGTTAGCTGTAAGGCAACGCAAGGCAAGGCAAGTTTATTTGTATAGCACAATTCAGACACAAGCCCATTCAAAGTTGAGCCGTAGTTCAATTCAAAAGTAGTAATTCAAAAGTAGTAGTAGCCAAATTCGTTTGGCTACGGCCCTTCGTTGCAGTGGTCGCGGGTTCAAATCTGACCCGTGGACCTTTACTGCAGGTCATCCCCCCTCTCTCTCTCTCTCTGTCTCCCCATTTCAACTCTGTACTATCAAATAAAGCTTGAAAATGCCAAAAAAAAAAGTAGTAATTCAAAGCTGTAGTAAGTAAGTAAGGCCCCTTCAAAGGGCACTGCTAAGGTCTTACAGTGACGACACAATGACGTCAGCGAAGGCACCATCAGTTATTAATTAACATATAAATCTTTTCTCTGTGCGTAGAAGGTTATTTTCCGGTAATGGGAAGTGTGTTGTTCAGATGTCAACTCAGTCATCTCAGCTACGAGCTGTGTGTGTGTGTGTGTATGTGTGTGCGTGTGCGTGTGCGTGTGCGTGTGCGTGTGTGTGTGTGTGTGTGTGTGTGTGTGTGTATGACAGACAGAGAGAGAGAGCAGAAAAAGGCATGCCATGTGTAACTGATTATTCAGATGTATGACTGCGACTCACTGAAGTCATGTGACACTCGACACTCAGTCACTTACACGCACGCGCACACACACACACACACACACACACACACACACACACACACACACACACACACACACACACACACACACACACACACACACACACACACACACACACACACACACACACACACACACACACACACACACACACACACACACACACACACACACACACACACACACACACACAGACAGAGAGAGAGATATATCCCTTATCAGAAGACAATGTAACTGACACACACTGCTGGACCATGGAAATGAGCTCACCTACTTATTGCTCAAGTTTACTGACATGATACATACTGAACACTTCCACACTGCCAAACACACTACATTTACAAAACCATTCATAAAATAGAAGACAAACAACTCTTCTTTAGGGAGAACTTTCAACAATGACTTTATTTTCAGACAGCGATTAGGGGATATAAAGACTACAAGCTGGCGTTTATCCAATCCTTTGATGTTGCCATAACATTTAAATAGCCTAATTAGTGAGTTTCCATGACTCATACACACTCCTAAATGTCCTCATTGCATTTAATTGTATCACTTGAGCTCACCAATGTTTTAATGGCCATTTTTTAACATACTTTCCCGACAAATGTTTCTATTTCTAGTGCTTGCATGCTTAATTTGCATACTTTAACTGAACCCTTTGCCTTCAAACTAACAGTATGAGTGCTGTAGTATATCTATGGTGCTGGTTAGTTAGTTAGTTAGTTAGTTACCAACCTGAGTTGAGAGGGGGGTCGTCATCCGTGGAGGAAAAGTCCAGTGTGGCCCCTGCTATGTCCACCATGTCGTCATCATCATCGTCGCTAGGGTGATGAAGGCCATCGAAGCTCCCGGAGCGATAGTCGCCTGCGTTTTCCATCCTTTGCAATCCTGTTTACAAACACAAACAAGAACGGGTTTTTTGTCAAACACGGAGTTGTAGGTCTAAACATACTAGCTACAGTGTGGATGTAGCCTTAGCAAGTACGTGTTACCTCGGTTAGTGTCGCCTGCTGTATATTTTCGATACGAGCTAGCCCAAAACTCAAACATTGTCCTACTACTCTGTCTGTCACCCCCACAGCTCGCAGTAGTAATGACAGCGCATCTCCAGTTAAATGGAAGTTTATTAAGCAATCATTTCCGCTTGATTTTTTTTTCTTTTGCGACTCTGTGGTTACTATGGGTTACACCTCAAGCCAGCGGAACAAACGCCTCAAAAAAACGAGAAGAAAAAAAAAACGAAAATCAGATTATTAGCCTAGCTCGCCTCGCGCTCAGCCGTTACTGCCCTGTCAAACCAACTGAGACAAAAAAAAATAACCGTTGAGCTTACTTCGGCTAAACATTAATTAATTTACAGCGCCTGAACCGCTTCAAAAACACGTATTCTTCAACTAAAATACAGACGTAATAAGATTAACTTGAGGCCAAGACTTTACTTTACCTTAGGGGGAATTATAAACGTAGCCGCCCTGCTCCTTGAAGAAAGTCTCGTCTTGTGATTCGGATTTTCTTTTTTTCGCCCCGCCGCGGCGACGTCTCCTGCTGTAGACTGCAAATGTCAACAGTAGCCAATGTAAACTTCACGCCTCCCCCACACAGACAAAAAGACAAGAAAACGAGCAATTTAAAACGATGTAGGTGCGCTAACGGCCACCAAACTAAGCCATTATCTCGATTAGATAGCCAAAATAATGAAATTGTGCAGTTGCAGTATGATCCCGCAGTGCGTGTTGTTTTGGCCCACTTTAAACTGTAAAGCTCAACAACGTTCACCGCAACTTCCGCTTAGCTAGCTGGCTAATCCTACTGAACAAAATCATTGCTGCTTTCGCTACCAACGGACTTCTTTCATAATGATTTTACTTCATTTTAACATGATTTGCCATTTACAACTTTATTCTTTGCATTGTGTTAAATCGTGTCTGCCTCTGCGTGACGTCAAATGGCGCAGTTTAAATTATTTAAAGGGAAAATCGCTCAGTTTCCGGTTGGTCTGCCCTTAAAACATTTGACTTGACGCGCCAGGAAAACCAGTCGAGTCAAGAGCTATCGATGCTTATCCAAGTGGGTCAGTGGAGCAGTTCGACTCATCGGTCATCAATATTCAAAATAATGAAGTCATATAATAATAATGCCCAAATGTGCCCAACCTACAGTCTGTGCCAAACTGGAGTCTTACCGCTATATCTTGAAAACATACAATATTGTTATACATGTTGAAGATACCATTTCTAATCTTAACTAAGCTGCATAAACATAAATCAACGTAGGGTTAGATAAAAATAAAGGTAGCCTACATAACAAGAATTAAGAATAGGACTAAAAAGAGAACCTATACAGAGTAGCCTATACGCCTTCTACAACACGACAAGGCAATGTAATCTATCTGATGTGTGTCATGTTTGTTGTTATCGCATGTGCACTGGGGCCATTGCAATTCTATTAAAAAAACTATTAAAGGGCGACACCTTGTGGTTATTTATCAGAACTACAAGACCGATGTACAAATTCAAGGTACTTTTTTCTGTGAATTCCCATTAAAGGTGCAGTGTGTAATATGACATCATCAAGAAAGTTCTACAAAGTTCTAGAATGCAACACTCCCTGGGTAACTCCACACCTTTCGAATATTAACAGAAGCTACAGTGGCCTTCAAGGACAAGAACAATTCTAAATTTTAAACAATGCACCTGATGACATTCCAACTATGACACTTTCAAGATGGCGGCACTAGGCCTTGGTCCAAAATATGCAGAAATATGGACATACATGAGACCCTTTCCAAGGGAAAAAAAATAATTAAAAACATTTTTTTCCGCTATTATGCACTAAATTAAATGTACTTATGGATATTATAATTACTTTCTACAAAATCTGCTAGGAAATAAAACCCACAATTCTACACACTGCAGGTTTAATGCAATGTAACATTTAATAAATACTATTGCTGCAGTACGCCCACATCTCACAGAGCACTTCTAGCTTCACTAGTTTGCATTCTCCTCCTCTGTAGTGAAAATCATGCATCTCTAAAAAAAAAAAAAATTCAGTGATTTTGGTTTTCATTTTTTTCTCTTACTTTTTGATCTGAATGAAGATTCATCCACACACATCAAATAAACTAAACACACTTCTACTTTTCCGGTTTCACACTATTTTTACGATAATTCTTACATACTTTTGAAATACAGTACAGGACTTGACCTTGTAATGGAGTATTTTTCTGTGTGTGTAGGTGTGTGTGTGTGTGTGTGTGTGTGTGTGTGTGTGTGTGTGTGTGTGTGTGTGTGTGTGTGTGTGTGTGTGTGTGTGTGTGTGTGTGTGTGTGTGTGTGCACAGTCTTCATGATATCATGGTTTATGTCTGTGGCTCTCATTTATTATCGCACCCTCCTTTCCATAATTTCTCCCCACGATGTTGTAGTTTCCCCCTGTATACCTCCCACTCATTTATCTCCCTTCCTCCCTCCCTCTCTCCTCCCCCCTCCCTCTCTCTCTCCCTCCCTCTCTTTCTCTTTCCCCCTCTCTTTCACCCTCCCTCTCTCCTTCTCTCTTTCTCTCTCTCTTCCCCTATCTCTCTCTCTCTCTCTGTGTCCCTCTCTTTCTCCACCACTCTTTTCTTTGCAGCCCAACATAAACATGTCTCCGTCCTGCCTCCCACAGTGTGTCCTCTTTACTGCAGCCTGTTTCTCTTCACTTCCTTCTCATTTCCTCAACATAAACTCATTCATTCAAACCATTTTATTTAAAGGTACAGTATGCAGTTTCTAGGGAGCTGGATTTGTTGTTTACATTTGCAAAACCTGCAGTTAGTTTACAAAAATATATTTACTCTACGTGTAATTCTAAGTATTAAATAATTATATCATCATTATCAAAACTAAATTATTTTGAGGAACCTAGAACCAAACGTATAAGACTAGAATATGTTTGTAAACCAAACTGTGGGCCCTGCTGCTGTAAACAACAACAACAACAACAACAGTGAAACAGTAACTTTTCAGGAAGCTTTCCAACTTCAAACAGTGTTCCAGAGATCCAATTTCCCTGTGAGGAAAGTTTGTTTATTCAGTTATGAGAATTTAGCTTAGAAAATGTTCACTTCTCTCTCTGACACTCCCAAAGTTACACAGTGCACCTTTAAGGCGACCCTACAATACATAAACCTATTTTACTACCTGTTTCCTAAATAATTTTCAAAACCTTCTTTTTTTTTACTTTTGACCTACTTAGTAACTTTATTCTCTATAGTAACTCATTGACGCCCCATGATCTTAAATCTGGGCCGGGCACAAGAATTTACTCCCACCCCCTCCACCCTCCACCCCCCACCCAAAAACCCACAAATTCTTCACTTTTAACGACAGCTGTTTTCTTTATTTATATCCACAGCAGAGCGAAACACATGTAGTCCCCCTAAACCACTGTTTAATCCGTCTACTTTTCATGTGTAATTAATGGCCCTAGCTCCAAAACAGCTCTAATCTACATTCAAAGTACCACTCAGGTTGAAAGAAACCACACATGTTATCTTCTAAAATAATATATTACCGTCGTCCCAAAGGAGGAATGTTACATTAGTTCAGTTTTGGAATCCCCCCCCCTCCCCCCACCCACTCCCAAAAAAGACATTTCTCAAACCAAAACTTTAAAACCGGCTTTATCAGGTTTTTGACGGTGAAAAATGAAGTAAGACATATTTGCAGCTCCCTATGGTTTCCCCCCCCACCCCCCCCAAACACCAACAATTCATTATTTTGTCTTTCGCTGGCATCAAATACGAAGCCCCTTTCTGTCCAAGAAAATAATATAAAACGGAGGAAAAGGAAGAAGTTATAAAGATATTCATGGTAGGAAAAAATAAGATTTAAAAAATTTAACATCTATATGTTATATATCTTATTTTTTTGATTTTTTTGGCATTTTTATGCTTTATTGATAGTGTAGAGACAGAGTTGAAATGGGGCAGAGAGGGGAGTGACATGCAGAGAACGACCGCGGGCTGGAATCGAACCCGGGTCCACTGCTGGCCGAGGCCCATGGGGGGGGGACGCCCTACCAACTGAGCTAAGGGCGCCCCCATCTATCTTATTTATGACATAAAAATAAAGATTTAGGCTACCAACACCCATATAATGTTTAATATTTTAGTGTTGTCTTGTATATTTGTTTGTGTTTGTATCCATTAGTTTTTGAGCTGTAAAGCACTTCGGTCAACTATGTTTTATTTTATTTTAAATGTGCTATATAAATACATTTGAACTTGAAATCCACTCATCAATATCCATCAGCCTTTATTTGCCTTTAACCGACCCACCACATTCAAACAACATAGAGAGAGCCCATTAACCAAGGAACGATATAAATCACAACAGGAGACGTGACGATAGTTTAAAATACTATTATTATTATTTATGGTACTTTGCGAGTGTTTTTTGCACTTTACAAAAAAAAAATAATAATTGTAATACATTTTACAATTCCAAAAAAAAATTGTAATAAATCAGAAATGACATAAGCAAACGCGAACAGAAGAAATATTCTCTCTTACACATCCAACAAGCAACTTTCTTTTTTCTTTTTTTTTTTCGGTCAAGTCAATACGTTTCCAGTCGGCTTAGAAAAGAGCTGTTATAGTACAAGAATACACGTAATATGTACAAGACAGAGTATGGACTATACAGAGCCATATATGGACATGTTAAGTTCAGGGTTTGGCTGGGGGTTAAGACAGCAGGAATCATATCAGATCAACAAAAAATATTCTCAAATCAATATTCAATAAACTTTAAATTGCAGATGTACTGCTTCTTAACAAAAACAACTGATTAAGTAAAAAAAAAAGTGATAAAGGTGTCTGTGTATTCACTTAAGCACAGCAAGTCCACCCCTAGACCTCCATAATATACATATTTTCTCCGACAATATCCCTTCCCATCTCTTGTCAAGCTTCAGTTTCTTATATTTGTATTTTTTTTATTTACTCAGACAGGCCGTGCTAAAAAAAAAAAAAAAAAATCAATGTTTTTAGCATGTTAAACATTTGGAGACTTTGGCAAAAAAAAAATAATCACAAATCACAAGATGTCAAAGCAGGAAGCAAAACTCTGCCCTCTCTGCTAAAGAACTATATGTTTTTGGCACTTCAATCCACATTTATTTATCCATCTTTACCCCAGTTTTTTTTAAACAGAAATGCACTTATTTGCTTGCCTGATGAGATTAGGATATAGTTAGTTATAGCTTATCTTAACATGAAGACAGGAAAGTGCTAAAACAGATAGCTTTGTGTTGTTTTTTGATTTTTTTTATATGATTTCAAAAACACCTTTCTTATCTTTATGCTAAGCTAAGCTAAGGCTGTAGCATTGAATTAAACTAACCATACAGACATGAGAGTTGCATCAATCTTCTCATATTAACTCAACAGCAAAGAGAATAAGTTCATACTATATAAATTCAATGTCATATGGGACAACGCCAAAGAGCTTTTCGGCACAAAAACAAACGAAAAAAATGTCGCTTAACAATTTGAAAACGTTCTCCAAACAAAAACTGTCAAAATATACAGTAAGCGGTTTCTCTTCCCGGTCTTAACGTCCATATTTTATAACAATTTTTTTATTTTTACAACCGATTCCAGTCATTTAAAAAAAAAAAAAAAAAAAAAAAAAAAAAAAAAACGGAATCATTATATACACATGGTATACATTATAAACAATCGCTTCTGTACATGAACGGTTACTGTAATAGTGAAAGCCAACCAAAGTCAAACGGAGTCTCAAACTCCCATATTACAGCCACGGACATTTCAGTAATTGAAAAAATTCAAAATTGATATGACATATGATATAACGTTTTATAACACAGTATATATATGGCGCTGAACGGAAGGCCAGCAACAAAGATGAAAAAAAAAACTGAAAAAATGTACATACACATAGGTTGTTAGTGACTGTCCCGAAGGTAGTTAATAATATTGTAATAAGGACTTTAGTGTTTTATTAACGGAAACAGTTTCTTTTAGTGTGTGGAGCACCGTAGAAAAAAAAAAAAATCTCCTTCGATTTTCTGAACAGGGAGATTTAAATACAAAAAAGGACACACACACACACAGACAGACACACAATAAAAGCAGCGTCTCAGTGACACATTCATTAGGCAGAAAATGTCTTTGGCAACATAGTGTGAACGGTGGAAGCAGATAGTGTCGTTAGTTTGGGTTTTACAGTACATTGTTTCAGGCACATAATGTGAACTAAATTCGTCAGTCATTCGTTCTACTCTACAGTTGCGGGCTTTTAATTTGGAGGGGGCAAATAACCTCCTATTTTCCTTCTGTGTTAACAAGCTAAAGTTGTCAGTATTGTTGTGATAGTCCAAATGAATTGATCATGTCAGTTCTTTAATCACAGTTTTTGGGATAAGGTTGTAAGATATGTTTGGATATATTTCTAAAGTCTGTAGTTGACAGTCTGTAGTTGGCAGTTATTGTGAGTCCATGGTGAATTTTCTTCTTCTTCTTCTAAATATATATATATACTTTTATTTATTTATTTTTTAAATGTCGGCTTTTTTTTGGACTCTTTCCTGCCCTTTTGCGTATTGAAGTCAAGTTTTCCACAGGAGCCTACTATACAAACTTTGGTCTCAACTGCTTTGCCAATCCTCAAAGAAACAGTTGGACATTTATAAACGCTAAATATGAAGCCAGGGTAACAGTCTCTCAGCTGAGCTTAAGACTAAAAACGTCAAGAAAATTGAGATAATATGTTTCAAATAGTGGGTTGAGGTGTTGGCAGACATTACAGTGGTATCTATATTTTTTCTTATGTAACTTGTGTATATTAAAAAAAAAAAAGTGAACAAACACATTTCCCAAAAAATATCAAACTATTCCTTTAAAGCTGGGGTATGTGATTTCTGATTGGTCAAAGTTAACATGAGCTGTACACTTTGACCAATCAGAGCGAGGCTCCGATTCTCTGTTCTTATTGGCTGTTGGGACTGTCCATTCACTTTGGCACGACTTTGTTGGTGTGTAGAGCGTGTCAGGGAGGGACCATAGGGGAGGGACCAAAGAGAACAAGTGGAGCGGTTGAGGTATTTGGAGTCGAATCTCTATCCCAACTGCCATTTACTCCCCAAATCCTCCACCCCAGCTTTTAGAAACACTGCAAAAACAATTCTTTCCTAACCTCTTTTTAAATCCATAAGACTAGAATCAGATGGGCTCTGTACTGCTGACACGCCCCTGCTTCCTTTTCCCTGCTGTAGTTTGTTGTTAAGTGTTTTTTCTTCTTTTTCCTTCTATATTCAGTAACACCCGTAGCCCATAGACATGCCCATGCCGATGCCTATTCCCAGCCCCAGGCCAAGGCTCTCTCTCAGCCCGCGAAGCTGCTCCTCTCCCAGGCGAATCTTATCCTCCAGCTGCCTCTGCTCCACCAGCAAGGCAGCCTTCATCTTCACAAAGTGGCTATGAGAGGGAAATGTACAGAGAAAAACTAGTTTAAAACATGTACAGTAAAAAAAACATGGTGCATTGTCAAATTTAAATCAAATCAAATCATTTTTATTTGTATAGCCCAATATCACAAATAGACATTTGCCTCAGTGGGCTTTACATTCCATACAGTATGATACAGTATGACACCCCCTGGCCTTACACCCTTAGCTCGGCTGAGAAAAAACTCCCACTAAAAAACCCTTTATCGGGATTTTTTTTTTTTTAGAAATCTCAGGGAGAGTCGACAAAGTAAGGGATCCCTCTCCCAGGACGGACATGCTGCAATAGATGTCATAAGTAGAGAAAATGTACGAAAGGAGTTTGATCATTGACCAAATGTTCACATGATAGCACTAAAGTGAAGTGTGAATAGTGTGGATGCAGGAGGAATTCTTTTGTGTCAGTATGTGTATATTTTTTAATTGGCCTAGATTCTACTTTACTCATTTCATTTGAATTCCAGCCCATTCTACATCTCTGTCTAAATGTTTAAATAGTTTTTTTGTCTTTATCAGTTGTATATTTGATGTATTTGCATTGTGTATTGTCCCAGTAACCACGAGGTCTCTGGTTCCTCCCAGTAACCATGAGGTCTCTGGTTCCTCCTCCCAGTAACCACGAGGTCTCTGGTTCCTCCTCCCAGTAACCATGAGGTCTCTGGTTCCTCCTCCCAGTAACCATGAGGTCTCTGGTTCCTCCTCCCAGTAACCATGAGGTCTCTGGTTCCTCCTCCCAGTAACCATGAGGTCTCTGGTTCCTCCTCCCAGTAACCATGAGGTCTCTGGTTCCTCCCAGTAACCATGAGGCCTCTGGTTCCTCCCAGTAACCATGAGGTCTCTGGTTCCTCCCAGTAACCATGAGGTCTCTGGTTCCTCCTCCCAGTAACCATGAGGTCTCTGGTTCCTACTCCCAGTAACCATGAGGTCTCTGGTTCCTCCTCCCAGTAACCATGAGGTCTCTGGTTCCTCCCAGTAACCATGAGGTCTCTGGTTCCTCCTCCCAGTAACCAAGAGGTCTCTGGTTCCTCCCAGTAACCATGAGGTCTCTGGTTCCTCCTCCCAGTAACCATGAGGTCTCTGGTTCCTCCTCCCAGTAACCATGAGGTCTCTGGTTCCTCCCAGTAACCATGAGGTCTCTGGTTCCTCCTCCCAGTAACCATGAGGTCTCTCTCTCTCACTCACACACACACACACACACACACACACACACACACACACACACACACACACACACACACACACACACACACACACACACACACACACACACACACACACACACACACACACACAAAGAGCCTGTGTGTTACCTGTCGTCCCTGTACCACACACAGACACACACACACACACACACACACACACTCACACACACACACACACACACACACACACACACACACACACACACACACACACACACACACACACACACACACACACACACACACACACACAAAGCGCCTGTGTGTTACCTGTAGTCTCGGTGCTGCTCGGGGGAGAGGCAGCGTGCGAGCACCCGGCTCACAGCCTGCTCTCTGCGGTCCACGTGATCCTTCAGGTCCTGAGCCTCCGACAGCTGACGCATCAACTGGCACTTCTTCTCCAGCAGGGGGAGCTACAGGCCAGAGAAACACATTAAATACAATTGGAAATGTTCTCTGTTGAATTTGATCATATAAAATCAAGACAAATCCTTCAGTGATAACCCTCAGAATAGTGCTAAGAATGATTATGGAAAGTTTTGTTGAGACTTCTGGATTAATTGAAAAAAAAATAAAAAATAATGCTGAGATAATGGCCGTTAAAGATGACTAACTTTAGGCTCTGTGTATGTAAACAAAACCCTCTCTCTGAAACTACATAGAGCACCTTTAAATATGCATAATGTTATTTAAAACCAAGAGAGAGAGAGACAGGGAGAGAGGGAGAGAGAGAGAGAGAGAGAGAGAGGGGGGAGTGAGAGGGGAGAAAAGGAGAGGGAGAGAGACAGAGAGGGAGGGAGGGAGGGAGAGAGAGGGAGGGAGGGAGAAAGACTGAGAGGGGGGAGTGAGAGAGAGAGACAGAGAGCGAGAGAGAGAGAGGGAGAGAGAGAGAGAGAGAGAGAGAGAGAGGGAGAGAGAGCGAGAGACAGAGAGGGAGAGAGAGAGAGAGAGAGAGAGACAGAGATAGACAGGGTTAGTACACTGGGAAATGTTCTTTGTTGAATTCAATCATAAATCAGACAATTAACAACACCTTTGAGTATGAATAATGTCATCTCAAAGCCTGTCCTCACCCTCTCATGGTGCTCTGTGTCGGGGTCCAGTGTGTCCAGTGTGGTCTCTACTCTGAGCAGACGGCCGGACAGCGACAGCAGCAGACTCACCACCTTGTCCAGGTCTCCAATGAACATGCGGAACTTGTCCACCTCGTTGGGCTTACACACCCCCACCACCATGCTCTCAACCTGGGGGAAAAGAGGCAGGAAACACAGCTGGAGATGACTGACACCAATCCAATCCCCCCATATACTTTCTATTGCTATTTAGTATGGTAGGGAAAAAAAGATTTAGGATGTCCCAATTCTTGTGGTCAGATTTAGTATGCTTAAAAAATTTGTGTAAAGTCATGGTTTTTTTCGTCCTCTAAGACATAGCTGGAGATGAGTGAGCGTAAAGGAAAACATGGGGATGCCGTTTTGAAATTTATGATGAGTAAATAAAGAGGTTATACAGATGAAACTAGAAAAATTTGAATATCGTGCAAAAGTTCATTTATTTCAGTAATTCAACTTAAAAGGTGAAAATATTATATAGACTCATTACATGCAAAGTGAGATATCTCAAGCCTTTATTTGTTATCATTTTGATGATTATGGTTTACAGCTTATGAAAACCCCAAATTCAAAATCTCAGAAAATTGGAATATTACATGAAATCAATAAAAAAAGGGATTTTAAATACAGAAATGTCAGCCCTCTATAAAGTATAATCATCCATATGTACTCGGTACTTGGTTTGGGCCCTCTTTTTGAATGAATTCTTGCCTCAATTCCAATTCATTTTCCATGATATTCTAATAATACGAGTTGGTATCACCTGTATATTGTGAAGTGTGTCCCTACCTCCTCTCCCAGCTGTGCGTTGGCCCTGATGTCTTCCTGCAGTCCGCGCTGAGCCTCTCTCAACACGCCCAGCTTCTTACGCAGGCTCTCCATCAGCTGTTTCTAAAAGCACACAGGCACGCAGAGCGTTAACGTTGACTGGGGAAATACTTCAAACACAGCACAATGAAGGCAGATTTTCCAACACCAACCTGCAGTGTGTAGAATTTTGGGTTTTATTTCCTAGCAGATTTAGTAGAAAATAATTATAATATCCATAAGTACGTTTAATTTAGTGCATAATAGCTGATTTTTTTTTTTTTTTTTAATTATTATTTTTTCCCTTAGAAAGGGTTTCATATATGTCCATATTTCTCCATACTTTGGACCAAGGCCTTGTCACCGCCATTTTGGAAGTGTCATAGTTGGAATGTCATCAGGTTTATTGTTTAAAATTTAGAATTGTTCTTGTCCTTGAAGGACTGCACCTTTAAGGGTGGAGTCAGCGATTCTAGAGAATGCTTGTCGTCATAATAACCATTTGTCAAAATCTGTGAATATCTCCTCACCGTCCGCTATACCTGTCTGTACTGTACTGTGTGTGCTGAGAACATAGCTGGTGTTAATAGACAACCTAGGCTCTGTAAACAAGGTATGTACACAAAGGGTATGTAAACAAAGGGGGCCCCCACCGTAGCTAGCAACATGCCCATTTACAGAGGCTTGGTGTTAAAACTGGAGTGTTTTTCAGCGCACACACACACAGTACGGAAAAGTAGCAGATTGTGAGGAGGAGAAATTCACAAATTTTAACAAAAAAGTGATTTTGACAACAAGCGTTCTCCAGAATCACTGACTGCACCTTTAAGTAGAAATACAGCAGCTGTAGATAGATAGATAGATAAATACTTTATTGATCCCCGGAGGAGAAATTCAGGTGTCCAGCAGCAGATAAAAACACATCCATCCATCATACAAGCATTAATAATTACAATTATATAGACCTAAACAATACTAAAATACTAAAAAACTAAAATACTAAAACCTGTAACTGTAACCCCCCCCCCCCCCTTTTTTGTGGTCTTTTGTGGAATTTTCCATGCTAACTTGTATGCATTTTTGTGTGAACACTTATTTTTGTTTTTTTGTTTATTTGGTCAGTATAGTTTGTATATTTATATTGTGTTTTGTTGTTGTATTGTTCTTGTTCCTGTTCAAAAAAAGGAAAAACCAATAAATATATTGATAAAAAAAAAAAAAAAAAAAAAACAGCAGCAGCGTTCTTTACCTTGTACGTCAGTTCATCGTTGTCGTCCCTCTCTCTGTGATCTGCAAAGTCCTTCATCTGAGCGAGCAGCTGAGCTTTGGCTGCTGACGTGCTGTAGTAAGACGAACAGCTGGAGCTTGCACCCGAACGCCTAGGGGACAGGACAGGAGAGGGTGTTGGTATTTAAAATCATTTTTGGGCATTTTTATGCTTTATGCTTTTTTTTTTTACTTTTATTTATACAGGTAAATCCCATTGAGACCGAAGACTCTTTTACAAGGGAGACCTGTTTTCCTTTCCCACGTTACCATTCACGCTAACATTCATACACCGATAGCAGGCTAACTATTGACATTCACACGAGGCAAGGTGGGTGAAGTGTCTTGCCCAAGGACACAACAACTATGACAGAGGTGAAACATCTTTTATTAGACAGTTTGGAGAGACAGAGGTGAAATGGGGCAGAGAGGGGGGAATGACATGCAGAGAACGACCACAGGCCGGATTCGAATCTGTGGTCTGCTGTGAAGAGGACTTTAAAAAGATAAATATATATCCTGTATTATTGTCTTCATACATAATCCAAACATAATTTCATGTTTGTTTTGTCTAAGCATCTGGTTTATTGTGTGTTTATGCAAATATTTCATGTAAATATTGTTGCACTTGCTGTCTTAATCCTCCAACTGGCACCTGTGTCTGTAAGGGAATGAGGTCAGTGACAAGAACAGTTGGGCCTTGTGCAAATCAAATGGTGTGTGTAATTGATGCACACTCACTCACACATACGCACACACACACACACACACACACACACACACACACACACACACACACACACACACACACACACACACACACACACACACACACACACACACACACACACACACACACACACACACACACACACACACACACACACACACACACACACACACACACACACACACACACACACACACACACACACACACACGCACACTCTAATCGTCCTCTCTCTCGTTTACCTATCCAAGCTGTCGGTGTTGTGCTCGGCTCCTCTCCAGCTCTCCGTGCCCGATTCCCCCTCACTGTTCTGGGGGAAGAATTCATCCAGACACAGCCTCTCTCTGGAGCTCTCGCCGGGCTCCAGCAGCTCCTCCTCCAAAGACCCACTCTCCACTCTCACTCTGCCCGACGGAGAGGCCTCCGAGTCGGGGTACGTATCGATGTCCGTCTCCAGGACCGTGACCGGTAAAGCAAAGCACGGCAGCTCGCTTGTGATGGGTTCGTTCTCCAATGGTAGTCCTTCGTCCTCCTGGAAGTAGTGGGGTGCAACGTTGACAAAATTAAAATCTCAATATTTTTCAGGACTTTGCTGATTATTTTTTCTCAAAATGAGGGACATACTAGATTTTTTTTAAATTTTACACATCGTAAAAACAACAATTAAGATCGTTTTTTTGGCTAATATTCAAAGCTTTTTCTTACGGCTTTTAAACTATTGAAATGTTGGTTACAAAGTTGTCAATAAAAACATTTAATTGACAAAAAAAAGATAGTTTAGTTTCATGCATTTCAAACACGTGAGAAAAACTGAAATAAAAGAAAATAAGAATAAAAAGAAAATGAAAGTTTTATTTATTTTTTCATGAATAAATAAACAAAACAAAGTACATAAACAATATTAGCGTAGACAATGAATACAGCACAGACCCCTACCTGAAAGTCATCGATGTCAGTTTCCATTGGGACGTCCAGTTCCACGTCTAAGCTGTGTGCGGGGCTCGGGCTAAGGGTGGTTTCAGATTCCGTTCCCAATTCCGGGATTTTCTCCTGGAAGCCGCGTCTCAAACGAAGCTGCTGCTGCTGCTGCTGCTGCTGTTGTTGTTGTTGTTCGTAATCGATGGTAAAATATGATTCAGGATTCAAGATGACGCCCGTGCCGCCATTTTCCACCACAAGCAGAATTTGTGTTGAGTCGCTATGAACTCTGGGAGATGGAGTTCTCTCCCATTCGGCGCCAGGTCTCACGTTGGACTGATATTTATACGGTTTCACTGTTACTTGCTCCTGGTGCGGGTGGTTCATCTCAGAGAAACTGCAAAGACATGGATTTAAACAGCATGAGAATATACCTTGGGAAATGATCACTTCTCTGACACGTCCAAATCTACACAGTGCACCTTTAATGTCACTTTCATTCTCCCTGCATGGTTAGCACACATACATCATACAGCTCTGGAAAAATTAAGAGACCACTCTCGTTTGACTATTCATAGGCATATGTTTAAGTAAAATGAACATTTTGATTTTATAATATAAACAACTGAAAACATTTCTACCAAATTCCCCCCCAAAAAATATTGTCATTAAGAGCATTTCTATTAAGTAATGTAGAGATGAAAATTTAAGAAAAATCCAGACTGGTCTCTTAATTTTTTTTCGGTGGCAAGGCAAGGCAAGGCAAGTTTATTTATATAGCACAATTCTGACACAAGGCCACTCAAAGTGCTTTACAGGGGCAAGATTAAAAAACACAATACACATTAGAAAAGCGAATGAATAAAACATTTAAAAGCAAATTAATAACATGGGGCTGTATATAACTAACTGCGCTGCTCACCTGCTCCGACCGTCCTCCGTAGGATGGGTTAGATCTGCTAAACTCTCCCCGCTCCCCTGCCTCTCTCTCTGGGGTGGAGCCACCGGTCGGAAGCCCCTCCTGGAGAACAGGGGGCTGGGCGGAGCCACTGCAAACTGCCGCTCCTCCGATTCCACAGGATGATTCTGATTGGGCGGCAGAATGTTTATGTTGTGACTGTAGACGGAATGTTCCTGCGTCTGTGCTCTGTTCTGATTGGACGAGGAGGATGCGTTGGAAAATGTGCGTTCTCTAGTTGTTTGAGTTTGGTTGTTGCCGCGGCTACAGCAGTGCGTGCAACCGTCCGATATCGCCATCTCGTGCCTCTCCGGAGGCAGGCTGTACGATCTCTGTCTGGACGTTTCGGATTGAGTGGAGCAGTTTGATTGGGTGGAAGAATAGTTGGGATAGTGTTCTTCTTTGGTGGTGGTTATTGAAGGAGGTATGGAGTGAGGAGCGGTGATAGAAGTAGTAGTAGAAGAAGAGTTGGAGAATATGTTGCTGTGAGACGCGCGCCGGCGGTGGAACTGCTCCCACTTGGGAGGAGGCGGTCTCGGGGGAGGCGGGGTCTTACGCTTGTTTGTTTGGCCATTGTTGCTGCTACAGTCCGCAGATTCTCCTCCTTCCCTGATCCGCCCAGATCCTTCTTCAACCTGGAATGATGTAGAGTAAAAAATAAAGAAAATATATTTTTTGCAATGGAATAATGCAATAATCCATTTGAGATTTTGTATTTTTAAATAAATTTATTTTCATCAAATTGAGTTTTACACAGTAATTATTTTAATATTGACTCCATTTATTCTTCAATGTGAAAGACATATCGTACATGTTGTGTTTTGTGGTGAAGTATTGTTTAGAATGTTTTAACTTTATTGAAGGTGTTCACGAATGTGGTAGGATGGCTAGAGGAAACAAGGGGCCGACCAGTAACCATGAGGTCTCTGGTTGGATCCCCGGCACCTGACAGGAGGGTTATATTTGTAATACCAGTGGTGGCTGGTATAACATCTACATCTACTGTCCTTGAGCAAGGCACTTAACACTGAAAAATGCTCCAGGGGCGCTGTACTATGACTGCGCTCTAAAGTGTGGTAACTTGAGAGGGGATATGCGAAGGAGAAGAATTCCGATGTGTCTCGTGGAAATTGACAAATACAAGTTAACTTCAATCCATAGACCAAATCAAACCCATCACCTCGCTCAGAGTCTGGCTGGACGCCATAGAGATGGAGGGCGACCAGCGGTGGCTGCTGTCGAAGCGAAGGTCGTTCTCTGACATGGCTCGGCCGCGCAGTGAAAGCGGAGCCGGCGGAGGCGCGGAGCTGTGTCCGTTGCGGTCGTCGACACTTTGCCCGCGGCCCCATCGTGGGCCCTTCTGCTGGGGCGGAGCGGGCTGGTGGTGAGGGGTGTGGTGGTTAAAGTTATCTGGAGCTCTGGACTCACGTCTCCGCGTTTGGTAGTCCCTGAGATGGGGAGAAGATTGGGGGGAGGAATTTGGTCAATAAACACATACAGGTGGTAAGCTGGTCTAGAGGAAGAGGGGCTGACCAGTAACCATGAGGTCTATGGTTTGATGTGTGTGTGTGTGTGTGTGTGTGTGTGTGTGTGTGTGTGTGTGTGTGTGTGTGTGTGTGTGTGTGTGTGTGTGTGTGTGTGTGTGTGTGTGTGTGTGTGTGTATTTGATTGACATAGGAATTCTCTTCAAAATCGACCTCACAACTGAGCACACAAAAATAAAACCAAATCTGATAGAGTCACTCGTAGTAAAAAAAAAAGCTAGAATATCTTGTGGGTAAAAAGAAATATTTTTGGAGCGAAATTTCCTGGAGAAATCCACATGTTACGAAACAAAAACAATCAAAGACGATCGAGAAAGTGGTTTAAATTACAGTAAATGTTCCCTTTGGCATTCCAGGCTCACTCAACTGTTTCAGTCTCAGGTCAAATATGATGGGCGGCCATTTTTTTCACCACTCATGCATGTCCTAAATGCCAACTACACCCCCTTACTCTCCCCCCTAACTCAACATACTAACATACTAGGAATCACCATCCAACCACATATCATTACGGTCACATTTCTTAAGCACGGATGATTGCCCCGCACACTTAGACCCCATTAAAGTCAAATCACAGCCAGACATGACTTACTGGGATTTCCGCCCGTCAGTGCACCCAACCTCCGGAGAGTCACTTATACACAATCACGCAAAACGGACGGAGCAAGTGTGTGTGTGTGTGTGTGTGTGTGTGTGTGTGTGTCAAGAAGGCAGAACTACAAATGTAAGAAGAAAATCCACTTGTTTCAGGGTTCACGCAGCTTTTAAAAAGAGTTAAATTCAAACACTTAACAGCACCTTAAAGATAAAAGTTCAACTTTTTCAAGAATCCTGAAGCTTTGAATATTTATTTTTTTATTATTTTTTATTAGCTATAACGTTTTTTAATAAAATGACCAAGTCAGCATAAAGTTATTGCGTTTTTGGTGTGAAACTAGACACTACTTTATGAATAGTCAGTCAGGAGAAAATCCAGCATTTTTCCTGCAATGTGTTCAGATTTCAAGCACATTCCAAACCTTGAAAACACAAGACTTAAATCAATTCTGTCAAACCCTGTTGTTTAAATGAATGTGTGTGTGTGTGTGTGTGTGTGTGTGTGTGTGTGTGTGTGTGTGTGTGTGTGTGTGTGTGTGTGTGTGTGTGTGTGTGTGTGTGTGTGTGTGTGTGTGCTTGCGTGCTTGTGTGTGTGTTTCAACTGAGTTTCCTAAAAGGAAGTGTCTCACCTCTCCGTCAGGCTGTACTTCCTGTCCAGCTTGGGCGTTTCCTGTTGCCGGGCGGGATACGTCTGTGGAAGACATTTAAAAGGCGGTTAATAACGCCAATGGAATGAAGGACGGCTTCAATCAGCCAGTCAGTTACTGTGGTCACTGTGTTGCTCCACCCTGCCATATACTGTGATGGTGATAAGAGCGATTTCCTGCTCATTTGTAACATTTTTATGTCTTTTTTTCTCTCTACCTGAACTCACTTCTCAAAACCCATTTTTCATGCGTGTGGTCGCTTAAACCTGCAGTGTGTAGAATTTTGGGTTTTATTTCCTAGCAGATTTTGTAGAAAGTAATTATAATATCCATAAGTACATTTAATTTAGTGCATAATAGCTGAAACATTTTTTTTGAATTATTTATTTTTCCCTTAGAAAGGGTCTCATATATGTCAATATTTCTGCATATTTTGGACCAAGGCCTAGTGCGGCCATCTTGAAAGTGTCATAGTTGGAATGTCATCAGGTGCATTGTTTGAAATTTAGAATTGTTCTTGTCCTTGAAGGCCACTGTAGCTTCTGTTATCATTCGAAAGGGTTGGGGTTACCCAGGGAGCGTTGCATTCTAGAACTTTGTAGAACTTTCTTGATGATGTCATATTACACACTGCACCTTTAAATTGTTTTGTAGAGCTCTGATGCAGCAACCGACAATTGTATCATGAACAATTCTACGTAAAGTTTGATTGCTTGAATATACAGTGATAGAGAAAATGTCAATAAGTCCAGAAGAATTCAACAAATCCCACCAAAAAAAAAAAAAAAATGTAGATATTCATATTTTAAAAGCTGGACCCAGTAAATTTTTTGGCATTTTTTCAGTTGATGCATTCCGAGGTTTATTTTTTATAATTTGTTTTATTAATTTTAAATTGAATTCAACTTTATTTTTTGAGCAAGTACTTGTTGGTTTAGGCAAAAGCTCTTTATAACTCGACTTGACTAGTGACAGTCCAGTGAATTCCTTATCGGTTTAGGAGCTGTGAACTGAAACTGTGCAGATAAGGTTCCTCAGTTGTTGTTGTGTAGAGATTATGTCGTCAAAGTAGCCAATTTCCAAGGTCAAGAATCGGCTTTCACGCTCCATTTTGGAACTTTCTTTTTTCTCTCTCTTGAGGCTTTGCTCATTATGGTTACAATTTTCAGGCTACGTCTGCACATTGTGTTCGTACGTCATAGATACACACACACACACACGCGCACACGCACACACACACACACACACACGCACACACACACACACACAGACCGGCTGGTATAGGCTGCACAAACACAGCTTCTTGTGCAGTGATATTTTCTGACTGTCTGCAATGTAAATCTGAACATTCAGATGGTGTTTTTGTTGGACCAGTGGGACGTGAAATTAACATATTTGGCCGTCGCTCGCTGTCAACAGAGCATAAGAATCCACACAATGGAAACAACTGATAAGTTTGTGATAACAAAGGCCAGAACCACAAGTACCTGGATGGTCTTTCTTCATTCAAATTAATTCTCTCACGGGATAGTAAAGGGTTCCAAGTCATTTTTGACTTCTTTTGGCCTTTATAAGCAAGTAACTGGAATGTAAATATCAATAAGGCAATTGTTGGCCAATAGTAGGAGAACTGTAATAAAACTGCTTCTGCTTCTGTTTATTTTTTTAAAAATGTTTGTGTTGGAGATTGAGGACAGTTAGTCTTTGTAGTTTAAATATATCTAAGCAAGTTGCATTTTGACTGAGTGCTCTTGCAAAAACAGCGAAAGAAAACCATTGACAAACAATAGAGAATAGAGTCTAGGGGGCAATTTGAAGTTTGTGTCTTTATGTGCATATAAAATACGTATTTACGCAGCACATTGTATTTTTCCTAAATGTGGTGTTTAGAAAAAGGCAAAATCAGGCTTCCAAGTGTAGACTTAATGTCCATATAATGAGGTAGGATGTAGAAAAACTGATATAATCTAATAGTCTAATTGAGCCAACATTTCAACGTGACTTTTTCCTAATATTTCTGGAAACACAGCTGGACTTCTCAAATGAGAGCCCACTGAGTGACAGACAGACCACGGACAAAAGCAGCCAGTTATATTCCTGTATTTTCACAATCTCTTTCCTTCCTCTGTCCAACACACACACACATACACACACACACACACACACACACACACACACACACACACAAAAAAAAACACACAGGAAAAATAAAGCACGCAACTTAATGAATGAACCTGAAATCCACATTCCTTGTTAATTTTATAGCTGACTTTGGCCGTTAAACGATTCTGGTAGAAGTGCATTTACATGAATAGTGTGTCTGGGTTGACATGTATACGCCTTGATATGTATGTTTTGCCTTTTTTATGAGAGTGCCTCTGTTGAATTTCTTTCAGCAGGCCTTGTAGCCCATCCAGCACATCTGTTACCATTAAAGCTATTGGACGTCGCCAGCGGTAGATATGACACAAAATATCAACGCATGGGGTTATCGCTGTGGCATCAAATCAACAATATTTCATTTGAAAAGGATCCCAATATGGAGAAAGCAGAAGGTTCAAGGACCAAGCATGGCAAAACCACACGAAAACAACAAAACAGTGAACTGATTATATTTATATGTAGTCCAAAAAAAGGAGGGGGTTCATAGGAGTATCATAAGTTCAGGCTAGGGTCAGCAACCCCGCTGCCAAGAGACTGAAATCAGTCTGTGGTGAACATGTAACCCAACGCTGCTATTATCGCTGACACAAGTGTCGGCCACTGTTGCCCAACTTCCCCTCAGTTTCGTAAGTTATTTCAATGATCCGATGACTTTTCAATGCGATTCTCAGATTTTGACCACATGCAGGATGCGAGGTTCCACTTCAAACTAACTGGTCAACCACGGAGGACTTGGATGGAGAATGGCGACTTAGCTACAAAATCCAAATATGACCACCTGACCTGTTTCTGGGGATAGTTTTTAACGGACCGAGAGGGTTTTCAGTGTCCAACTGTCATTTAAGTTGAGTCCAAAAAACGCTTGATTTTAGTGGGGTGCAGAGTTTATCTTTTACCCTGAAAGGCGTTAATTGGTTTCAATGCTACCGAAACTGTCTGGTAATCGGTTTTGAGGCCAGAAGGCTTATGAAAATACTTGTTAATGAATTCAATTATAACCACTTAAAAGGTTAAACGTAGAAAAAAAATATTAAGCCAGTGCATTTTAGTTGCCTTGAGGTCAAGGTAAATGCCACAATGAACCAATTTGTATCAACACAAGCTCTAATTCTACCTTTATAATAATTATGCTGTTCAGCTGCTACGCTATAGCTAGCCCACCTCTCAGTGAACATAAATGTAAAGCTAAAATGGAACTGACCGATACTTCAACTCACATTTTACTCTCTGTCTTTCTTGTCTATAAACCTGACAAAGCAAAGTTTATAATCCAGATGTCAGGACAGCAGACTCTTCTGAGAGCTAACCTGGCAACCCCTGACCTGGCAACCCCCTGACCCTTTCATGACCCATATAAATGTAGTGAGTCTTTTTTTGCTGTGTGTTCCACATTGTTCCTCTCTGCACCATCAAGTTGAAGTACAGTACAGGTTTACAGAGCCTGGGCTGAGTTTTAAGAACAAGATTTTATTTTCAGGGCGCGCACCAGTACACAGGAGGACAAATGGGCAGATTGCCGATTGTGAGGAGATATTCATTGATTTTGACATAAAGGGATTTTGACAACAAGCGTTCTCCAGAACTGCTGACTCCCCCCAGTAGGGCCAATTGTGGCTGTAGGCATGCATTCATAGATCTGTTTGTATGCATTGCTGGAGAAACTATATATATCTTTTTTTTTAAGATTATTTTTTGGCATTTTCAAGCTTTATTGGATAGTACAGAGTTGAAATGGGGAGACAGAGAGAGAGGGATGACCTGCAGTAAAGGTCCACGGGCCGGATTTGAACCCGCGACCACTGCAACGAAGGCCGGAGCCGATATGGTACGCGTTCTATCCACTACGCCACCGGAGCGCCCGTGGAGAAACTAATTTTGAGTGAGAGCTTACCTCTGTAGCTGTGTAGCTCCTTGTTGAGAATCCCTGCTGAGGATGTTGCTGGTTTTCCAGGGCCTGGGAATGGGAATGGGAGTGGGAGTGGACCGGGTGAAAAGCTGATCGTGGGCCTTGATTCTGGGTTTGGTTATGGGAGAACATCTGAGTCTTTGAGGATTGGAAGCTGTGGAAGTTGCCTTGATGTTGGAAGTCTTGATTTTGTTCTTTGATGCCAGAAGAACGGCCATAAAACTCCTGATGTGAGTTGAGCTGATCATCTTCTTCCCTCTGCCTCTCTCGTTCTCGCTCGAGCTCTTTCTCTCTTTCTTTTCTAAGACGTTCCTTCTCTTGGGCCTTCTCTAACTCTTTTTGTCTCTCCAATTGCAGCTCCCTCTCTCTTTCCATCTCCCACTGTCTCAGCCTCTCCTCTCGATCCCTCTCCCTCTGAATCTCTCTAAGCCTTGCCTTCTCCATTTCTAACTCTCTCTCCTTTCTTTCTTTCTCCCGCTGATTCTCCCTTTCTCTCATCCTTTCTTCCCTCTCCCTAGCCCTCTCCTCCCTTTCTCTAGCCTGCTCCCTCTCTTTCTCTCTCTGCCTCTCTCTACTGGTGCTCATAGACAGCCTTCTGGCCTCCATAGTGTTCAGAAGCAGGGCACTATCCTGCTGAAGTCCACCCTGGTAAGAGTATCTCCTTTGGGTTGATTGCTGACCTAGTTCCCCTTCCTGGAGCTCTGGATGGTTGGTAGGTTTCTTCTGCCTGCGACACGTGACATTTGACGCAGGTAAGCCCTTGCTTGTTGCCTCAAAAAACTTCATTCTATCTGCAAATGGAAGGATTTCTGACTCGTCCTTCCTAGAAGATGAAGAGGAGCGACTGTATGAGGAAGTGGATGAAGAGGTGAAGGCACAGACCCCATGCCGTGAGCCTGTGACTCCGAGCACCTTCTCACTCGGTACCACACACCGTCGGTCTGGTTCAGGTTCCGGTTGGAGTTTATGCTCGGGGGTCCAACGCCAGCGGCGAGCTTTGCCAGCAGGAGCCGGTTCCTCAACTACTCGGATGCCAACACCGAAATTGGGCACTCCTGGGTCCTCAATCTTGACAGCCATGGATACATTGTTGTCTTTAGTGTATGTTGTTGACTTGGGCTGAGTTTGCAAGGCATCATTCTTTGATTCATTGGAGGTGTTTGATTTCTCTACTGGTGCGGTGCTGGCATCTTGAGGACCAACAGGTGAGGCAATGGCAACTTTGGTTGTTCTTTCATGGGGAGGCAGGTATGGGTCTGCCCCATCCTCATTGAGCTCTGGACCCTCTTCCTCCTGGACGGTTTCCCCGCTGTGGAGCAACACTCCTGGGCCATGGCTTCTCTGAAGCTGGGCCTTTTTTCTTTGGATTTCGTTGCGGAGGTTGGTAGCGAATCGCTCATTCCGACGACGATTCCGACGATGGTTCCTGGGAGGGTGAGACTTCCGCATGTCTGTCTCTCCTTCTACATTCTCTTCTTGTTTACCTCCAATTCTTCCACTATCTACTGCTTTCTGCTCCTCCAGTAAAGTATCCACGCTGGCAGCAGCACTTAGAGGCTCAAAATCTCTCTCAAGTATTTGGTCGGAGCTCGATTTTCCCTGGGTTGACGATCCAGTCGGGTCCCCCGGTACGCTAACAGAGCGGCCCCAAGGGTGGTGATGCTCCGTTAGTGGGGGGGACCCTCCATTTACAACCATCCCTTCTGGCTTCTCACTTGAACAACCATCAACATCATCTCCGTCCAAGAACACAGATCCTGGAGTTGAGCAACGGCTGCCTCCCCATCTGTTTGATTGGCCCTGGAGGTGGTTTTGAGAAGCTTCTTGGTCTCCCCCTGTAGGCTGGAGCGAAGACTGGGACCACTGACTGTCACAAGGGGACGAGGAGCGATCAGGTGGGTTTGACTCTAACGAAGGGCTGTCATTGTCGAACTGCAATAACTTGAGTTGTGTAGCGAGGAGCTTGTCGGGGGCGCTGTGCCGGTGCAGCCCCGTAGATGAGTGCTTGTTCTGGGTGTGCCTGATATGAGATTGCCCTTCAACCTCCATGGAGTATTCTCCAAGTAAGGAGGCAGGCCGAGAGGACGTGTTGGGGACTCGGGAGGCTGTCTCTGGGTCACCTAGATGATCTGAGGTGGTGTCTGAATTACAGTCTTTATTACTAGCACTCGTTTCACATCTGATATGTCTACTGTCTTTGATCCTTCTTTGGATAAAGTTTGATTCTAAGGTATCCTCTTTGAAATTCCCAGTTGTGTCACCTTCTTTTGGTGCAGGGAAGCCATTATGAATTCCTGATTCAACATTTAGAGAGGACTTGTTTTCGCCATAGTAACTAGAAACATCGGAAACTTCAATAGGAGCAGAAACGCAGCGTTTGTCAGTGCCATTCGTGCGACCCCGAGTTGCCCTAAAACTGTCCTTCCTGGTGGGAGGCTGAGGAGGGTTCATCTTCCTATCAGCTCCTCTTTCTCCATTTCTTACAATCTGAAAGTCTCCTCCCCTGTGGTCCTCCTCATAACAGCAGGAGGAAGGCCTCTCTTTTACCTCAACAGGCCTTGGTCTCGGCCTAGTCAGTGACCTTGACTTGTGCGTAATAAGCTGAGCCTCATCTGGTGCCTCGCCAGAGGAACTACCCAGGGTAGAGGTGTCACCAGCTGGGTAGCCTCGACAAGCCGGCCCCAGGCTCTGGAGGAGGTTATCCATGGAGCAGGCTTCACCGGGCCTTAGTGGAACTGTTGCGTAATCAGACGTGTTAGAGCTAGCGGAGAAGGAGCTGTAGGCAGAGTCTCTCTTGTTGTTGAAGAGTGTGGGGTCAACAGGAGAATTTTGGGAGTCGGAGTAGGGCTGTGCGGTGGGCGTAGGTGTGTCCAAGCTTTCCATGGAGCCCAGGGAACTGCTTCGGTCAGTGGAGGAGTATGGCCGGGACAGCTGACCCCACTGCAAGGACAAGTCACTGCAAAGACAAAACAAAAATCAAGTTTAGTGTTTCAGAAAGAGACATACATTTTCCCTTTGGGACGTTCAAACAAAACCCAAATTGGTCACATTGGTTTCTGGAAACTTGCAATGGGCATTTGTCTTTGTTCCCTGGCATCTTATAGTATAATAACTGATACATCTGAAAAGAGAGTCTTATATTTCGTCAAAGTCAAATTGACATAGTATTGTCCCTTGAGATTAATTCATGTGGTTTCTTTCCCAACACTGTGGTGTTACTCTATTGACTGACATAGACAAGATGCTTTTAGAAGCTACACAATAAGTCATCTTTGATTTTCAAGTGGCACATTGCGGGTTTCTCCATATGACATATACAGTAAATAGTTCTGAAATACAACTTTTGAACTCCACAGCTGGAGAATCTGTTTCCTATCAGACCTGAGCTGAAGATCCACTGCAGCCCCATGTGTTTTTAAGGACCCTCTGAGGAAAAGCCTCTAAAGGCGGAGAGGGATTTCCTCCTCATCAACTCCCAACTGCCCGCAGTCAAAATCTCTGAGTCATCCCCTTGATTCCTCTCTTCCTATTCATTCCTTTCTTCCTCTTGTGGATTCTCCTAGTCTCATCTCCTTTACATCAGCTGTGCATTCATTCCAAAATGATAACCCCGCTTTGTGAGAAACGTTTGAAAAATGCCCCCAAAAATTGTTAAGTTTAGTCAGTACTTCAAAAAAATACAGTAAAGGCAATCACAAGTTTACCTCGAGAATCTTTAAAATCTGTATGACCTAAAATCCCTTTTGATTCGAAAAAAGAGATAGACCTTCAAACCCCAAGAGAAACATAGGAAAATCCCTCTTCTACAACAAACAGACATGCAAAAAAAATGGCAATCAACTATTGGGGTTGCTCAACAGGCTAGAACCACCATGTCCCTGGTTTGAATCGGACGCACGACCTCTCTTGCGCATAAGCCTCCTCTTTCTCTGCCCTTTCTATTTTAAATCTTTAATAACAGGCCAACAATGCCAGAAACATTATACAATAAAAAACAAAAGGGAAAAAAGATTTCCCAATAAACCCAACTTCTTGGAGAAAACAACTAAGACAAAAGGACAGAGTGTTGTTTTCAGTATAAGGACTAAGTTAAGGAAATAAGAAAAAGACATTTGCTATCGATACTAGCTCCAGGGGATAGGGGCATCCTGTGTTTCTGTGCTTGGTTGAAACCCAATCCGAAAAAGGTTGCAAATAAAATATCTGCAGAGATTTTCATTTTATTGTGGTATTTATTTTTTTCCTACAAAGCAGAGCGAGCGGTCACTCACCCTTTGTATTCTATTTGTTGTCTTATTCAAAACAATAGGAAACGTTGCCGAGGAGACGGAGGAGAGGTTACAGAAGAGCGACATTTCTAAAAGGGGCTTTGATCTCAAACAAGTATTATGGGAAACAACCAGCAGGGCTACAGAACCTTCGGGCTTTTTCTCTGGTATTTATTGTTTTACAATGCATGAGAGATGTGAAAACTGATTGGGTTCTGTTCCTCTTATAAAATAACCACAACTTACTCTTATCAGATTATGACTGTTTGCTTATGTAGTCGAATGTTTTGGTCGTCTACAGAATGTGTTTAGGTCATTTTGTCTTTTAATACTAAATAAAAATCCCCCGAAAATCATAAGAGGCGCATACAAGTACTTTGGCATGTTTTAAAACTAGCTGAGTTTCTGTCAAACTACATGGTAAGGGGGCGCCTTTAGCTCAGTTGGTAGGGCGTCCCCCCCCCCCCATGGGCCTCGGCCAGCAGCGGACCCGGGTTCGATTCCAGCCCGCGGTCGTTCTCTGCATGTCACTCCCCTCTCTGCCCCATTTCAACTCTGTCTCTACACTATCAATAAAGCATAAAAAATGCCAAAAACATATCTTAAAAAAAAATAAAAAACTGCATGGTAAATAAACCATTAAATAGCAAAAACTTGGAACACTGAACAAGTCCTATAAAATATAATAAAATATCATAAAAACCAAAGGATGATGAATACTGTAGATGCATACTAGTGGGGGGAAACTGTTCTTTATCTTCATGAGAAAATAGTGTTTAAAGGAAGTGAGCTATGAATGAGAGAGGAGAGGCGGCTGTATAGATTTGACCCGTGTCACATGCAGAGGAAGAGAGGGAAATGAGACGGGAGCTGGACAGGAAATGACAGTCACTCCTGGCCAATCACACGCCAATGTGGAACATGTGAGTGTGAGGGGTGGACACAGATACAACTAAATGCACACACTACACACACACACACAAGCGCGCACACACAGACAGACACACACACACACGCGCGCACACTACACACACACACACACACACACACACACACACACACACACACACTATTACATGATGGGCCATATGTGTTCAGATTGATTGGGTTCATTCTCAGTGTGCCTAAATCACTTACATATTTTGATTTACGGTTTACGTAAAAAAAAACACACACACACACACACACACACACACACACACACACACACACACACACACACACACACACTGTACAAAATGTCCCTTTCTTTCACACAAACACAGTTTATCAAATGTCTTCCTCTCTTTGTCCACATGTTCTGGGAGTCACATGCCATTGTCCAGAGTTATGCCGGGAGCTGCCTCCTCATCAGATGTGTGTGTGTGAATGTGTGTGTGTGTGTGTGTGTGTGTGTGTGTGTGTGTGTGTGTGTGTGAATATGTGTGTGTGTGTATGTGTGTGTGTGTGTGTGTGTGTGTGTGTGTGTGTGTGTGTGAGTGTGTACGTGTGAGTGTGTGTGTGTGTGTGTGTGTGTGAATATGTTAGTGTGTACGTGTGTGTGTGTGTTTGCGTATGATGAGATCAGGCAAGAGAAAACTGTGGGAATAAAAGACCCACATAAACACACACATGCGCACACTCGGCCCTATCTAATCCTCATGGGACTATTTAATCTAATGGCGCTGCATTATATCGCTGATTCTTATCAAAAGGAGAACAGTCCACTGCACTGACGTACCATGAAACTGACTAACAAAGACGGAGAGGCTATTTGTATTATGAGTCAATATACTGACTGTGCTAACTTCCTCTTTGCGTTCCCTTAGGATTGCAGTTTAGCTTCATGAGATCATGCTGTATTTCAAAGACTACTGTACTTACAAGCTTTCTTTTGATTTAAAGCTGCAGTGTGTAGAATTTTGGGTTTTATTTCCTAGCAGATTTTGTAGAAAGTAATTATAATATCCATAAGTACATTGGATTTAGTGCATAATAGCTTAAACAATTTTTTTGAATTATTATTTTTTCCCTTAGAAAGGGTCTCATATATGTCCATATTTCTGCATATTTTGGACCAAGGCCTAGTGCCGCCATCTTGAAAGTGTCATAGTTGGAATGTCATCAGGTGCATTGTTTAAAATTTAGAATTGTTCTTGTCCTTGAAGGCCACTGTAGCTTCTATTATTATTCTAAAGGGTTGGGGTGATGTCATATTACACACTGCACCTTTAACTTGAATGGACAATTCAGACTTTTCCCCCCCAATTGTTTCACAGTGATACCAAAAGAAAAAAATCCATTATTATTTTATATTTAGAGCTGATGCCAATTTGCGAAATCTGGAGAATGCTTGCTGTCAAAATCAGTGACTATCTGCTCATGATCCGCTACCTGTCTGTACTGTGTGTGTGTGTGTGCTTAAAAATATATGTTAATACACAGCCTAGGCTCTGTAAACGGGCATGTTGCTAGCTGTAGGCTGTTTGAGACAGATAAAATGACAAATAACACAGAAATATTGTGCCAACTTAACCAAAAAATGCATCAATGGCCCCCAAAAAGTCAGGCAGACAGATGGACAAAGAACAGGTCTGATTGGTTATCACTTTGGAATGTTTAAATAGAACCCAAAAATAGACCAATGGGCTTCCTGCGTGGGCCGTGTTGACATTAAAACCCAGTGATGTCACCTGTTTCCTCACGACTGTTGGCTTTTTACAGGGCGAGTCACAGGGACAGAAAAACCCCCGCCATTGACCAACAGACAATGCCCTATGAAGTCATTGGCTAAATGTGTCTAATTCAAACACTCGATTTGTGGCATTTTGCACATTAGGCATTAGGTTTACTTTTTTGTCAAACTGAAACAACTTAAATCGGCTATAATAAGGAAGTTGACGAGAAGAGAAAATAATTTATTCTGAAGTGGACGTTATCAGTATCACAATGACTGGAGAGTGTTTTGCACATAGGAAATGTCAAAATAATAGCTTAGGGAAAATTACATGAAAAAGAACTCTACTCAATTGGATGGATGGATGGATAGATGGATGGATGGATGGATGGATGGATGGATGGATAGATAGATGGATAGATGGATAGATGGATAGATGGATAGATGGATAGATGGATAGATGGATAGATGGATAGATGGATAGATGGATAGATGGATAGATAGATAGACTTGATCAGTGAGGAAACCAAACGTAACATCGTCTCACCTGTTGTCAGTTGTGTGCCAGGGTAGTGTGTAGGGTCCGGGGTGGAGCTGCATGGCAGACAGAGGCGGGGGAGGGGGGAGAGGAGGGCAGTCTTCAGGGGGGAGGCAGGACGCAGGAGGGGGGGGCGTCGGAGGGGGAGGTGGAGGGAGGGGCGGCTCCGGCTCCGGAAGCTTCGCCAGGTGCCAGGAGTGAGGCCTGATCAGGGGGACACTGCGCCTGGGGGGAGGGGGGGGACAAGAAGGACACATTCAGGTGAGGATCAATCGTCACAATGAACTAGTGGTATTAGGTGCGTACCATGGAATTGCAACATCCCCCAGAATGATCCTGTTGGACCTGTTGTATACTATCAACCCCTAATACTGTCTTTAAGGTCACGTTCACACCAGCCTTGTTTAGTACGGTTGAGACCACCCCTGGAGCGTGTGGGTTGGTTTGAGCACAGTCCTATGTTTCCTATCTGTCTCTACTATCAACTACTGGTCCGGATAAATGCACCAACATTTATCCTAACAAACAGGAAAAGAGTATGTCAGTTTTTCCAGTTCCCTCTTGTTTGACTCAAGGGTCCTTTTAATCCCAATTCAAATCAACATCATCATCATTTCGATTGTTGACGAAATCGGATGATTGACCCGAATAAGATGGTTGAGAGGACATCCTTATTTGCAACCACAGTAGTAGGTGTCTTGGAAGAGCAGGACCCACATAAACCTTAGACCTTAGCAGTGATACCTTTCCAACCCACATTCTGTGTTGTTTGGCCTTCCATTGGGCAGCCATTAAAAACTCATCTAACATGTACAGTAAGTTCTCCAGTCTGATCCCAAGCCAGACATTCCAGTGTATCCCATGATATTCACTAATTCCCTTATACAGACTTCCGATCCCACATGCTAGCCAGATTCAATTCAACCCCCCGCAGACAGTGTGTGTGTGTGTGTGTGTGTGTGTGTGTGTGTGTGTGTGTGTGTGTGTGTGTGTGTGTGTGTGTGTGTGTGTGTGTGTGTGTGTGCACATGGGTGTGAGACAGAGAGAGAAACAGGAAAAGGGTCTTAAAAAAGAGCAAGAAACACAAGTAGAAAGAGAGAGAAAAAAAACCCAGCCAGGTATAAATGTCCCCTTGTCAGTCTGAATGGACCATTATATGGATATCTCTCACATTAAAACACAGTTGGGAATACTGCTACTGCTGCTCGGTGGAAATAACATATGAATTAATGAAAACAACGTGAGCTGTTGAGTTGTGTCACCTGAGACTTGTTCTTGGAGCCTGTATTGATTGAGATTTATCAAGATTTAAATCAGATTACGATTTGATGACTTTGGACTGTATTGGGCGCTTGTTTCAACCGACTTTAAACATGCCTTGAATGTGTCTTACAACAACCTTGAAACAAGACTTGTACGTTATTTGAAATGGTCTGGATTGTCTTGATGCATGACCTGGATTCGTCTCCATCGACCTGGCTGAGACCTGGCTTAAATAATCTCTGACTTCAGTTGGGTGTTTCTCTATTGACTCGAGATTTGCCTTAACTTTGACTATAACTTTTTTTTTTTGAGTGGCTTGAAACTGATTTGGACAAAACCAATCGCCACCAATTCCTACGATTCAAATTTGACTTGGAACTTATAAAGATTGACTCGATATTTCACACGATTTTGAACACGACTCTTGAATCAGATTAAACTCTTCTCTATAACTTTACTTTACACACTTGAGATTTCAAGACTTTTACTTGGCCGGAAATTTGTCCCATTTGACTTCAGACTTCAGCTTGTCTTGATTTGAGACCTGACAAAACTTGACAAAAGTTCTAAGGAATCATCTGAAACGAATTGACTTGACTATTGTCTTGAACCTGAAAAGCCCAAAACACTTGGAAACAACAGCCGTATGTGTAGAGTGGCTCAGTTTTACGATAAGGTTTGATCCCCATCAACAGCCGTCAAGATTCCCAAACTCAAAGTACAAAAATGTAAAAGGAGCCTATTCTGGGTACTTCAGAGAAACATTTTGGAGGTAGAATTTTGGGAGAGGAATGTGGATTTCTGAGTATTATTGTTTATGATAAAGCAGGAGCAGGAGAACCATTTCCAAAATAAACACCAGAGTTTCCTGACTCGGGCTCCTTAAGAGGGATTTCTATCGGAGACCTCTGATTGTTCGACTCCGTTGACAATGTCCTTAAATTATCCCCTGAGAAAGTTTATGTAGAGATTGTGAGTGTTTCTGTACGGGCTGTACATAAATATGTGTGGGAACTATCCAAACTCGAGCAGCCAAAATACCATTATTGAACCTACTATAAACATTAGCAGACCCCCCCTCAATACCACCCCCCTCTTTTCTCCAAGTTTAGCTTTCAGAGATTTATGACTGTGAAATTCAAAACAAACATTGAGACCCAAAGTTGGACGGAGACTGATGTACGATAAAGACAATAAAAACTGGGACAAACGTGCAGTTATGCAACTTCAGAATGTGCAAGTTTTTCTTTTTGCCATTAATGGAAGAACAGGAAAGGTCTTCCAAATCACATCCAACCACAAATGGATGTTTTTTCCACAACACTCAGAGCAGTAGGGCTTGAGGGGGGGTCGGAATCATGTAGCCCACGCATTTGTGGAATTTATAGCAACTAGTCATTAAAAAAGCTGTTGAGACAAGTTCAAGTTTGTCCATCCAACTTTAAAAAATTAATTAAATATTGTTTTAAAAACGTACAAAGTGTCCGAAAAAAATACAGAGCTTCAACTCACAATTATTTTTAGTCTATATAAATGTCTAAAAGCCACAGAAGAGTCCAGAGGTTCAAGATATTTTTATATTTTTTTGTTTTGTCTGTGCAAAACAGATGAGATAAACAATTCTTATGTAATTTACAAAATATATTAATCATAAAACCAACTCAACTTTACTTCTTAATCTCCTATATAGTTATATAGAGAGAGAGACGTGACTTTGAATGGAAGGGAAGGACAGGCAGGGACGATTAAAAGATTGTGAAGAAAAAGATAATGGAAAGGTTGCGTATCATGTGCTGCTCAACAACCCCTCTTTGGAAAGATAAAGGCATGTTTACTACATTTACTATTGACTCTACAACGAGCCATTCGTAAACGTAAGAAAAGCTATTAATCCTAAACTGATGAGGAATCTCCGCAAAGACTATATAAAACATGTATAAACATACAGAGGAGTAATACAACATTGGAAGGTGAAACAGAACATTTTCAAAATTGATTTAGATGCCTTTTGAGGTACAACTAACTAAAAACATGCTTCAGATTTTTTCAGGCAAAATTGATTTGTAAAATGTAGGGGTTCAGAGTGTATTGGTTGGTAGTAGGGATGAGTTGCACAGTATCAAGGATATGGACCGGACTGCTTGGGTTCAACCTCAAGTTCAAACTATCATCTACTTCAAAATACGTAAAACTGTATCTACTACAAGTTGGAGTGAGATAAGTATTATATTATCTTTAGGGAATTTCGAAAATGTCCATTCATGTCAGTGGAAAAACTCAAGGCAAAATGCATCCAAGATTTTTGTCAGGGCTGCATTCAGTCACAGCAATGTACGCTTCATAAAGTCTGTGTCCCGTTCAGTTAAAGGACACAGGAAGCATATCAGGGTACTGGGCTATTAGTTTCCATTTAGGGTAGCACCTAGCAAAACTATTATGAACTGTAAAGGTGAAAATAATAATCAAATCAATCTACATTATCCAAATAACCGTATTCCCTGTTTCGGTCTCTATAGCCCAGTTAGCTACCTGTCTTTAGCCACGGAAAACACGCAAATAGGAATCACAAATCATGTTTTTTTTAGGAATTTTCTGGCATATGATTCGTTACGATGTCTCCTTGACGTGGAAACCGAGACAACAATTAAATCACTGTTGTGGTCCCCGCAGCCAAAACCAGGAAATCCAATCAGGTTTGAAAGACATGGCAAGCTTCTATTTATAGATACTTCTCAGAATGTCTGTTTTTTTGTTCTGTTCATCTTAAAACTAAGACAAAGTAAGGATATGTGACAGTAGAGAGAGAGAGAGAGGAACAGAAATACAAGAACAGAGACAAATGACAAGAAAAAGACCAAGTGTGTCTCTCTTGACAGCCATCACAGTCGAGACAAATTATGAATTCTCCCGTCTAGCGGCTCTGAATTGAGCCTCTATGAAAGGGTCTGCTGGAATGTCCCACTAAACGCTCAGAAACTGCAACAGCTGACTGATACCGCAAAGGTCAACGCGCATAATCTGAGACACACACAAAAACACACACACACACACACACACACTCTCACACAAACAGTCTCAATACAAAACAGAGTGAATGCCAGACAGACAGGCAGCCAGACAAATAGATTTGGACTTTACAAAGATAAGGACAGAAGGCTGTTTGCGAGAGACGTGACTTTGAATGGAAGGGAAGGACAGGCAGGGACGATTAAAAGATTGTGAAGAAAAAGATAATGGAAAGGTTGCGTATCATGTGCTGCTCAACAACCCCTCTTTGGAAAGATAAAGGCATGTTTACTACATTTACCATTGACTCTACAACGAGCCATTCGTAAACGCAAGAAAAGCTATTAATCCAAAACTGATGAGGGATCTCCGCAAAGACTCAAGAGAGAGAGAGAGAGAGTTTGAAACCTACCAGACTCAGCAGGCTTGAGCATCCACTGTTAAACTGATCCCAGGTCAGCCCCCAGCATCCCTGATACCCAGGGTTCAAGTTCGAAAGGGTTGGATGGTTTTATCTTACGACACAACACGGACCCCCTCTAAAATCCCATTCACGAGTTTTCCCAAAGAGAGACGAAATTGCCACCTCATAAAAATGTCCCAACTCTTTTTTTCTTTCAGAGCCGCAAGCCGGTTGAGGTCTTGGTGGGTAAGAGAATGGAGCTGTGTCCCTGTGTTGTGTCTGGGTAGAGACTTGGTTGAAAGTGTCCGAGAGCTGAGGACGTCCCATCTGAAGTAGAGTGAAGTGGCTGGCAGCAGCTTCTGACCAAGACTGGGACAGAAAAGAGTGACCGACAATCCTCACATCCTTCCCTCCTAGCTGGAAGACAAAACATAGCAATTTCTCTGTCCTGAACTCTCTCTCTCTCTGTGTCTCTTTCTCTGTGTCTCTCTCTCTCTCTCTCTCTCTCTCTCTCGGTCTCTTTCTCTGTGTGTCTCTCTCTCTCTCTCTCTGTGTCCCTCTCTCTCCGTCTCTCTCTCTGTGTCTCTCTCTCTCTCTCTCTTCCCATCTCATTCTTTCCCTGCCTCCCCAGACCCCCCCCCCTCCCCTCCCCTGTCCCGGGGCAGGATGTGTGAGTCGCTGAGAAGAGGAAGTATTGTGGAGAGCAGATAAAGTGGTGGGACGGCTGCTAAAATAATACCCAGAGTTCCACACTGTTATTGTTTGACGGTGGGGGGAAAAATGCAGAGGTACTTCCTCCTTATACAGTATATATATATATATGTGTGTGTGTGTGTGTGTGTGTGTGTGTGTGTGTGTGTGTGTGTGTGTGTGTGTGTGTGTGTGTGTGTGTGTGTGTGTGTGTGTGTGTGTGTGTGTGTGTGTGTGTGTCTACTTGTACAGGAATCTTTGTGGGGACCGATTTAGGCTTTCTAAACCATCAGAGTGAGGACATTTTGGGAAAGTGAGGAAATTTTTCCAGGTCCTTACTTCTTCAAAGGCTTGTTTGAGGGTTAATACTTGGTTTTAAGGTTCAGGTATGAATTAGGTTTATGTTAGGGTTAGTGTAAGGGTTGGGGTTAGGCATTTAGTTTTGATGGTTAGGGTTAGGGTAAGGGGCTAGGGAATGCATTATGTCAGTGAATGTCCTCACACGTAGCTATACAAACGTGCATGCGTGTGTGTGTGTGTGTGTGTGTGTGTGTGTGTGTGTGTGTGTGTGTGTGTGTGTGTGTTACCCATGAAAAAGAGATTGAAAAGAGCAAAGAAAGCATAGACTGTTGGACAGACTTGTGGGGGCTTTTTTTTCAGTTTGGCGGACGGACGAGAAAAACAAAACGTGTTGAGAGAAGAAGAATGTAAGAGAGGATGGGAGGTCTGCAGGAGAATACAGGAGCCCGAGGAGTAATTACACACACACACACACACACACACACACACACACAATGGGCCTGGGTGATAAATGAACAAGCTATTTGACTTTTACCACTTATCTTATCGCATACACCTATTTCTTTTAAGCATGCACCTCTTCTGTTACAATAGCATTTTCACAGAGCTACGGTTTTGGCCGTTACACCCCATGTAAGTGATAAGGAACAATGTTTTCACTGCAATAAAAACGTTTGCACTGTACTTGACTGCCGTTAAAAGGATAAAGGATGGGAGAGCCAGATTAAGCGTCAGCAGAAAATGGGCTTTTAGTTTATTTTTCTGGGAATTTTTTGGGTACTTTCAATAACTATGAAGTGCAGGTCAATTTGAGTCGTGTCTGGGTTATTAACCTGCCAAATAGGGAGGGAGGTAAGGGGGAAGTTTCTCCGCTTATTGCTTGAAATTAATGGGGTTTTTTTTTTTTTTTGCACAAAGCTACGGACAAATAAATAATCCACTCACTGGCAAAAAAATTAAATTCAAAAAAAAATTAGTTATACATTTTTTTTCTGTTTTTTTTTAAGATACCAAGAATATTATTACAACATTCCCAGTACATTTCAGTCCGACCCCATGTTACATGTCTTTCCTGTTATTTCTCTTCCTCTTAATCTAGATCGTACACAACCATAATAAAAGCAATATATGCCCAAAGTGCAATTAAAAATACAACTAGTGAGAAAAGAGAGAGAGAGAGAAAATTAACCCTAAGGTAAAAAAAAAAAAGCATTTAACAGAGGACACCAAAGCATTTAGTGTTGTAGCATGACAATGACTTTATGTCCGCTAGCTAAAGTGAGAGATGCCGGTCCCCCCTCTGGCAGCATCTGAAGTCTTCCTGCATCCACACTATGCGCACTTTACTTTAGTATTACTATGTAAACATCTGGTCAATGATCAAATTCCTTCGTGATTTTTCTCTACTTATGACATCTATTGCAGTATGTCCGTCCTGGGAGAGGGATCCCTTACTCTGTCGACTCTCCCTGAGATTTCTTAAAAAAAAAAAAAATGTAATCCCGGTTAAGGGTTTTTTACCGGGAGTTTTTTTCTCAGCCGAGCTAAGGGTGTAAGGGCAGATAGATAGATAGATAGATAGATAGATAGATAGATAGATAGATAGATAGATAGATAGATAGATAGATAGATAGATAGATAGATAGATAGATAGATAGATAGATAGATAGATAGATAGATAGATAGATAGATAGATAGATAGATAGATAGATAGATAGATAGATAGATAGATAGATAGATAGATAGATAAGGGCAGGGTGTCATATTGTATTATATTGTATGGAATGTAAAGCCCACTGAGGCAAATGTCTATTTGTGATTTTGGGCTATACAAATACAACTGATTTGATTTGATGCTTGTGTCTGTGTGACTATTCCCCTGGTTATTTCTGACTTGAAGCTTTCAGACCAAATCACAGGAGACGTGTGAGTGTCCAGACAGTAACGTTAGTGGTGTTGAAGTTTAACCGACCGCACAACGGCAGACGCTTAATAACATTCAGCCCCCAGCGGGATTCAAAGGGTTTTCCTGGAGACTTACTTATATCTCCTGCAGACTCTGTGTGTGTGTGTGTGTGTGTGTGTGTGTGTGTGTGTGTGTGTGTGTGTGTGTGTGTGTGTGTGTTATATACATGCATGGGAGTAGATTCCTTACATTCCCCGTCTTGGGTTGAAGGGTTAACTGCTCCAAAAAGCCTAAACAGACTCACATCCTCCTCCCCTCTGTCCCTTTGTGTTCGCCTGCAATCAGCCCATAATGTGTTTGCTTTATGAGTGTGTGTGTGTGTGTGTGTGTGTGTGTGTGTGTGTGTGTGCAATCAGACTCCTGTTTGTCTGCCTTATGGGCCCTCATCACCCTTCATTATGGAATTCTGGGTGACACACACAAACACACACACACACACATTTTTTTAGACATGCATTTACTAAACTCTCTCTTTCTCACAGACACAGACACAGACACAGACACAGACACAGACACACACACACACACACACACACACACACACACACACACACACACACACACACACACACACACACACACACACACACACACACACACACACACACACACACACACACACACACACACACACACACACACACAGACACACACACAGACACACACACACACACACACACACACACACAGTTTTCGAATACCAGGTAATCAGTACAGTGAGACTGGGCTCATACCAGAGGTCGGTGGCAGGAAGGGTGAAGTCCACTTTGGCATCTGAGGCACAATTGTTGGGTGTGTGTGTGTGTGTGTGTGTGTGTGTGTGTGTGTGTGTGTGTGTGTGTGTGTGTGTGTGTGTGTGTGTGTGTGTGTGTGTGTGTGTGTGTGTGTGTGTGTGTGTGTGTGTGTGTGTGTGTGTGTGTGTGTGTGTGTGTGTGTGTGTGTGTGCGTGTGTGCTCCTTATCCTGCAATCAGTAGCTATTTACTAAGTTCAACTGTCAAGAAAATTGTAAGTGATGTTTTAGAAAAAATGTTTCCCCTAAAACTAAATTGATGACTGTTCAAGTTAAGTCAAGTCATACACCCACATTCTGAAGGTTTCACATTTCCCTCGCAGAAAACATCAGTGTGTCTTAGATAGAGGTAGAACAGTCGAAATTATGTTTAGAATATGTATTAAAATGGTGTGTTAGTGTGTGTGTGTGTGTGTGTGTGTGTTCTCTTTTCTCCTGACTGGTAGCAGCTGAACACATGACATTGAAATGACCTATTCCTGGGAGCCATATTTTTTTGGGGCATTTTTATGCTTTTATTGACAGTGTAGAGACAGAGTTGAAATGGGGCAGAGAGGGGAGTGACATGCAGAGAACGACCGCGGGCTGGAATCGAACCCGGGTCCGCTGCTGGCCGAGGCCCATGGGGGGGGACGCCCTACCAACTGAGTTAAGGGCACCCCTTTCCTGGGAGCGTTTTAAATATTTACTTGTATGAGCCAATTCATGTTGGTTGTTTGTTCTGTTTGGTCTGTAGTTCTTTGTTTGTGCTCTATAAAAAGTAAAATTCCAAAAATAAAGTAATAAAAAAAATATATAACTTTAGTTGGGGCTCTTAAAGCTGGGGTGGAGAATTTGGGGAGAAAATAGCAGTTGGGATAGAGATTTGAATCCAAATACCTCAACCGCTCCACTTGTTCTCTTTGGTCCCTCCCCTATGGTCCCTCCCTGACATGCTCTACACCAACAACGTCGGTGCCAAAGTGAATGGACAGCCCGAACAGCCAATAAGAACAGAGAATTGGATTTTTTTTTTTTTTTATTAATATTTTTTTTAATCGGAGCCTCGCTCTGATTGGTCAAAGTGTACAGCTCATGTTAATTTTGACCAATCAGAAATCACATACCCCAGCTTTAAGGGAGGTGTGAATTGCTCCAGCCTACAATAATTTTTAGTTTTTTTTACAGATAGCGTATTAGTCTTGACATTAAATTTACTGATTTTGACCGGAAAAATAATTTTACCAACAACAGGCATTCTCCACAATCGCCAGAACTCCACCTTTTTAAAAATGCAGTGAGCGCGATTCTTTTGCTGCAGTGTTGTTTTATTGGCTATTCTGTCAGTGACAACGGAAATATTAAAACAGCCCCAAGCAGTTGTCAGTGTGTGACATCTTGGACGGATTTCAAAATAAAACGGCGAGAGAGCAGAACTTGTTGAAAGGCCCTGGTGAGTTCTCATGATGGATGTATTTTACTGCGATAAACCAAAACACTCAGTCTGAGAACATCATGTTTTAATGTGTTTATAATCATTTCAGCAGCTGTTTTTCCTCCTGTCTGACGGTTAATAAGACTCGTTCAATCTTTTAAACCTGCAGTGTGTAGAATTTGGGGTTTTATTTCCTAGCAGATTTTGTAGAAAGTAATTATAATATCCATAAGTGCGTTTAATTTAGTGCATAATATAGCTGCATTTTTTTTTTCAAATTATTATTATTTTCCTTAGAAAGGGTCTCATATATGTCCATATTTCTGCATATTTTGGACCAAGGCCTAGTGCCGCCATCTTGAAAGTGTCATAGTTGGAATGTCATCAGGTGCATTGTTTAACATTTAGAATTGTTCTTGTCCTTGAAGGCCACTGTAGCTTCTGTTATTATTCGAAAGGGTTGGGGTTACCCAGGGAGCGTTGCATTCTAGAACTTTGTAGAACTTTCTTGATGATGTCATATTACACACTGCACCTTTAACACTCGGAGACTTTCAGGGCAAAAATTATGGGGAAAAAAAACCAAGATAAAAGCTGTGGTATTTGGCTGAATTCACTTATTATTACATTTTAATGAGTATTGTGTCAAACAATCACGTTATGAATTCAGTTAGAACACTAAATATGTCACGTTTCAAGCCTTTTAAATGTAAATATTTCAGATCCTATAGTTCCTTTTCCATCAACATCTTTGTAACATATGTGTGTGTGTGTGTGTGTGTGTGTGCCAGTTGGTCTTGGGGAATTTTTGTGTATCGGAGATGACCAGTGTGTGTGTGTGTGTGTGTGTGTGTGTGTGTGTGTGTGTGTGTGTGTGTGTGTGTGTGTAGTCAGGCCAGTGTCATGTATCACGGAGTCGCAGTTTAATGGGCCAGTTAATAAAAACCAGAAGGAGAGAGAGATAGACTGTAGCGGACCACACGCGTAGTAGAGAAGGATAGACAGACTCACTCACTCACACACACACACACACACACACACACACACACACACACACACACACACACACACACACACACACACACACACACACACACACACACACACACACACACACACACACACATTCGATGAGTGTGCTAAATACTTTGCAGTTTTGATGATTAATCACTTCCCACACAGTCCAAGATGATGTCTTAAGAATTAGCTTTTTTCTTTTTTATGAAACAACAGCTCAAATCTTGTCTTTGTACTAGGGTTAACACACACTAGAAATGGATACACATTTCTATTTCCATAGCCTATTCAGCAAGGAGAGGCCTTTATCAATACATATAATTAACATCAGCTTAGAGAATACAAGGAAAATGCCAGTTAAGAATAAAAAAATTAAAATATTCAATAAAACATATTAAAAAGAGATAGATATGTGCCATTGATCGATTGCCAATGTCATAAACTCACTGACATGTTTCGGTGGTTTCCATTACAATGTCAGGACCAAAGTCATTTAAAGTCAGAGCCCTAATCGACGCTGTGTGTGTGTGTGTGTGTGTGTGTGTGTGTGTGTGTGTGTGTGTGTGTGTGTGTGTGTGTGTGAGGAAGAGGTCTTAAGGAATGCCAGGAATGTCTATTGTTCACTTTGGGAACGGATTGATGGGGGGCAGACTATTGTGTTTCACGCTTCTTGGCACCGCAGACTCCGGTCTCCAGGGACCCTGTGGTACAAAAAAAGTCTAAACAACGGGATGTTTTTGTGTGTGTGTGTGTGTGTGTGTGTGTGTGTGTGTGTGTGTGTGTGTGTGTGTGTGTGTGTGTGTGTGTGTGTGTGTGTGTGTGTGTGTGTGTGTGTGTCTGAGCGAGTCAGCATGTAGACTACGGCTCAGGAGAGTCGGAGGATGGATTTAACTCTTCCAGGAAAAAAAAAAAGTTGAAAACACAAATGTTTCAAATAAAGAAATAAAAAACAGACTGTGAGATTGAACCAGCAGCAGCTCACCACACACACACACACACACACACACACACACACACACACACACACACACACACACACACACACACACACACACACACACACACACACACACACACACACACACACACACACACACACACACACACACACACACACACACACACACACACACACACACACACACACACACACACACACACACACACACACACACACACACACACACACACACACACACACACACACACAGGTCTGTAGGAGGACAGGAGAGGAGGAAGGCCAAGTAGAGAATAGCCAGAGATTAGAATCGGAGAAATATCCAGATGTGATTGGAATGGATTTGGGGTGAACAGATTTGTGACTATGGCTAGAAGAGGGGGAAAAAAAGGAGGTTCACGTCCTATCTTTGATGCAACACAAACTATTGGTCTCTTCACTAAAGGCGCACTAGGCAGTTTCAGAAGATGGGGATTTTTTTTTATGTATGTGCAGAGCTAGTTACTAAAGATTGGTTTTCATCCACCCACCACTGCCTCAAGTCTTTCCACAATATCAAGTGATGAGGTGAAGGTGTATTTAGTTATTCATTCTATAGTACTTCTTGGTGCATTTTCCCAGGACACCCACTTTAAAAAAATGCATACCACCATATCTGACCTGGAACCGATATTGGAACGCATAGGCCCCCCCCCCCCCCCCCCCATCTCGAGGCAGTGAGTCCATAATGTAAAAGAGTTGTGCCACATCTATCATCTACCATCTGCACCCAAAGAGCCGTTTCCTACCCCCATCGGCGCCTGTAAATAAACAGTTTTGGTCTTTTGTGTTTGGCTTGCCATTAAAAAGCTAGCGGCATAAACACACGGCGATCCCCCAACGCATTAACGCCAAGCTGGTCAGGAAGGAGCGGAGATGGGTTCGGAAAAGAACGGGAAATGATGCAATAGCTTAAAGAATGTGTCCTTCCATTGGCTGCCCACTGAGAGAAACTGACACACACACACACACACGCACACACACACTCGCACGCGCACACACACTCGCAAACACTATACGCACGCAAACACACTATACACACACACTCGCACACACACACACACACACACACCATACGAACGCAAACACACACACACCATACGCACGCAAACACACACATACGCACACACGCAAACACACACACTCGCACACACACACACACACACACACACACACACACACACACACACTCGCACACACACACACACATCCAACAAAAAAGGTCGGCGAAAACAGGAAGTAGTATAGAAGAAACATTTCCAGGTCGAGCCAACAAAACATCCCTGAACATTCTTTTCCATTCCAGAAATATATTTTTCAGAAATTAGCTTCAAGAACATCCCAGAAGAGACGTAAAGAAGAAGTAAATACTAGCGGGCGCTGACAGAGCTTCTTTAGAAAGAGGGTGAGAGGGGCTAATGGCTCATCAAGGTTTAGGCTAAAAACTGAACAAAAATTTTCAAAAATTCAACATCGATAGATTGTAGGATGTCAATTGTAATGTCGACTGCAATAAAAGGCAAATTATATAAAAAGAACAAAACGTTTTTTAACCTTTATTTCTACAGGTAAATCCCATTGAGACCGAAGACTCTTTTGCAAGTGAGACCTGTTTTCTTTTCCCACGTTACCATTCACACACACACATACACCGATAGAAGGCTGACTATCGACATTCACACGAGGCAAGGTGGGTGAAGTGTCTTGCCCAAGGACACAACAACTATGACACAAGTGGCAGGGCGGGGATCGAACCTCCAACCCTTTGATCATCGGCCGACCCGCTCTACCAACTGAGCCACAGTCGCCCCCCCAAATTGTGTCAATTTTAAAGCATTTTCAAAACATGCAGTTAATGCCAAAACCATTTCAAGGCCTAGCTTTTTTTTTTCTTTTTTTTTTTTAATGTCATAACTTGGAAATGACCGTGGGAACTCTGCTGCTAATTCAATATCTAAAAAAAAGAAGTAGAAAGTGAATTCGGCAAAGATGTGACGTGACTTTTTTTGTGGTTCCCGTGCAAAACAAATACATGTGGTTGACTGTACAACTCCACTGCATATTAAAGTACTTTGCAAGCGCCGAAGAATGCTTTTATCTACAAGTTTAGTATACAAACTGGCAATGTTTGTGCTATTCGTCATCCATGATTAAATAAACTTCAAGTGTAATTTCACCTGTGTGTGACTACTCTCTCTCTAACCGACCTTGGAGAGCATTACTGTGGTTCATTCTTTAACCGCAGACCAAACAATCTCATCTCTCACAATGTAGCAGCCGCTCATTCTTTGATACCGAAACATGATCTATAGTGGTTAAAGTTGCACTGCGTAACTTTGGGTTTGTCAGAGAAGTGAAACATTTTCTAAGGTATATTCTCATAACTGGATAAACAAACTTTACTCACAGGAAAAATGTGATCCCTGGAACACTGTTTGAAGTTAGAAAAGCTTCCTGAAAAGTTACTGTTGTTGTTTACAGCAGCAGGGCCCCACAGTTTGGTTTACAAATCTATTCTAGTCTTACGTTTGGTTCCAAGTTCCTCAAAATAATGATGATGATAGAATTATTCAATACCAAGAATTACATGTTGAGAAAATATGTTTTGTAAACTAACTGCAGGCTCTGTGAATGTAAACAAATCCCCCTCCTCTGAAACTCATAGTGCACCTTTAATAATGATGTCATGTAATTTGCCAATGTACATATTATGATTCCTACTATTTCCTGGGGGAGTGCGTTTCTGGGTAATGAAGTCCTTTTGCTTCCAAAAAAAATGCCAGACTTGTTTTGTGTACATATTATGTGACAGTACACTGCATTCTTTAGGACAGTGGCAAATAAAACACTAGTAAACAGTGGTTTGGGTCCTTTACAACCACTCCGCTGGCTCGTTTAAAATATCTATAAAACATGGCCCCTGTCCCAACATGAAACCAAAAACCGTCCCGAATTCACTCACTACTGTCTTATCCCTTCACTGAACTTTTGGGCAGAACAGTAAATTCCTTTTTGGTTTTTCTAATTTTAGCCCGTAGGATTTCTGTTGGTCTGAATTGAGTATATTTGTATTTAAAGGTGCAGTGTGTAATATGACATCATCAAGAAAGTTCTACAAAGTTCTAGAATGCAACACTCCCTGGGTAACTCCACCCCTTTCGAATAATAACAGAAGCTACAGTGGCCTTCAAGGACAAGAACAATTCTAAATTTTAAACAATGCACCTGATGACATTCCAACTATGACACTGTCAAGATGGCGGCACTAGGCCTTGGTCCAAAATATGCAGAAATATGGACATATATGAGACCCTTTCTGAGGAAAAAAATAAATTATTCAAAACATTTTTTTCAGCTATTATGCACTAAATTAAATGTACTTATGGATATTCTAATTACTTTCTACAAAATCTGCTAGGAAATAAAACCCAAAATTCTACACACTGCAGGTTTAAAGAATGAACAATGGCATTAAGGGTGGATGCAAAGTTCAAGCAATGCCTGATAAAAATGTAGGCTAAATATAACACAAGCCCCAGAAAACCCAAAGTAAAAAACTACTTTTTATAATATTTATTTTCAAATCCGATTTTTTCATATCAGCTTATAAAGACACCCAAAATTGATATGATAGATTGATTTTTTAAACCTTTTTTAGACCAGGTTGCCAGAGGGCTTTATTGGAAAATGTTTGCGCAAGACTTAATTTTTTTTTTTTTTTTTTTTTTTTTACAGTCTTGTAGGAGTCAAGAAAAACACGAGAATTGAATGTTTTTCATTTCCGATGGTTTACCCAACTCCTTATTAACGTAATGGAAACCTTCTCGGACACATTACACCCCTTTACAAGTCCAACACAAACCTTCCATTTGAAAAGCTTTCCCCAAGTCGCACAAAAGCACCATTTTTCCAACCTTTTAACCAAACTTGTACAAAATTATCATCTTGTCTCTCAGCCAACTCCACATTTAATTCCTTCTGCATTTTACATCATAATTAAAACCAGTATATGTATATTTCCCCCTTGCATGTTCCTGGCTATAAATAAAAGCCCATTTATTCACACAAACGCCCCTGCAGTAAAACACGCCATACCAGGGAAACCCCAGTGAGTTGTTTCCTGACGTTTGCAAACACTTGTGTAATGGGTCTATGAAATTCATGTAGCAATTCTCCTCCATGCCCCACTTTGGGTTAAGTATGTTTTAATTGAGCTTAGAATAACATGGGAGGCACAAACGCATATTTCACACACTTACTAAAATGCCTGTACACACACACACACACACACACACACACACACACACACACACACACACACACACACACACACACACACACACACACACACACACACACACACACACACACACACACACACACACACACACACACACACACACACACACACACGTATGAGAACATACATGGTTGAGTCCCTACAACTTGGCAGAAATGTTGAAAAATATTTGGCGGGCAGCCATCTTGGAAAACCAGACAGGTAGTCGAAGTGAATAAAAGGCGGGACCATAGAAAGAGAATGTAGTTTTAGTTACACAAGTGTTTGATTATCAATATAAATATCTGAGGACGACGCTAGACACTTTGGTTGCATTCCGAATCGCATACTTTCTACTATATAGTATGGTAGAAAAAAGATTTAGGATGTCCCGATTCTTGTGGCCAGATTTAGGATGGTTAGAAGTACCCGGATGTCCTACTTCATGCGGCCAAGATTGTTAGTGTTGAAAAGTGCATCCTATTTGGGCGATTCTGACCCACAATCCAGTGCGCACGTGAAGTGGCGTAACATCGACGAAGCCTCCGTATGAAAACAAACGGGGATGCGACGGAGATAAAAGCAAGAGGCAAGATCAAGGCGCAATGTTATGATGAAATAAGAGAGAAAAGTATGTCCCAATAGTATGCCTACTGCATCCTAACTAGATTATTTTTATCGTCGGATGTAGTATGTAGAATAGAAAAAAGAAAGAGTATGCGATTCGGAACGCAACCTTTCACTCTATTTGTGGCGTTAAATTGAAGCCCAGCCAAATAAACTATAGTTGCTGTTGTCAAGCAGAAAAGTGTATCTAATATAGAACTAATCATAACCATGACTTAACACTAAACATACTACATTAGGCCTCACACGTCACCTCAGGTTTTTGAGGAAGTGGTGCACAGAATACAGTGCGTAACTTTTCCATGTAAACGAGTTGCCACAAAGTTGATCAAGCCCTATCAGCTCCACAAAAACTCTCTCTGTATTTCTCAGTATGGCAGCGTTTACAAACTGGTGTCCCCCCCCCCCCCCTGACACTGGTGCAGGAGCTCAGAAAAATCCCAAGAAGCGCCCAAGAAATGTTTCAATTGTTGATTCTACTGCTAAGAAAAAACCTGGACGTACAGCAGAAGGTATAAAATCCATGTGCCATCACTGAAGGCTTTACCTCATGTAGATGCACCGACAGTGTTGTTGTAATTACTCAGAATTGCTCATATGGGGGAGACAGAAGTTACACACTATAGCTTTAAATATAGAATAAATATCCTCACAAAAAACAAAGCTATACGTAGAAGTAAAAAAAAACCTACATTGTTTAGTTTCCGTGGATACAATTGGCCTCGGTAACAATATGTGTCCCTGTTTTCCTTCCAAGCGGGAATTTCGTCAAAAGGGCTTCCTAAGAATAAACTTGGCAATAGTCAACTTTGAATAGGAAACTGCAATCCGGGCAGTGACAAAAAAAAAAAAAAAAAAAAAAAAAAAATAGTACTTTTTTCCCATTGCTCTTTCACGCTGATATTTAAGCCCTTGTTTAAGGTTATTACGTCTGTCATAATGATAGTCAGAAATAGCAACAAAAGGCGTCGCTCCGTTTGCGTGCCATCTAGACACACACAGTAACGCTGTGTTATTAAAAGAGGTGGTAACGAGATTTGGCCCTCGACTAAGGGAACTTATTTCCACCCGTAGAACTATAGAAGAAGAGCCAAGTGTGTGTGCAAATGTGAGCATTTCATCATCCCTGTGTGAGCAAGTGTGTGTGTGTGTGTGTGTGATGTGTGTGTGCGTGTGTGCGTGTGTGTGTGTGTGTGTGTGTTGGCAGTCTAGTTTGATACAGAGCCTTCCAGAGGGTTCCGTGTTCCCAAACGTAATGAGGAAAACCCGGCTGGCGAGAAACGCTGTGACGTGATTGGCTGATAGTCAGGGCCAAAGTGCAACAGGGACCCGCCCACATTCTGACGCGGAACCTTCGGTCATCAGTGTCAGTAAGACCCTGTTTCCACCTGGCATTAATATGTGGTTCTGAGGAATCCGATCGTTATATGTAAATGTAATATGCTTGTTCAGACCTGGCCTTAACAATGCGTCTTCTATGCGCGTTTGCGATCCGGATTCGAATTCCCCGCGCTGTATGGAAATCAGCTCGTACATCATTTCCGCTTATAGGCTACTGTTGTTTTTAATCGGCGGGGGCAGCAGTGCCCCGCCCTTGCCTAGTCTGCCGGAAATAAAAGAAGAAGAAGAAGAAGTGTTGACCATCCACGACCATAGACATTATAAATCCCTTTATAATGTCTATGGTCACCTCGGCAAGAGTCTTGTGTTTTGGTGAAAATGTGAGCACAGCACTGTTTATTGTGTGGTGTTTTCCTCGTCAATAAATTAATCACTTGGTTACACTGTGTCCCACTGCGTAGCTGCCGCAGCCAGCACTGTTCGCTCACTGTCTCTATTATGAGGTGCACCGAGCCGTCTCTGTGTGTTTACGCCATAGATAGTAGTAGGCTAAATACACGCTCACAACAACACGGGGGGAATAAATAAAAAAGCGGCTGGTTTGACCGAGCAAAAACGAGAGACCGCTGGCTTGACCACAGTTGGTCGAAAGAATCATTTCCGCCTTGTGTAGTCACCTCGGCTAGAGTGAAGAGAGTCAGTGTGTTTTGGCGAAAATGTGAGCGCGGCACTGTTTATTGTGTGGTGTTTTTCCTCGTCATTAAATGAATCAGTTGGCTACACTGTGTCCCACTGCTACGATGTCACGAAGCTGCCGCAGCCAGAGCTGTTCGCTCACTATCTCTATCAGTTGCACCGAGCCGTCTCTGTGCTCACAACAACACGGGGGGAATAAATAAAGAAGCGGCTGGTTTGACCATGCAAAAACAAGAGACCGCTGGCTTGACCACAGTTGTTCCACACATACTTTATTATTTACCTGCAACGGTGCGCTTTTATGACGTGAATTGTCGCGTGAATGAGTACGCCTTTCCGCCCAGTCACTCGCCGCAGTTGAGTGGGCGGGGCCTAATGTGTATGAGATACGCATACGTGTTTCCACTGTTAATGGGTATGTGGATATGTGGTCTCAAACCACCTCCGAATGTGGATAATCTCAATGCGCATTCAATGCGCATTGAGCGTGTTTCCACCTGTAGTTAGCGCGATCGGATCCTAAAAACCACATATTAATGCCAGGTGGAAACAGGGTCTAAGTTATCAATCAGAGTGAGTTTAAACTGACGTGTATTTTGGTAGTTAAAGTGCTACTGCCAAAATACAATGACACAAGACACACACACACACACACACACACACACACACACACACACACACACACACACACACACACACACACACACACACACACACACACACACACACACACACACACACACACACACACACACACACACACACACACACACACACACACACACACACACACACACACACACACACACACACACACACAAGGCACAGAGAGAATAGTATACACACAGAAACCACATGAAAGAACACAGTCATTCACATAAACTTGCACTTTAAAAAATAATTATACTATATTATGTAATTTTTGCATCTTTACCTTGACCTGTGTTAACTTTTTTTTTTTTTTTTTTTTGTCATCTTTATTGATAGTGTCGAGACAGAGTTGAAATGGGGCAGAGAGGGGAGTGACATGCAGAGAACGACCGCGGGCTGGAATCGAACCCGGGTCCGCTGCTGGCCGAGGCCAATGGGGGGGACGCCCTACCAACTGAGCTAAGGGCGCCCCCTTAACCTGTGTTAGCTTTTGAGCACAAATATTTTTCATTGTTATATTCAATTTAATTACAGGAACACAAGATGTCTACGTCTAGTTTTTTTTTAAGATTATTATTTTTGTTTTTTTCAAGCTTTATTAGATAGTACAGAGTTGAAATGGGGAGACAGAGAGAGAGAGAGAGAGAGAGAGAGAGAGAGAGAGAGAGAGAGAGAGAGAGAGAGAGAGAGACTACAGCTTTGAATTACTACTTTTTTTTTTTCGAAGATAATTTTTTGGCATTTTCAAGCTTTATTAGATAGTACAGAGTTGAAATGGGGAGACGGAGAGAGAGAGAGGGGGGATGACCTGCCGTAAAGGTCCACGGGTTGGATTTGAACCCGCGACCACTGCAACGAAGGCCGGAGCCAATATGGTACACGCTCTATCCACTACGCCACCGGAGCACCGCGATGAGATGTATCTTTAACCTCTTGAGCTTATGAAAAAATTTTGGAAATCCATCAGGAAAAGATATAAAAAGAGTTTTTTTATCGTAGAAATGTTTTTGTTTTCACTAAGCTGAAATGCCCTTTGCCTCACTTTCAATTGTAGCAACATTTTCCAAGATTTAATGACAGATGCTTCTTAAATCGTAAATATTAGCTTGGTTTTCTGTAATAAGTAGATTGGATATTTTGTGGGCTTTGGTCACAGTCAAAACAAGCATTTCCAAGAAGTCAACTTGGTGCTCGGAGAACCTAATTGAAAACAAAATAACCCAGTGAATTAATAATTAACTGTTGGAGTATTCCTAAACACACACACACACAGAGACACACACACACACACAGAGACACACACACACACACACACACACACAGAGAGAGAGACACACACACACAGAGAGAGACACACACACACACACACACACACACACACACACACACACACACACACACACACAGTGCAGTGCAGTGCAGTGCTTTGGGAAATCCCCTGGAAGACAGACATGCAGTAAATACCAGACACTGACACACACATTGGATTTAAAGTGGGTGGCATTCCCAAATACCTCTTTGTGTGTCCATCTGTCCGTGCGTGTGTGTGTGTGTGCGTCTGTCCGTGTGTGTGTGTGTGTGTGTGTGTGTGCGAGTGTGTGAAAGGGCGTTAACACTGACTGTATGCATGTCCAAACGTTGGCGTGTAGGTGTGTGTCTAACAGCATTAGACAAGGTTAGAAAACGGGAGTATAAGAAAAAAACCCAACGAAACGCTGCGACTGCCGGACGCACGATCTGGTTTCAAAGCCAGAACAAGACGCACGGCTGCCAAACAGCTGTCCAGGGCTGTCGGAGGAGAAAGAGTGTGTGTGTGTGTGTGTGTGTGTGTGTGTGTGTGTGTGTGTGTGTGTGTGTGTGTGTGTGTGTGTGTGTGTGTGTGTGTGTGTGTGTTGTGTTGGTATACAGTGCCTTCCAGAGGGTTCCTTGTTCCCCAACGTAACGAGGAAAACCCGGCATAGCTTTTTTTTTCTCCAAAATACACGGAAAAAGGTGAAAAATTGCTTATTTCTTTCTCTACGAAGGGAAAAAATAACATAAAACCTTTTTAAATTTGTAAACATTTTATTTGTTGTGCTGAATTACCACTGATGTCCACTAAGTGGCAACAAAAAAGGTTAAAAAATGGCTAATAGATTAAAAATACTGAAGAGTCTTAATAAATATATCTAAAGATGCAGGTTTCAGAAGTTGCCTTACAGTTTTTTTTTTTAAATAAATATTTTTTTAATAATTTTTTGATGACACTGGTTTACACTACTGGTAATGTTTGTGATTAAAATGATGTAGGGGAAAAGGGCAGAATTACAGAACTATTGTAAAAAATATATATATATACTTTATATATTAGTAGTTGACGGGGATTATCAGCCTCCCAACTGACACCGTCACGGTCAAAGGTCACGTCCTGTGTGTGTGTGTGTGTGTGTGTGTGTCTGTGTGTGTGTGTGTGTGTGTGTGTGTGTGTGTGTGTGTCTGTGTGTGTCAAAGGGGGAAAAGAACAAGCCTCCTCCCTCACCTTCCTTCCCATTTCAACGCCAAGCATCGGTCAGAGGAAAGAACAAGTACGAACATAACGTGTGTGTGAGTAATACACATGTATAGGGGCAAGGCCGGGTATTATTCCTTTAAAGGTGGAGTCAGCAATTGTGGAGAAATACTCGTTGTCAAAATCCTAATTCGTCAAAAACTAGTCAATATCTCCTCACACTATCCACTCCCTGTCAGTAGGGGAGAACGGGGTAATATGTCACACGGGGTTGGTTGTCACAATCGTTATATCTCGGAACCAGAAGGCGGTGTCTGTAAAATTTAGGTGATGAGCAATTCTCACTAGAGTAAAAAAGTGTGCCTACTTACCCCGTTCTCCCCTACTGTGTGAGCTTAGCGCTGAAAAAACAAAATCTGGTTGTACATACACAGCCTAGGCTCTGTAAACTGGTACGCAAACAAAGTGGATGTCAACAAAGGGGGCCCACAGTACTGTATGTCCGTTTACAGAGCCTAGGCCGTGTGTACTAACACTGTATTTGTTCTTTGTTTCCATTATCTCTTATATGCAAATTCTAATGTCTAATCTTGATGTATTTTATGAACCCTGTAAAGCACTTTGAATGGCCTT
>NC_137227.1:18111367-18128867 GCF_949987685.1 Ammodytes marinus
CGAGTTAATTTTACAGTACACATCTGTATCTGTGTGTGTGTGTGTGTGTGTGTGTGTGTGTGTGTGTGTGTGTGTGTGTGTGTGTGTGTGTGTGTGTGTGTGTGTGTGTGTGTGTGTTGTGTGTGTGTGTGTGTGTGTCTAGAATTGCAAGGCGGTGCCCAAACACGTGCATTTTCTAAACCTCATATTACTGAAAGGCCAAGGCAAGGAAAATTAGTAGCTTTTTGGATCACACTGCTTGAAGTAAGTCTGGCAGCGAACAGTGTGTATATATGGGTGCACCGCAAAGCATGGGAACCTATAACACGCACACACACACACAGACACACACACACACACACACACACACACACACACACACTAGAAAAGATGCTCTTTGACTTTGGCACTGAGCATAGTTTGGGAAAAGTTGTGTCATTTCTTTGACTCTGAAGATATACAACAATTTAAATCTGCATTGACACACACACACACACACAGACAGACAGACACACACACACACACGCACACACACACGCACGCACACACACACACACACACACACACGCTGCCAGGAGCTAAAGTGAAGGAGACTGTTTCCCATTTGTTTACATGAAGACATCCAGAGGCCTCAGCGAAATATTTTCACCCGGAGATCGGAACCAATGTGTCATATGTTCGAATGAAAGAAGCTTAAAGGAAGATTATTATTAAAGTTGCCCACACACACACACACACACACACACACACACACACACACACACACACACACACACACACACACACACACACACACACACACACACACACACACACACACACACACACACACACACACACACACACACACACACACACACACACACACACACACACACACACACACACACACACACACATTACTATTCAAGTATCTTCTCAAAATGCCTGTGATGAATAATGTCCATAATGGGTCGATTTTGTATCAATTCGGCAACTATGACAACCCTTTCATTTAGAATACAGCCCTGATGCATTTGAGATTAAGATAGTAATTCAGAATGGGGAGAAAGCAATCTTCTTAAAGGTGCACTATGATGCAGTTTCAGGGGAGAGGGGGACTTGTTTACATTTGAATAGCCTGCCGTTAGTTTCCCAAGTTTTTTAAGGCACCCTGGAACCAAACGTAAGACGAGAATATGTCTTTCTAACTTCAAACAGTGTTCCAGGGATCCAATTTTCCTGTGAGGAAAGTTTTGTTTTATTAGTTATGAGAATACACACCTTGGGAAATGTTCACTTCTCTGACACACCAAAAGTTACATACTGCACCTTTAACCTTGGTTTGTCCCGGTCCTTAATAGAGTCATCATCTTGACAGGTCAACACATGCTCCGAGACCCAACCCAACCCCCCTCGGTTCGGTGAGGCTCCCCAGGACAAAGACCCTGGAGTTAGGGTTAGGGTTAGGGGGGGTGGTGAAAATCCCAGCCATAACCCCCCCCCCCCCCCCCCCCCGTTAAACACCAGTCTCAGGCTCTTGCTATTGTCTTCACCGCCACCGTTCAGCTCCCAAACATAATGTCTTAACTGAGAACACACATTTTGAAAAAACGGTGGGGGGGGGGGGGGTTTCTGCGACGTGGAAATGTGGCCTTCGGGGGGCTGGAAGGTTGATGTTTCCAGTCAGTTATTGTTCTGCAGCTCTGAAGGTATACGAGCCCAGTTTCTACCACATGTCCTCCTGGGTAAATAGTGTTTAGATTCACCTTTTAGTTTATTCCACTGTGGGTTCTTGAGCTGTTTATAGCCTCCGAGGCTGAGTCAATGTGTGTTTGACCTGCTCTACTGAAACAAGGTCAAGGATTGTGAACGCAAGAAAGAACGACTAATGCTTCTCAAACCAACGCAAAACTAGGTTCTAGGTCTTAAATCGGTGCTATAGAGCCGGTTTGCATTTGGTTCAAACTTAATGGATAGAGTTGGGTACACTTTTTTATTATTATTTTTTTTTGGCATTTTTTTTTGTGCTTTTTTTAGATAGTTTTTTGTGGGAGAGACAGAGATGAAATGGGGCAGAGATGGGGAATGACATAAAAGACCACAAGCCGGATTCGAACCCGGGTCTGCTGCGAAGAGGACTGAGCCTCAACAAGGGTGGTTCAATAACATTATCAGGGCAGGAGGAGTCCCGTAAGAGTATCAAGAAAGGAAATAAACAAGTAAACATATAATATATTCAGGAAAAGTTTGGTGGGTTCAATTTCAAGCCATTAAAGGAATACTTCACCCATACAGAACAGGCATTCTATCATTATAAAATCACTATTATAATATAATGAATAAGTTTTTTCTTCCCTCAGTCTTCCCTCAGTCTTCCCTTGGCCCTGCTGTCCTGATAATCCTATCCCTTACTGTGATGTCACAAGAAGGAAAATGTAGGGTTAGACAGTTAGACCATAAAACACTCTTTCTGCCTTTTCTCAGGCTAGGATGATCCGATTTCAAAAATCTTTGCACATTTATACTAAATAGGATCTCAGAGTTCAATACACCTTCATATTCCAACCGGTGAAGTAGGTCTTTAAGCATAAGAAGGTAAAATGACCGTTTAAGTCAAGGCTTTGCACAACACGCGATCTTAAGTCTCAGCTGAAGTCTGGTGCAGCTCTTTTGAGAAATTATCGACGTTATGGCGAAGGTTTTACTTAGAATTCATATGGAAACTTGGACAGTAAAAGTTGCTCTTCCCTGCTGCAGCTGTTTGCAAATACATCTCGTGTCCAGTTGGAGGTGGAACTAAATACCAGTAGGAACCAATAATCTCAGCACACAGTAGTAGCCTGTCATGGGGGCCTTTGATTGTGTAACACGATTTTCCTCAGCAGCCGTCGTCCAGGTGTCGAGAGAATTGCAGATGTCTGAATATTTCGTCTTTCAAGTTTTTTTCTTAACCCTGTTGATCTAGTCTGAAAAGTAAAGTTGAAAGTTCATCTTTTGATCGTATCACACAAGTCTGTATTGTCTGAAACTGCCGAGTGGTGCAATATAGTAGTAGTAGAAAACTTTATTGTCCCCGTGGGGACTGTTCTGGGTCGTAAGGCGGTAGGCAGAAACGACGACCAGATAGCAGTAGTTTAAAATGGGATGCCAGGGGGTGTGTACAGTCACATACAATGTTATTGACCTTTTTCACCAGTCTGTCTTTGTAAATGTGTTCAATGCTCGGTAGTGTGATCCCAAGTAACTTGCTGGCAGTTGTAACTTTTTTTCTGATTGTCTTTTTCTGTGACTTTTCTGTGACTACATTACAACTGTGATTTGAGTCTATCTACAGCAGTGGTTTAGGTGTCTACTAGGCAAGCAGAAACCTATTGCTAGCTATCTGGAGTTTGTTTGTATCCATGAAATACACAGAACGTCCCTTATTTCTAAACCCCTTCATTAGGTTAGGACTGAAGACATAACTGGCCAATGTTCAAGACATTTTTCAAAGAAATATTCCCTTGATCCATTTTCTCAAGTCATGAGATTACTTCTTTGAATTTTGGATTATTGGGCTGACAAAAAACAAGCACATTCAATTCATTATGTCGCCTTGGGTTTTAGGGAAGTATAGTTCACTGTTTGAGTGAGTTTCGTGATATTATTTCATATTGCAAATGAGCGATTAGGAGATTTGTGTATTCAGTTTTCAGCAACAAAAGGGGAAAATTTAGGGGGTGCCCTTAGCTCAGTTGGTAGGGCATCCCCTCCCATGGGCCTCGGCCAGCAGCGGACCCGGGTTCGATTCCAGCCCGCGGTCACTCTGTGCATGTCACTCCCCTCTCTGCCCCATTTCACCTCTGTCTCTACACTATCAATAAAGCATAAAAATGCCCCAAGAAATATATCGTAAGGGGAAATTTGAGAAAAGTGAAAAAAAAATTAACATATTTAGTTTGGGGACTGCTGGTTTCTAGTCAGTAACTAGAGCATTTAAAGAGTCTTTTTCTCACATCTATGACTTTGAAGAAGCAAAGACATTTTTCAACATATTCTCTCCAACAGCAAATGCAAACACGACTTAACTCTCTCTGAAGCGCTCAGAAACACACACACCCTGGGTCAACCTCTGCCCTCCAGTCTGAGCCCTGTGAGTGTGTGTGTGTGTGTGTGTGTGTGTGTGTGTGTGTGTGTGTGTGTGTGTGTGGCTCTGTGAAGTTCTCCTCCCTTCCTCACACCCACGCGCACACAAGGCCTTCTTTATCAAGGGAAAGGCAGAGATGGAAAAAGAAAAAAAGCTCCCACGCTTGCAACCAAGTATGCGAGTGTGTTACTGTGTGTGTGTGTGTGTGTGTGTGTGTGTGTGTGTGTGTGTGTGTGTGTGTGTGTGTGTGTGTGTGTGTGTGTGTCCTGCCGTTTAGTTCCATCGATTCCTGATGTTGAAACTTAGGGTGTGTTGTTGTCTTTCCATGGAATCATTGAACGGAGGCAAATAAGACAACGAAGCCCCAGACGCATTAGCTTTGTCTGGGGGGAAACTGTAGCGTTACACACACACACACACACACACACACACACACACACACGTCCACACACACACACACACACACACACACACACACACACACACACACACACACACACCCTACCCTACTCCCCCAGTCCTTCAGAGAAAGTGGAGACTCCTGGTCACTGACATAAGATAGGTTTCTTCATTAACTTAATGTCAAGCAAAGAAAATATATATAAAAATATATATAAAATATGTATAAGTTCTCGAATAGGAAAGAAATGAGGTGCCTATAGGTCAGTTGGAGCGAGTCACTTCACTAGTTTGGTCCGAAGATGGCGCTGTAGGCAATGTACCGTAACATGGCTGTTATTTAAAGGTGAAGTAAGCGGTTTATTTGTGTTAATATATGTGTTATATCACTCCATATTCCTACAGCAATCACTTCAACAGAGTGCGGACGTCATATCACAGGTCTCCAAGTCATTCTGATTTGCAGTAATAGCCCAATTAAAATGTTGTAGTATCCCGATTTTTTATCCAATCAGGAGAGAGAACGCTACAAACCGTCACTCGTCTCACTCATATATAGTATACACTCCATGGTCTCACTGCCGGTGCACGCCAGAGCAACAGATGAGTGAATGTGTATGCGCCTACAATGGCGGAGCAGGTAAAAATCCTTCCCAATGTCTGTTTTGATGGTTTTTATCATGTTTTATCACACTTATGGATCTGAGATGATGCTAGATAACTTGCTGCTTGAAGACCGCAGTGCATTAATGTGGTGACGTAGGGACGAGCGAGGGGACTGCTAACTACAGCAACTGACAGGAGGTTAGCTAAAAGAACCATTCTGCTTACTGAACCTTTAAAGTAGAAAAAGTAGATGTTACAAAGTGGGAACTAAATCCATAGGAGAGAGTGGTTTTCATTGGGAAAGTTGCGATGGTCCTTTCAGTGAAGTTAATATTGTCCATGTTTACTGCTCTCTGGAGATATCATGATGCTAGCAGCGACAGCAAGGGCAATACGACCTAACCCCTGAACAGTTACGATGCTAGAACTTATTCAACAAATGTGTGTTTCCATCTGCCATATTCATCAACTCTTTTTTTTTTAAAACCACCTCAAGCGAACATATGATTTTTTAAAGATTTTTTTTTTGGCATTTTCAAGCTTTATTAGACAGTACAGAGTTGAAATGGGGAGACAGACAGAGAGAGAGAGAGGGGGATGACCTGCAGTAAAGTTCCACGGGTCGGACTCAAACCCGCGACCACTGCAACGGAGGCCGGAGCCAATATGGTACGCGCTCTATCCACTACACCACCAGAGCGCCCCACATATGAACTTTTTGAAAGATTTTTAAAAAAGTTGCCATTTCCATCACCTTTTTCTGATACAATAAAATATATCAAAATGCGAATAAAAGCTAGTGATGGAAACCCAGCAACAGAACGAGACCGCAGGAAAATAACAGAATTGAAAGGAAAGGAAAACACCCAAGAGGTAGACTCAGAATCTCCGGCCATTTTGGAATTTTTTGGGTTTAAAAAAAAACACACAGTGATGAATGAATCGTCGACAACTCGCCAACATCCTGAACTTCAAACATCAAACCACGGAAACATCCTGTGGTCGAGTCACGTGGACCAACACCAACGTGTGAGTAAACCTGTGAACATAACTCATAACTCTCTCTCTATCCCTACCCCTCTCTCTCTCCCTCTCTCCCTCTCTCCCTCTCTCCCTCTCTCTCTCTCTCTCTCTCTCTCTCTCTCTCTCTCTCTCTCTCTCTCTCTCTCTCCCTCTCTCTCTCCCTCTCTCTCTCCAGTGCTTTTTGCTTTAGTCATAAGAAGAGGAATACCTTTCTGTATTTTAACCATAGATAGTATATTAAAATGGATGTAGCATCCGGGCTGACCTCAGTTATTCACACGGCATCCAATAATCCTGGCTTATGCGCGTCGCCATCTTGTGAGATTTTTACTCCGCCTCACGTCGGGGGGAGGGAGATACGCCCATCTAGCTGACGTATACCTCCGAGGCAAAGTGAGGGCAGGGACGTTGGAACTACTTTCTGAGGGGGGGTGCTGTAAATTGGCCGAGGTGCAGCGCTATCAGACAAAGCAGTAGGCTACTGGTAAAATGAGCAATCTATAACCATGATAAAATAGCCTACTTATATCTAAAATAGCTATTAAAACGAACTATAAAAGCAAATAACATTTATGAATTTTCCAAAGTATCCTATAGCCTTTTTTTTATCCTGAATTTGAACGATGTAGGTTTTGATTAAACATTGGGTTATGACAACAATTGTGACAGTGGGGGTCTGGGGGTACTCCCCCAGAATTTTTTGAGCATTAAATGCTTAATTTCCTGCATTCTAGTGAATTTTTATTCACCAATTTGTTCCTTTTCTGCATAGCCTACATTTGTATTCTTGAGCCCCGGCGCTGTGATCGGTGAATGATAACCGGGGCAGTGCACGTCACGTTGTCGAGGGGAAGGCTTCCGCGATATCCGTTAGTTTCAGTTTACAGCCGACAAAGTTACAATCACAACGACCGCATAGACAGCGCATGGACAGCGTTTTAATGAAGCCTCTCATTCTTATTATCATAAGGGCATTGAAGCAAATTATGAAATCTTAACATTACGGCGGCCCTGCTGGTGCGTAAAAGGACAGCGCAGTTGGCAATCTCTCCTCAGCAGTGCAAGCCACAGCAAAAGTCCATCGCACAGCCGATTCCTGCCTCTGATACGTTGACTCGCAACATAATGACTGTTCCACCCGAAAAAATAAAATAAACACAAGTTGGACACAGGCCCTGAAGCTGAATGGCCGCTCTGGTAACGGGCAGTCCATTACTGGACGCCGAATACTAGACCCCGAATATAAGACGACCCGACTTTTTTACGACCTTATGAAGTGTTAATATGTTCGCCTTTACTTGATGCATGCGCGCTCACCGGCCGGCGGGGACACAATTCTTATCAGCGGTAACTTGGCACGATACCGGCACACACCTTGGAGGAGCAGGTGCGCAGGTGAACGTTGCATCCTGTCAGCGCGTCTCTCTCTCTCTTTCTCTCTCCCCCTGTGGCAGGGCGCTTAGCAGACTGGATTTTTAATGATAACCTAATGCTCATTAGTGCGCGCCCCTCAGCACTCTCACCTACCGAAGTGCGCATGGGAAGGCGGGGCACAACCGTAATCTCGTCCTGGGCACGGTGAAGAAATGCGACAGGCATATGTAATCTAGCCTATACATAGTATACTGTATAGCCTATAAACTATATATATTATAGTGTTATGCTCTGTCAAATTGATGTGAGGGAGCAGGAGATGGGAAAGAGAGGACTTAGGCTATGAGATTGTTTACAGAGCAATCGCGGGAGCACAGGGCAAAGTGTAGGGGGGCGGAGAGGGGGTGCAGGCGGTGGTGAGGGGGGGTGCGGCCGCACCCCCCGCACCCCTACTTCCAACGTCCATGAGTGAGGGACAACTGGCGGAGAGTTGTCACTCAAGAGATCGCGCCAATACATTTTAACCTCCAAAAGAATAAAAACTAGCCTGCTAGAAAATAATTCACCCCCCTCAGTGTTGTCATGGAGATATGACCTAAACATACAGACTAGAATGGTTTTGTGGACCAGGCTGTAAATAGGTTTAATAAGACTTTGAAGACGGCCTGTTTAACAAGTGAGTCAAAGAAAAATTGCTCAGTCTTGTTACCACCCCCCAGTGGCCACCGGAAGGTACTACAATGTGTGTCACTTCCTTATTGGATGCGGGTAAATATCGCTGAGGTTGGGGCTTGATTTTAACATCCCCCTGACATATTTGCCTACCCTTCCAACTGTAACACCTTCACATAAGAGTTAGAGACAGACTGCTCTTCGTGGAGATGGACCTGTGGCCTCTCCCCACAGTCCAAACAACTATTCAAACTTCACTCATCTTCACACAGCTTTCAATAGATCACATCATCTGGAAAAAAGACTTAGAGATTATGGTTTTGAGACTTAAAATAATGTTCTACGTTTTTTTTTTTTTTTTGTCCTGATGTGTTTCCATGGCAGTGTATTGGAAAAATTCCTCCGAGCACCATTAACACACATTTGGAAAACATATGCAAACTGACACAATACTAGTCCTTACTGTCTGTATCTCCGTGCGCTGGTGACGATGTATGCATTCATTCGCTCACATTCAGAATGGCCTCTATATCCAAACACAATTCCCTTTGTATGTTTTTTATTCCAGAATAGTTTGAGTACTCATTTCGACTGGGTCTCTCTCTCTCGATCGTATATTTTTATCAGCCGCTCTCACAAGACGAGATTAAATATTTTTTATTCATATTAATTGAATTCCTCTTGGCTTGAAGAGAAGCCAAGAAATGCTTTTTTTTAATTTTTTTTTTTATTTGCATTTTTATGCTTTATTGATAGTGTAGAGACAGAGTTGAAATGGGGCAGAGAGGGGAGTGACATGCAGAGAACGACCGCGGGCTGGAATCAAACCCGGGTCCGCTGCTGGCCGAGGCCCATGGGGGGGGGGACGCCCTATACCAACTGAGCTAAGGACGCCCCCCAAGAAATGTTTTTTTTGCTCGGCTCCAACACACACACAGTACAGTCGCTCAGATGCCGAAAATATTGTGACGGAAATAAACAGCTCAAATAAACAACTAACATGTTGGATGCAGAGTCAATATGGAAACACGTTGTAGCCTTATGTAAAAAATCATATTTTAATGGGACCAATTTAACAAGAACATATGAAGAAAGTCATATTTAGTGGTCAATGGGATTTTTCATGTTGTTGGCTTCTAAGGCATTTTATGGGCCTATAAAAACAGCTTTGACCAATAAAATGCTTATCTTTTTTTTTGCCTTGCAGCTGCAGGATTTTGCATTAATATCAGAGTAGCAGTTTTATTCACAGTGAGAAACATGGAACTGGGGGCGTCCTTAGCTCAGTTGGTAGGGCGTCCCCCCCCATGGGGAACCCTACCGAGGCCAGCAGCGGACCCGGGTTCGATTCCAGCCCGCGGTCGTTCTCTGCATGTCACTCCCCTCTCTGCCCCATTTCAACTCTGTCTCTACACTATCAATAAAGCATAAAAATGCCCAAAAAATATCTTAAAAAAAAATAACATGGAACTGAATTAAAGGTGCAGTCCGCAGTTATGGAGAATGCTTGTTGTAAAAAAAAATGTTTGTTAAAATCAGTGAATCCACTACCTCACGATCCACTACCTGTCCGTACTGTATGAGCTGAAAACAAATCAGGTGTTAATACACAGCCTAGGCTCTGTAAACTGTTATACCGGTTAACAGAGGGGCTAACTGTAGCCAGCAACATGCCAGTTTTCAGAGCCTATATGCTGTGTATTTATCACACCAACACACAGCAGGCAGGCAGTGAAAGGTGAGGGGATATTCACTGATTTTGTCAACAAGTGATTTTGACAACAAGCATTCTCCAGAGTCGCTGACGTGGGTAGCAACTAGCAAGCATGGGCAATACCAGCCAACAAGGATGAAAATAGGACAAAAAATATATATTAAAAAAAAATCTGGGGGGCGCCTTTAGCTCAGTTGGTAGGGCGTCCCCCTCCCGGGCCAGGCCCAGCAGCGGACCCGGGTTCGATTCCTACCCGCGGTCGTACTCTGCATGTCACTCCCCTCTCTGCCCCATTTCACCTCTGTCTCTCTGCACTGTCAATGAAGCATAGAAATGCCCAAAAAATATATTAAAAAAAAAATCTAATAAAAATAGATGTCACAGAGTTTGATTGACAGGTGGTCTTGGGGGAAATCCCGTGCAGAGATCCAAACGTCTTCCCACCAATGATGCTCTTGCCAATTGAAGCTCCGGTGATGCCGTTAAAGTCTGACTTAATCTGTGAAAACAAGCCCCTCATTACAGACGCTGAGCTCTTGGCCACATCAAAGCAAAGGGACTTGAAAGGTGTGTGTGTGTGTGTGTGTGTGTGTGTGTGTGTGTGTGTGTGTGTGTGTGTGTGTGTGACTTTAGAGCCGTCGAACCTTAACCTCTCATCCATCATCCACACACACACACACACACAGACACACACACACACACACGCACATAATAACACAAAAACTACAACGCCCATAATCCACCACTACAAACCCCACGCTCTCATCAGGGTCTTTCTGATCCACCGTAAGCCCGACACTCAAGCAGTGACACTTAACCTCACTCACACTCTATAGTGACAGTCGCACACATGGAAGACACAATACACACTTTGTGGCCATGTAACACACACACAGACACACACAGACACACACACACACACCACACACACACACACACACTGACACACACACACACACACACACATATTTGTGATGAGCCTGCCATGTATGAAAAGGCTCCAATTCCAGTTTGAAACATATCTTGAAAGTGTTAGTGTCCTTACCCTTCCCGCGGTGGATGTTATATTGTGTGACCGCAGGAAAACTGTTTATTACATTTTATTTTATGGTGATTCAATTCTGGGGGTGGAATGATACACACACACACACACACACACACACACACACACACACACACACACACACACACACACACAGACACACACACCCCTGGCTGTGTGTTTTCTGGTGGAGTATGGAAGCCATTAGATCCGGTGAGCAGCGCTGACAATGGCAAAGGTTAAGAAAGGTCGCGGCCTAGTCAGCCGGGATTGATCCATCAACATTATGTGTGTGTGTGTGTGTGTGTGTGTGTGTGTGTGTGCCTTCATCTCACTCACACATGTGCACACACACCCAAACTTAAAATCAGGGTGAAACATTAACTTCCTAATGTGCACTAAATGACCTTGCTCCCTCGACTAAAAAGCTGTGCAGATGACTGGATGCCTTGTGCATTTATGACACACACACACACACACACACACACGCACACACACACACACGCACACACACACACACACACACACACACACACACACACACAGAGTACCACAGTATATTTGTGCTTTCTGTCAGATCAAAGCATCCTTGCCAGCCTTCTCCACCATATATCTTCTCTCTATCTGGGCCGCTATTCAAGTATGTTTATGGGAGTCATATGTTATCTCACTGGAAAAGATGAGGCCAAAATTTTTTTTAAATCAATAACAATTACATCAAAACCATGTTATATATGTTCCTCGAGGCGAAATATAATAATAATTCTTTTGACTGAAGATAAATTAAGTTTAACAGTGGGGACCAGTGTGTGTGTGTGTGTGTGTGTGTGTGTGTGTGTGTGTGTGTGTGTGTGTGTGTGTGTGTGTGTGTGTGTGTGTGTGTGTGTGTGTGTGTGTGTGTGTGTGTGTGTGTGGTGTCCAATGGGGATGAAATCAGGCTAAATTCTGACGTTATAAAACATGAATTCGTGCAAAACATTATGTTGGACTTCAGTTTGTTGAGGGGTGTGTGTTCAGCAGAAATGTCCTCGCAAAGGGTCTTTTATGATTGGTCAGATATTCAGAATGGGAAAATGCAAACACAGAAATCGACATTCTGCTACTACTACTAATACTGCAGTAACTTTACAGACTTTGAAATATTGCTGTCAAATATTTTCTTTTTACTCGACACCGATCCACTGTGTAAGGGACATTATAAAGGGCCACAAACATTTTTTTTTTTTTTTCATAATGCCAAAAAAAAAAAAATACAACTCTGTGAATAAGGTCAGACTTGTAAGCATGAAGTCAACTCTTCTGATCCCTTAAATCTAGTAAGGGGAGTGACTGACAGCTATGCCAGTTGCTCGAAACATAAGGCATCTGTCATTAAACCATAATTGGAGCAACGGCATATACTTCACTGATATGTGTATCATATCAATATAACGACATTTCAATTCGACTTCCAAAATTATATTTCAAATTTTATTCTCGACATTTTGACTTTTCTTTAAAAGGTGCAGTGTGTAATATGACATCATCAAGAAAGTTCTAGAAAGAACAATTCTAAATTTTAAACAATGCACCTGATGACATTCCAACTATGACGCTTCCAACATGGCGGCGCCAAGACCTTGGTCCAAGATATGGAGAAATACGGAGATAAAAGAGACCCTTTCTAAGGAAAAAATTATAATTTAAAAAAAAAAATTCAGCTATTATACACTAAATTAAATGTACTTATGGATACTATAATTATTTTCTACCAAGTCTGCTATGAAAAAAATCCCAAAATTCTACACACTGCAGGTTTAAGTGCATGAAGAAAAAATAATTATAAATCTTTAAAAAAATATATTCTCACCCCTGGCCTCAGCAAATCCCTTTGAAATAAAGAGTCAACTCTGTAAAGTTTCAAATTCCACCAACACTAGCGATGTGTTCAAAGACAGACAAAAAGACAGGAAAGCATCAATCTGCCAGCTGTGTCCGGGAACCTGAAACCTTTTGCTCTTCCCCGGCCTCCCTCTATCTTTTGATCTATTATCTGTCCCTCTATCTATTGATCTATTATCTGTCCGTCTATCTATTGTCCATATAACGGCCTACAGCTAAAATAAAGCTTTAAACCTGCAGTGTGTAGAATTTGGGGTTTTATTTCCTAGCAGATTTTGTAGAAAGTAATTATAATATCCATAAGTACATTTAATTTAGTGCATAATAGCTGAAAAAAAATTTTAGATTTATTTTTATTTTTATTAGAAAGGGTCTCATATATGTCCATATTTCTGCATATTTTGGACCAAGGCCTAGTGCCGCCATCTTGAAAGTGTCATAGTTGGAATGTCATCAGGTGCATTGTTTAAAATTTAGAATTGTTCTTGTCCTTGAAGGCCACTGTAGCTTCTGTTATTATTCTAAAGGGGTGGGGTTACCCAGGGAGCGTTGCATTCTAGAATTTTGTAGAACTTTCTTGATGATGTCATGTTACACACTGCACCTTTAAAAAAGGTGGAGTCCGCGATTCCGTAGAATGCTTGTTTGTCAAAATCACTTTTTGGTCAAAATCAGTGAATATCTCCTTATGGTCCACTGCCTGTCTGAAGTTAATACACAGCCCATAGGCTCTGTAAACAGGCATGATGCTATCTACGGTGGCAAACCCCCTTCGTTTACATAGTACCTTCGTTTACATATTAGTATACCCTTGTTTACGTAACCTTTTGGTGGTGGCTTGTATGTAACCAACATCCTTTTCTATGAGAAAGTTACGCACTATAGCTTTAGGGAGGAATTCCCTCTCAAAACATTTAATAAGTAGTGTTTTGGGGGGGGGGGGGGGGGGCGCCCTTAGCTCAGTTGGTAGGGCGTCCCCCCCATGGGCCTCGGCCAGCAGCGGACCCGGGTTCGATTCCAGCCCGCGGTCGTTCTCTGCATGTCACTCCCCTCTCTGCCCCATTTCAACTCTGTCTCTACACTATCAATAAAGCATAAAAATGCCAAAAAAAAAGTAGTGTTTTGGTATCTTACTGTGGCAAAAAAAGCTCTTTTTCACTATAAAAAAAGAGTCAAATTCAGACAGACACTAAATTCCACTTATCTATGGGAAGAGACGGACACTGAATGTTGAATATTAGCAGCTTTAATCGACTTTGAAAAACCCCAAAAAATCCAACCAAATTCACTCAAAAAGCCAAGAGATGAGCAAACAAACTGCTCAAGAGTCCAAACCAACTGCCAACCAACTGACGTTCCATTCGTCCCCACTTCTTCCAGTTAAAAAAATCAAAAGGTGACGTGGAGCTATGACTTAATGGCGCCCATTGCGAATGACCTGCGTAGCCTGACAGACGCATTTCGGGGAATAGACAAGAGAGATGAAAGGCTGTTGACTGCAAGACGCCACCGAGGGCAGACGACCCAAACAGACAAAGAGAGTTTTTGTGTCATTTTCAACCTCAAATTGGAGTCGACTTGCCAGCAGTAGCCGCGAGAGTGGACCGCATTGCATGGTGGAATGTGTGTGTGTTTGTGTGTGTGTGTGTATGTGTGTTTCAGTGTGTGTGTGTGTGTGTGTGTTTCAGTGTCTGTGTGTGTGTGTGTGTGTGTGTGTTTCAGTGTGTGTGTGTGTGTGTGTGTGTGTGCGTGAGATCGTGTGTGTGTGTTTCAGTGTGTGTGTGTGTGTGTGTGTGTGTGTGTGTGTGTGTTGCATTCTTTGGTTTGGGGCATGGCTACGTTTGCAATAAACTGTAAACATTCACAAACACGCCCAAATTGCGCCCGGGTCGACCCCCTTGTTAATCCCACGGTAATAGCTTGGGAAACTACTGCTAATGCAGAAGTGGAAAACATGTCATGAAGAAGAAACTGGCACCAACAGAAACAAGATGGAGACTTTTTAGAAGAACAAATATTTGTGTGTGTGTGTGTGTGTGTGTGTGTGTGTGTGTGTGTGTGTGTGTGTGTGTGTGTGTGTGTGTGTGTGTGTGTGTGTTGTGAGGGAATCGGTGTAAGATCAACAAGCACACACATACAGGTTGAAGGGGCACCCCCCCCCCCCTAAACTGTTCTTACAGGAACCAACAGGAGGCCTAATATGGTGATATGCATTCTCCACATGAGAGAGTCTGCAAAGGTTACTTTTCCTACATATGTTAAACCTGCAGTGTGTAGAATTTTGGGTTTTATTTCCAAGCAGATTTTGTAGAAAGTAATTATAATATCCATAAGTACATTTAATTTAGTCCATAATAGCTGAAAAAAAAAATTGGAATTATTTTTTTTCCCTTAGAAAGGGTCTCATATATGTCCATATTTCTGCATATTTTGGACCAAGGCCTAGTGCCGCCATCTTGAAAGTGTCATAGTTGGAATGTCATCAGGTGCATTGTTTAAAATTTAGAATTGTTCTTGTCCTTGAAGGCCACTGTAGCTTCTGTTATTATTCGAAAGGGTTGGGGTTACCCAGGGAGTGTTGCATTCTAGAACTTTGTAGAACTTTCTTGATGATGTCATATTACACACTGCACCTTTAACCTACTGGTAATTCTCAACTACTTTTGATTTTAGGTTAATTCCTGCAATGTGTTCAAATTATGGTTTCATGGGTTTGCAATGGTACAATAACATGATCATTGTATTAACAGGGACAATCTTGGGGCGACTGTGGCTCAGGTGGTAGAGCGGGTCGGCTGATGATCAAAGGGTTGGAGGTTCGATCCCCGCCCTGCCACCTGTGTCATAGTTGTTGTGTCCTTGGGCAAGACACTTCACCCACCTTGCCTCGTGTGAATGTCGATAGTTAACCTGCTATCGGTGTATGAATGTGTGTGTGAATGGTAACGTGGGAAAGGAAAACAGGTCTCCCTTGTAAAAGAGTCTTCAGTCTCAATGGGATTTACCTGTAGAAATAAAGGTTAAAAAAAACAATCGTATATGGTTTATTTTAATTGTGTCCTATTTGTCTCACTGAGGTGGTTCAATAATTTCGTTTTCGTTTTATGGTGTGCTTCTTTTGGTCATGGAGTGTGGTTTTCTCATCCCGGTTTTATGTTTTCATGATGAAATGAGTCTCAATAAAGGTAGCGTGGTCAAACTGTGTCAAATTCTTTCTCTTGTCCCTGGTATGAATTTTAACATGTGAAGGTCCTTACTTATCTGATGCAGTTTTGAAGGTTTGATTTTCGTGTTTTTGGAAGGTGATTATGTGGAGGTTATGATGTTTTGACTGCACCCTGTACGAGTTGTAGAATAACATTTTGTTGTTTTGTTTAACATGTGATATGTGTATTACAACATTGATTTGATATGACTGTTTAAATTGTTGCTGTGAAGGAAGTTCTGTTAAGGTTGGAGGTCAACTCAGGTGGAAGAATATTTCAGGAGACTTGGATGAATTATGAAGCAATATTTATTACAGACTTGGCCAAGGAGAACCGGACTGCAACTCTCGTAACCTTGCGCCATCTCTAACACCTCCCCGGCTCGGGCACCAAGCGTACCAATGTTTTGGTTCAGAGCTGAACACAGTGAACCATAACATTCTGGAGTAGAAGGAGATGAGACTTTATCTATACAACTGACCTAAGTGTCTCCTAACAGGCTCCAAGGCTGACCTAGAGTCTGAGAGACGGACACACAAGATAGGCATAGTATATGACCTATTAATCTTTACCATTAATATTACAACTAAAGACCCAAAATTCCCTCACAGATCCCTCCTTTTTGATCAAGAGATCAACACAAATTCCCTCACAGATGTGTGTGTGTGTGTGTGTGTGTGTGTGTGTGTGTGTGTGTGTGTGTGTGTGTGTGTGTTGCCAACCCCCCCCCCCCCCCCCCCCCCCCCCCAGTGAGAGGGTAAGGGCAGAGCGTCAAACAAAAAACAATAAAACAATAACAACTGCGGCAGCTTCAGGTCAGGACTTCTACACCTCCAACACACACACACACACACACACCCTCACACACTCACACTCAAACAATGAAATGTATCTCCCATGTAGCTTTGTGTCTTTAATATATTCCCTTCTTTGCTGCGACACACACACACACACACACAAAGTGCAATACTAACAGTGTGTGTGTGTGTGTGTGTGTGTGTGTGTGTGTGTGTGTGAGTGAGTGAGTGAGTGAGTGAGTGAGTGAGTGAGTGAGTGAGTGAGTGAGTGAGTGAGTGTGTGGGTCACTGTATTGATGTATGTCCACACACACACACACACACGCACACACGCACACACACACACACACACACACACACACACACACAGCGCTTGTTATTTCAGCGTGAGCATCCAGACGTAGCCTTAGAGAAACAGCTAAGGGCTCAACAGATCACTGATAGAGACATTCCTGCCCCACCCTGACACACACACACGTCTGACTTTAGCTTACAACCCAAAGATATGGAAAAAGGAGATGTATATAGGGGAGAACGGGGTTATATGTCACGTGGGGTTGGTTGTCACAATCTTTATATCTCGGAACCAGAAGGCGCTGTCTGTGAAATGTAGGTGATGAGCAATTCTCACTAGAGTAAAAAGTGTGGGGGGCGCCCTTAGCTCAGTTGGTAGGGCGTCCCCCCCATGGGCCTCGGCCA
>NC_137227.1:18131367-18153867 GCF_949987685.1 Ammodytes marinus
CAAGAGGAGATATTCACTGATTTTTACCAAAAAGAAACGTTCTCCAGAATTGCTGACTTCACCTTTACAGTAGTTTGATGATTTTTCTTCCCATCAAAAAAATTCCCACGATGCAATGCAACCAACTAAATCCAGACGAGTTAAAAAGAGACAGAATGGGGCGCTCCGGTGGCGTAGTGGATAGAGCGCGTACCATATCGGCTCCGGCCTTCGTTGCAGTGGTCGCGGGTTCAAATCTGACCATTAATGCATGTCATCCCCCTTCTCTCTCTCTCTCTCTGTCTCCCAATTTCAACTCTGTACTGTCTAATAAAGCTTGAAAATGCCCAAAAAAAAATAAAAAAAAGAGAGACAGAAAGACAAACTGAACTGCAACACTCCAAGACTATGGCAAGATAAACCCCGTCTCTTGATAAGATTTTCTCGTGATCTTACACAACATTTTGTTTGAAACCGGATAATCCTTGATAACACACGTTGACATGTGATAACGCCAAACCCTGTCTTCAGTGTGACAAACTGCTGGTCCTACTTCAAGAGAAAACCAAATTTAAGATTAAGGAGATTTTTGACTGCCGACAAAGCCATCCATATGCACCTCTCTTGACTCACACAGACACAGACACACACACACAGACACACACACACAGACACACACACACAGACACACACACACACACACTATGAGGTGTAATACGTATCATCATGCGCAGACCAGAACGCCTAACACTCCTACACGCCTTAACGTGTAAAACATTCTATTTTAACATTATATCTCAACGGTTTTAACATGTTTACGCGTGTGTGGCATGTACGCGACCTGAGACGTATTACACAGTGATCTGGTGCACAACACTAAACGCGTACACGCCACACACGCTTTAACGTCTAACCTTTTTTTTAATTAATATTTTTTTTTAGTCCACGATTTCTGTAGGCTAACAGAAAATAAGCGGAGCTACTTTTATAACGCCTTTCTTTATAGGTCCATGGCCAGGACCGGCTAGGGTTTAATAAATAGCAGCTGCTTCAACATCTCTATCCGGCTGATAGCCGTGGCCGTCATCTGGATTCCGGGACATGGACACAGTGCCGTCAGATGTGAAAACCTTTCTTTATATGTCCATGGTGAAAACCCAAGGAAATTGTAAGTATTGCTTTCTAATGTGTTCAAACTTTATTTCAATGATGAAAAGCAACGTGTGGTTAATATTGTAAGGGAGCATAGCTAACCCACTAGCTAACAATTCATAACAGCTATTGTTCGTTAGCGTGCTTTTTTTGTTGGACGAACCATGGGGGAAAATAGAATGATCGTTGGTCAATCAATGATCAAAAGCGGGAAAATATAGGATAGGGCGATAGGGCCTATAAAATAATCGTTGCTAACTTTCTATCATAGTGCCCTGAGCCCGCTACGTCAATGGACTTGCTTTGAATTAAGATGACGAGGTAGGGGTCCATCCAACCTTGATTAAATAATTGACATGTCATCGGTGTGGGGTTATTTTATTGTAAAGATTATAATAGTTGTATCGATTATATCTGTTTTACGAGAGGAGGAGTATCGATGCGAATAAAGCCTAGCTAGTGGTTGAGATAGGAACACAAAAGAGGCCGTAGCCTATTACAGAAATGTTATAACTCATAAAATATAAACATTTTGGACCTTAGTTTATCACATATTTACAGGGTTAGGGTTGTTCCTATCCTAATCAGTAACCCGTTACCAGTGTCGTAGTACGGGCACATCTGTCAACATCTAAATGATTTTATTCTTCCTACGTGTTGATGATCTTTATACATTCAATGCTCCGCGGCCGAACTGACAGCTGTCTACTGAAAACCAGCTGATCGTATTTTATTTCTGTATGCTAATTCACGTTTCAGTTGCAAACTCTGCCTTTCATTACCCTACAGAAATAACTGAGAAAAATAGACTAAACATGTAGGCTACCCCTTATGCACACTGAATGAAGAATATAGTCAGTCATAGGTTTAACTAAGAGGAAATCAGTGTTGTTGACAGATGTGCCCGAAGTAACTGCTTTACCACCTTGTTGATTACCAACATTTAGGAACCATGTAGCCTACTTTTAATACAGCCTTGGGTGAACGGGGTGAAATCAGAGCGGAGCATGTACTTCCGCCTGCAATGAATGTCCTCTCGTCTTTTTGGTAGCGCCCCTCGTCTCTGACATGCAGTGTGTGCGTGTGTGTGTGTGTGTGTGTGTGTGTGTGTGTGTGTGTGTGTGTGTGTGTGTGTGTGTGTGTGTGCAGCAGCATTACGGCCGAGTCTAAGCTGAACTGTGGCGCAAAACAATTATTATAAAAATAATAATTTTTATTATTTTGAAAACAGTATGCCTATAGGACCATTGTGCCCTCCAAGCTCGCTGTGAAGCTCAGGGACCTCGGGCTCAACACCGCCCTTTGTGACTGGATCCTGAGCTTCCTGACGGGCAGATCCCAGGCAGTGCGGATAGGAGGCGCCACATCATCCACCCTGACTCTCAACACCGGTGCACCCCAGTGCTGCGCTCAGCCCTCTCCTCTACTCCCTGTTCACACATGACTGCGTGGCCACACACAGCTCCAACATCATCATAAAGATTGCTGACGACACGACCGTCATCGGCCTGATCACCGACGGCGATGAAACAGAGTACAGAGAGGAGGTGAGAGCCCTGACATCTTGGTGCCAGGACAACAACCTCCATCTCAACCTCAGCACGCCCCCATCAGCATCAACGGTAGAGAGAGTCAGCAGCTTCAAGTTCCTCGGGGTCCACATCTGCGACAGACGCCACTGACGCCATCACAAAGACGGCAAGACAGCGGCTCTTCTTCCTCCGCAGGCTGAGGAGGTTCAACATGGACTCCAGGGTACTCTGCAACTTCTACAGGTGCACCATAGAGAGTATCCTGACTGGCATCACCGCCTGGTACAGCAGTTGCTCCGCCCTCAACCATAAGACATTACTGTTACGGCCGGCCATACCAGGCTCGTTAACCGGCCAGTAAACATGAAATGAACCACAATGAAACCATGAATCAAAGTTTAAACCATAAGGTAATTTATTAAACCAATCCCACAATTTAACTCAATCCGGAGGCTGCAAAAGAAAAAGGGTAAACGGGAGGAAGCCTGGGGCAGCCACAGTTGGACTACGTTATTGCCCAGGTCTTCCTCCAACTAACCTATACCCCTGCCCCTCTAAAACTACGATCAAAGTAAAATAACACCACCTAGCAGCCCCCCATTAACTAAACCATAACACTAAAGAAACAACAGGAAAATGCCGCAGGTCACCAGCCGAGCCGTCCGCCGTCAGTCAGAGACCGAGACTGGCACAGGCCACGCCTTTAAGCCCCACAGGAGCAGGAGCACCTGCCACCAATCAGGCCTCAGGACACCTGGGAGAGAGAGAGTGTGGAGGAGCAAGAGGAGGGAGGAGTAGAAAGGTGGGAGCGCGTAACAATTACAGAGGGTGGTGAAAGCTGCCCAGCACATTACCAGGACGGAGCTGCCATCCATGGAGGACCTCTACACTCAGCGCTGCATCCGGTCTCACACCACCAGACTCAGGGACAGTTTCATCCCACAGGCAATAAGACTGCTGAACTCCTGAGCTACTTAGCTCATAACAATGACACTTTTTAACTTGCCACTTTATATCTGGATAAACACGTCTGTTTACATTTTATATTTATTCCTCTTATACACTTAATTCTTCTTCTTCTTATTATTATTCTTATTATTATTATTATTATTATTATTTTGTTGTTGTTGTTGTTTTTATTATTTAAGTCTTACGCTTTCTTTATTGCACTGTTGGAGGAGCCCAACAGAGCCCAATTACAGTGCGACTGCTCTGTAATTGTTGTGCATATGACAATAAAACCATCTTGAATCTTGAATCTATAGGCTACTAGACTACAAGCTTTATTTTATATATTTTCAATGATTCTAAATATGTGCATGTTTTAAATTGAGATATATATATATATATATATATATATATATATATATAGTATATATATATATATATATATATATATATATATATAGTATATATATATTTTAATTTTGGTACTCTTTGGGTCTGGTATCTTATATGTCAGGCTCTTACAAGCCAATATAGTATAATTATGTTTCAAGACTTAATCAAGCCTAAGAGTTGTTCAAAGTCCACTTTTTTTCCTGATTTTCTCTAATTTATAGAATTACACTGAAGTCGAGTATGAATATGCAATGAGAAAATTATGTATTGTGTGTATTTGTCCGGAAGAACAATAAATAAATAAAAAAATAATAATAAAAAATAATAACACTGAAGTCATTAAAAAAAACCTGGAGGTTTACAGTGAAGTATAGGCTTTAGACTTTAATCAGCCCCCCACCCCTGATGACTATCCCTTATTTATTGTGATATGTGGCCATTTGTCCATCTGTACAGTAGCCTAATTGTTTGCTTGTCATTTGTCGTTATTTCTGCAGCCACCAAGTTGCAATTCCGCAAGTGATTTTGGAGAATATCACCGAATTGTTGAATACATTAAGTGGACAACTTACTCACTCAGAGGGTCTTGACTTCGAACATTATTACTTTCGCCTGCAGAGCATCATTCACATACTATCTAGATTGGCAGCTACAGGGACCCTGCAGAACGAATCCGAAATATTTTCCAAACTGTATGCGGCCTTGGAAATATTAAACACCACACATGTGCCAATTGTGAATAACGAGCCATTGGAGTTCATCACGGAAGAACAATTGCTATTTCTCATCGAGCAACGATTCAAGGTGCCAGAAATAGCACGATTGTATGGTGTAAGTATAATCACAATAAGACGCAGACTAACACGGTATGGACTATCGATGCGCCAGACTTACACTGACATTACTGATGAACAATTGATGCAGCTTGTGTCAGGCTTCATCGCCAATTGCCCAAACACTGGAAATAAAGTAATCACAGGATATCTTATATCACTTGGTCTCAGGTAAGCACTGAAACAGTTTAAAAGTATTTTTGTAAATGCTGTGGGTCGTGGTGGTATAGGATCCTGTCACTATTTGTGGTATTTCTCATTTATGTGTTACGTCTAATCTATGCTGTATCACACATTCGCATCTATATAAGGGTCCAGCAGCACAGAATCCGAGAGGCAATACGTGCTGTTGATCCAGTTGGTGTTGTGCTGCGTGGACTACACACAAGTCTACACGTCATTCCCAGACGGCCGTACTCTGTTCCTGCTCCTCTCTCTCTCTGGCATATGGACGGCTACCACAAACTGGTGAAGTAAGATGCACTAGCTACAGCTAAAGACATGAACATGTAGTTTGACCATCTTATTGGTATTTTTATATTGTTACATGCAGTGTCCCAAATGTCCGATTGATATTTAGTATAGAAACTGGTTATTCAAGTTAATAAATATTTTGGTTCATTCATCTCTGTATTAATTTTTTTCCTCTCACTGTACAGCTGGGGAATAGTCATTCATGGAGGGATTGATGGCTTCAGCAGGAAAGTAATGTACCTCCATGCCAGGAACAACAACAGGGCTTCAACTGTTCTGCAGTGTTTTCTTGGGGCTGTACACGAACATGGTTTGCCTCAGCGAGTACGCAGCGACAGGGGAGGAGAGAATATCGAAGTGGCAAGGTACATGTTGGAACATCCCCAACGTGGTCCTGGTAAGTAACATCTATATCAGTGATTCTTGAGAACCGGGACAAAAGGCCGTCTTCCATATGTAACTGCTGGTATGTTTAAAACTAAAAATATTTAAAATTGTAGATGTTATTAGGGATTAAGAATAGAATGGCTGGAGCACAATTATCCCATTAAATTGTATCACTATTATGTCAAATATATGGTACTTGTTATCTTCTCACAGCATCCAAAACAGTGTGTCAGAGAAGGTTTCAATCATTCATATGCAATTAAGCCTATTAATCACGGTGGTAGTAGCTTAGTATATGTTGGATACATACATGTAATTTAATTTGCCGAAACATAGGGTTTGTATTTTTTCAACATTGCACCGTTTTGTCCCACTTCTCAAGAATCACTGATATATTGAATTTAAATAATTCAATAATTACATTTTTAATTTTCCTTCTAGCAAATAAAAAATTACAATATATTTTTATATTTAGAACCCAATTTTATTTATTTTTAATTCAGGGAGCCACATCACTGGGAAGTCTGTCCATAACCAACGGATTGAACGTTTGTGGCGTGACTTATGGTGTGTGGTGGTAGCAAGTTACTACTCTGCCTTCAGACACCTGGAGGATATTGGAGCTCTTGATCCGAACAGCGATCTCCACCTCATCTGTCTGCACTATGTGATGCTGGAAAGGCTGAACTTTCATCTGCATATGTTCATTCAGGCATGGGATGGACACCCACTATCGTCCAGTGGCAACAAGTCTCCACAGCAGCTGTGGGTGGCAGGACTGGTTGTGGGTGACCAAGATAATCTTGATCTGGTAAATGTAATCATAATTTTGTTTAAAATTTTAAAAAATTGTGTTAGTATTTCATGAACGTAGCTTTGAATCACTTCATGTCTTGATTTTGTGTGTATATATTCTCACACATTGTAACCATTGAGAAATCTAAACATATTTTAACCTTATGACTGCAATGTAATACATTGGCATATTCTATCTTTTTTGTTTCACCCTTGGGGATTCATATAATTGTTATGTTGGTACACTGGCAGTGTTTCTGTTGTTAATGACAACTATTTTCTTTTGGCTCCTATACATTGTGTGTTAGCAGGAGGACATCCACATGTTTGGCATTGACTGGAATGGGCCCCTTCCCACTCCAGATTCAGAGAATACAGTTGAGATTCCAGCACATCCAAGTTCTCTCCAGGATGCAATAGAGACACATCTACAGAAAACTATTGACCCATTACGTCAGAGTGAAGTGTATGGTGTCGACATTTACATGGAGGCGTTGAGCCTCGCTGAGGCTTTGTTGACAAACAACTGACCATCCCCCCTACCCCTCAACCCCTAGTCTACATGCTTAAATGCATTCAGTTGCTGCCATGTGATTTAAAGATTAGTTTTTATAAGCAATTAAAAAGGTGTACCTAATAAAGTGGCCGCTGAGTGTATATTACAATTCAAAATATTTGTAGATGATTATCTAAAGCATCTTTAGATAATCATCATGTTTTCACCGTGTTGCCCACACTGTTTAACCAACACACTGTTCCCTGTATATTATTTGGAGTGCAATAAGATATCACTCAGAGAATTTTATTGAAAAATGTCATCATAAGTGATCAACTGAACTTTCAAAAAATATGTGTAGAGTTCTATCTTGAATTTTGTTTTCACAGGAACTTTTCTGTCACAGATTCAATATAACAAACACCGACCTATGTACAAATAACAATAATAATAAATGCATAAATGTATTTTGGGAGATCATAAATGACGATGATGAAGTCTCTATTTGTGTGTGGTGTGAACTTATCTGCATTAATGTTTTTTTTTGATAAGGCAAGGCAAGGCAAGGCAAGTTTATTTATATAGCACAATTCAGACACAAGGCCACTCAAAGTGCTTTACAGGGACAAGATTAGAATACATAAAACACATTATAAAACATATAATTATAATAATTAATTTATAATAGGTGATCCCAGGCTCTTTTCTTTTTTTGCCCAGATTGTGGAATATTTATTGTTCGTGTGGATGGACTGGACTTTGTGAGTAAGTGTAACCAGGGTAAAACGACGTGTTTTAGTTGTGTTGAAATGTCACCAAATGCTGATTATGAACCAGTATGTGTTTAGGTACACTTTGTAACCTGTCCCTATGTGTGTTTATTATACCTGTACTGTGGCTTTAAGAGAAGTCCGTTTTAGTGACGTGTATGCAGCGCCAAGCTCAGTCTGCACTAACCTTACGGAGTGGAGGTATGTAGTTGTGTTTGTCGTCATATTTTAGCATATACATGGTTTTGTAGACAATGAAAATGTTTAGTGTGCAATTTAATGTGTTAGGAATTAAGTATGTGAACATGCTTCAGCGCTGTTTTATCAGCTAACACTTTGTAAATGCACTTTTTGAGAGTTGTACTGTATACATGTGCGTCAGAGTATTACAGTGTTTCCCCGTGTGTGTGTTTGTTTGCTAGGAGGGAATGTGGTCCTGTCTACGACCGGTTACATGCAGTGACACGTTTTTCTTTGGCTTGTGCAGGTATGATTTTTTTTTAATCTAGTCTGTGTATATTATCTATGCTGGTCATGTTTATGTGTGTGGGAATGCAGCAAATTGCATTTAGTATGTTATTTTGTTTATTATTATTATTATTATTATTATTATTATTATTATTATTATTATTATATAAGCTCAGAATGCTGTTATCTGTCTGGGTGGAGGAGGGAATGTGGCCCTGTCTACGACCGTTTACATGCAGTGACACGTTTTTCTTTGGCTTGTGCAGATGTCAATAAATGTGACCAGCCAGCCTTCCTTGTGGTCCAGCCTTCCTTGCACACATCCAGTGCATGACACCCAGAACACAACGCAGACCAATTTCATTAACAGTAGCAGTGCGGGCACACCCGTTACATAAGCACAGTGTGAGTACTGCTCTAAGAATGTGTATGTTTTGCTTTTTAATACTGTATTAATTGTTTTACTGTGCGTGCGTCCGAGATATGGGCATCGGTCAGTCATCGCTAGTTAGTTTAGATCAGGGGTCACCAACCTTTTTGAACCTGAGGGCTACTTCATGGATACTACGCTGGTACTACGTCATACGAAGGGCACCCAGTTAGATACACTCTTCTGAAATAACAAATTTGCTCAGTTTGCCTTTAGTTATATATTATTATTAATGATATTCATCTAAGACACTGATCATGTTAATGATTTCTCACAATAATGATCAACAATGACTTAAAAAAGGTGGGAAACAGATTATTTTGCTATTTTTAGAACAGGCCTGAGGGCGCCTCATATGGTCCTTGTGGGCTACCTGGTGCACGCAGGCACTGTGTTGGTGACCCCTGGTTTAGATCAAGGATAGCTTATTAGCCTGCCTCAGTTGACAGTCACAAGATAAACTTTCGACATCACCAAACCCTCCAGTGGGCATGCTAGGACTTGTTTATTAACCACCTTATGTTGCACTCTCTATTTGTACCCGTTATGTTATTTAAGAATCAAATGCATTTGTTTAACTTCTTTTATAGGCCTATACTATCTATGCTTCTAAAGTGTCTTCTTCTAGATAACTTCATCAGATTTTGACAGGTTGTTTTTATTTGTAATGTTTCTATTTTAATTGTCGTTTTATCTTCATATTACATACTATTTACTTTATTTTTGAATATTAATACTTAATAATAAAACACAAAAAAATGTATTCCTTAATTTGTATTTCTAGTTTGGTTTCTGTCTTCCCTTCTATCTGCTGAAATGTATTAATTCTGCATGTGCCTGGTTATCCTGCACTAGCTTTGTCTGTCAAAAGCCCGTTGTAAACTGTTTTTTAAAGGTTCTATATTAATAAAGTTATTTTTATTATCTATTGTCATTGTTGTCATTATTATTGTAATTATTATTGTGAAATAGTCTGTACTGGCTTTTCAGAAGAAGGACCAGACTCCACCACAAATTCCATCATAATGAGGAGGTTTCCGTTTCAGAAAATAGGTCCTGGACCAGCATTAAGGCCTACATGACAGTATATCCACAGACAAGCGCTTCTCCATATTACTTGATAGTTTGTTGACAGGAATGAAGTCTCAGATGTACAGCATTGGCTGGACAGAACTTCTGGTCCACCTTTTCCAGATGTGTGGTCTGACCTAGGTCTGTGTCCCTGTGGCACGGGGTGGGAAACCCCCTGGCCCCTGGACCAGGTCTCCGGGGCCCTCAGCAACAGGTCTACCAGGAAGATCTGATAGGGGGATGTGGAGGTTGAACCAATCACAGCCCCCCGCCACCACCATATAAATATGATTCGAGGTGTCATCTTTTATCTTTCAATTCAACAATTGATCAATTCAAGGTAAGTGATCTATCTTCTATCTCATAAACTGTATATTAAGCTAGCTCGCTTTTTAAATTAATTACAATTCACACATACGGTATATATAACCGCACACATATATGTAACCCCATATATATATATAGGCCTATACATTTAGGGTTAGGGTTAGTCATATAGTTCGGGAATACCAGACTGTAAAATTGTAAAAAAAACAAACAGATTGAAATAATTTTTTCAATCAGGGATTTTTTTCCTCCCTCCTTTTGTTCTCTTAGTAATTTTCCCACAGTACATTAACACTTAAAACGATCAAAACTAAAGTAAAAATAATAAGAACATATCTTTGATAATAATCCAACTGATTTGACACAAAGGCAGACAATTGTCTTACCGCCCCTTACAAAACCGTTAGGACTACGTCATCAAAAGTCCATTGGCGCGTAAGGCCCACCCACGTCAACTGATGATCAGGCCACGCCCATCGTGGGGGAAAACATTGAACAGCGTTCCAATCACTTTGTATTGAAGGAGACCTGTCTTCTGCAAACAAACTTAATTAAAACTTAATCAAACATCCATTTAACGAAAAAAACGTTACTCTCTTGAAAGCCACGACTCTTGTCATACGAGCTGTTTTTTGTGAAAAATGATTGAGTAATTTTAGATATTGAGGTGCTTTTTCCCGTCCGACCTGGCGTGGCCTCCGATTATGACTGTATCAAGATATATTTCTTTATAGGTCCATGACCAAGATCAAAACGCAACACTTTTAATAAGTTAAACGTCATAGTTAACGTTTTAAACTTATATTCGTTTTAAACTACAATTCTTCCGAGAGTTGCTTTTATGCCCGGCCGGCCCGCGGTGATTTTAAGGTGGATTGAATGAATCACGACGGCAACTCGTGCACTGAGTAACATGAAATAGAACGGCCCACCTTAAAGTTTCCGGTAGCTGTCGCAGTGTTCAAAGATTGTATATACTGGCGTGTAGGCTATATATTTGTGTGTTGGAATCAGACATAAATACGGTGATTTTTGTGATATAATGTAAACAAAAGCATTCGTGATGCAACATCAGTAACGTAACACTAATTCATAACTGAAGCGTATCTATAAACGCTCGGAAATACATTTAACTTTACATTTTCTCTTACACATGAAGTGGCGTAGCCACCGGTAGCCACTATCAGACGCCATGTTGAGGCTGACCTCTGACCTGTCATCTACGTGGTGTGACCTAATAGGTCCATGTGTGATACACGTGTGGGACTGCACTCATGTGATTGGCTAAAAAACGAGGGAGACATCCGATTGGCTACAGATCGCACCCTTTTCATTTTTTTCTCTCTTTGTTTATTGCGTGAACACAGGCGAACAGATAGAAAAAAATGCATTCATGATTCCATCGACAACAGGGGAGACTCAGGAATTCACATATTCATGTTGCAAACGAGTTCACACACAAATAGAGACATTTTTAAAAATCAAATGTTTTTTTTAAATGCAAGTTTAACAGTTTGTATATACATGTAACAACATGCAAATACATTATTTGTGAAAAGGTTATCTAAATAGTTTTAAACACATATATTTGTGTTTTTGATTTGTATTTATTTTAAACAGGAAAAATAGATTTTTGTAACTTTTTATTTAACATTATTTAAATGTCATTTATATAATACATCTATATTTTATATATATATATGTCATTCATATATAAATCCTAAAATACATTTATAAATTCGGCTTCTAATTATCGCAAATTAAATGGCAAACATTTCCAATGTCAAATACTTGCAAATGCAAAAATGATGTCCGAACTGGAACAACCTCTTGCTCTCCTTGTTCCAAACACAGATTTTGTAGTATGGAGGCCGCAAAGCTGCTGGAGCAGGTGGCACAGATACTGTCTGCACAGTTTGCATCAAGGGACGACACCCATTCCAGCCAACCATCTACAAGTGCCTCATCTGCAGATAGAAACATTACCACCCCCTCCTCCATATGTTCAACTAATTCTTCACAATTTGCATCAAGGGACGACACCCATTCCAGCCAACCATCTACAAGTGCCACCAATTTTAATCCAGCGAATTCCCACACCTACCGACAGGCATGTGGGACCCAAGCCTCCCTCTCTAGGCTTTTTCACCCGTACCGCACAGGCGGCCGATTGCAAAAAAAAAAGAAGCCCTGGGAGCATGCGTTCTTCTGTTTGGCGAAACCAGGGAGCAGCCAAGTCCCAGACCTTATGACAACAATTCAACTACAACGACTTGGCCTTGGAAAAAAAATAATTTCCTTTGAAAATAACGAAGGGGCCCATGTAGACCTGGTTAAGCGCCTGTCAGAAATGTATCCCTTATTGCAGTATGGTGGAGGATTTAAACTAATGCGGTGCAGCAGAAGCAGGGAGTTGGTGGAATTGAGTATGCCACCAGATGGGTATAGCATCAGTTTCCTCAGATCAGAAAGTGGACTGAATCGGGCTGTTGCTTATATCGTTCCTCTTCAGGCGGAGTTAAAAGCAACTGGAGAGATGCCAGCTATGAATGACCAAATGGTAGTTATTGTCCAATAATGTTGTTTATTAGCCATTTGTAATTTTCTTCACTATGTAAGTTTTTTTAACATTCTAATTGTGCAAGGTTGTGAAAGAGCAATGCAGAACATGCCAACTGGAATTTCCCCTGCAATCACTTGAGCACCACTTTCTGTCTTGTGGACAGAGGTAGGCCTTCTTTTAGTATGTTTTGACCTTAAAATGAATTGTGCCAGTAATGGTTTGAATACAGATTTTCAAAAACATTATCTTACCTATTATTTTAGAAAGTTTTTGTATAACAGTATGTCATCTCTCACATTGTTATGAACAGCTCATGTGAACAACAGAGTGGGGAATATCAGAATGAGACGTCAGCAGCTGCCACACCTATGTAAGTTTCCACTCTGAGTAGTTTCTATAGTGAATTGAATCATGCTCTGTTACTCTTGGATGTCCCCTCACCAATGTGTATTACCATATAGGATGCCTCTGTGTTAAAAACAAACTGGGACAGATTAGTTATTCTTGTAATCTAATAGGAAATATCCATCAACTGCCACCTATTAATCTGCAAATGTCTTTTTCCATACATGTGATTTTTACATTTAAAATCTCTTTATAGCTTGAGGACTACAGTAAAGATGGGGATTCTTTTGGATCCCCAAATGACAGTTTATTCACGCCATAACGGTAATGCCATCTGTTAATGTGAACATCAAACACCTGGAGACATACAGTATAATCAAATATGATGTTGTTTGTTTTCCTATGAAAAATGTAATACAGGAAATCAATTTGTATATGACATTATGATCTTATAGCTTCTTTTCATAAATATTTATATTATTTTCCTTGGATTTATTTGCAGCTGACCCGATAATGAAGGTCCCAATTGCACTCACAGACAGTGAAGCGTGTTTGCTGTCTGCAATTGGGACTTCATTCCCTAAACTGGGAAAAAGGGAATTCGATTTCTGCCGGGTAGACTGCCGGAGAAATATCCACACACTTGAGATTGGGGAGAGATCGGGGATTGCACTGAAAGCAATGGCCAGGTCAACGAGATCGGCGATTTATATTCGGCCAAAGGTCTGTAAAATATTCACTTTCAATACTAAATTAATTTTTTTTTCATTTGACAAAATGTAATAACGACATAATATCTGTGTGCTCCAAAGGAACCCTTGGACAAGGATTCGACTGCCAATGTAAGTAACATAAAGGGTACCTATGATAACTAAATATAAAAACCTTTGGGATACCTATGTTAATGGCAATGACTTTTGTAAATGTAGGATTCAGAGAATTCAGACGAGTCTTCAGATTCCTCCCTTGAAGATGCTCCAATTTCCTTAGTGGTAATATACCTTCCATTTAGTAGTTATTAAAATATAATTTTTGGAGGTGATCCATCTGATATGTAAACTTGATTATGGACAGGTGATACTATACTATCAAATGACACAACATCTTTACTATTTCTTTTAAGAGTGACAATGACAGTGCATCCGGTACCATTGAGGGAACTCCTGACTGTGTAAGGATCCTAAATGTTTTATCTTAAAATATACATTTTTGCCATAGACTTCTTTTGAAATTCATTGTCATTCTCAAATAGGAGGAATTTGAAAACGCAGAATGGGTGAATGCCGGTACACCAGACGTAAGTTTTTTTTTAAAAGTATTACAAGTGCAACTATAAACATTGGTCCTAAAAGCCAAGGTACTGGCTCATGATGTAATGTGTAAAGTATTATTAATCCTGTTAAGAACATAAAATGAGCTACATTAAAAGCTAAGTTTGCATATGTTTCTACTGCTATGAGCATAACATTTCTATGTATTAAAATAGTATTTTAGGGGATTGAAAATAACAGTGCAAATGTTTTATCTTTGTAGATATTTTTCAGAGTCTCTGCCACGCAATCGCAAAACTCATCAGATATGGTAATGTCAATGACAAGTGACATATAATGAAATATTTATTATTAAAAGTAGTATATGCCTTCATACATTATTTTTAGTTGTAATTGATCAAATAAATATTAAAAATGTCAACAGGAAACCCAGGATAATTCTCCACCCGGCTCCCCCCCTCCACCCAGATCCACTTCTCCACTCTTCCTCCATCCAGATCCACTTTTCAACCCAGATCCCCTTATCCACCCCTCCTCCTCCCTGCAAGGCATCACAACAGTCTTGCCTGCACTCAGTGGCACTTCTGCTGGCACTTCTGCTGGCACTTCTGCTGGCACCGCGGTGAATGGCTCAGAGGAAGGTGAGGTAGCTTTATTCCTCTTTCATTTTTTCCACCTAAATCTTTTTCTCCTTTTTGGAACATGTCCCACTATATCCCTTCTACTTACCCCTACATTTGCATTTTTTTTCTATTCCTGATTTTGGGTGAAATGCTAGGTATACACACTAACTACAGAATTTTTTTTTTCTCTTTTAGATTGGAGGACTGCTGCAGATCCGACAAGAGCTGTCTGGATATTTACCAATGAGCTCCTGCACAGGAACAACAGTTCTGAAGAGAGATTTAGTGTGGACTTGAGGAAAGACCAGGAAGAGCAGGACAGGTCTTATATGACATTTTACAAGCGCAGCAATGTCGAGTGGGCATCTCCACTAACATGCCGGCTTGAAGGTGAAGTGTATGTTTTTTAATGTGGTAAAATTAAAATAACTTGGGGTACTTTTGGTCTTTTCATTTTTTAAGAAAATAAATTTGTTTTTAAATTAGAATATTGTTAATGCTATTATTTCTATCTTACCCATAGGTGATGCTGCTGTAGGTCTTGGCGTCAACCGACATGTCATGTCATCAATCATGATGAAGCTGAGGACGGGATTTAAAATAAATCTTGGTAAGTTCTTATACCACACTTGTTCTCTAAAATTTCAAATTAGAAATGCGGAGGGTGAGAATTCTAAGTGATTATCAATGTATGATTTAACCAGGAAACGGTCCAATCACCAAGATATTCGAGGGTCAAACAGACCACTTGGTCCCTGCCAACTCAGCCGTCATGATTGAGAGTGAGCTATTCCTGATGGCAGGGCGAATGATGGGGCATTGTCTGCTTTATGGTGGTCCTGCGTTCCCTGGTCTGAGCCCTGCCATTTCACATGTTCTCTGTGGTGGCCTTATTGACACTGCCACAGTGACAATTGAAGACTGTCCGGATTTGGACATTCGAGCCACAATTCAGCACGTAAGTTTAACTGGGATATATTAGAACCTGTGTGACATTAATTCATTAGTTTTTCTTTCACTGTACTCTTTGTTCCTGCCTCTTATTTCCTATCCATCTGAAGTTGACCGAGCATACTGACCTGAAAGGTGAACAGCTCGACAGTGTCACCAACCTTTGTTTGGCTTGGGATCTTCCCACTCCAACTACCGACAACGTGAAGTGGCTACAAGAGAAACTGCTCATACATGCGGTATACTGTAGTGTTTGCTGTGTTAAAAAATTTTTTTAGTTTGACATAATTTGGTCATCTTAATAATATTGGTGTTATCTTTTAACCAGACGTGCAATGCTGTTTTACACAGGTTCTGGGGAGAGCTTCAAGGCAACTGAAGCAGTTAAGGAGGGGACTTAAGGACACTGGCATTTGGCCACTTCTTACAGGAAGACAGGATGTGAAACAGCTCCTTTTCCCTACAGAGAAAGAGGCACAGATCACACCTCAGGTAAAGATTTATTTATGTTCATCATTCATCAAAAGCTACTCTTCTGAAATACTTACTCTCCTATTATTGTTCCTAAGTATGAATAAGTCGTGAGACTATGCCCTGTGTTTGTAGATGATCCTTCCACAAATAACATGGCCCACACCTGCAAACGATTCTGACGATGAGGATGACGACGTCACTATTGAGGCCATTTCTGAGGTCACTGGGTACTTCAGAAGCTTTATTGAACAAGGTGTGTATTTTAAACATAGCTTCCCCTCTAAATTTCCAGTTTTTACAGAGTTGAACAAAAATTCATCATTAAACTGTGAAGGTATAAGTGTGTGAAGTATATGGGTGTTTCAGAGGTTTTTACTTACTTTTTACTATTTTTTACAGCCTCTTCAGATCAACTAAAAACGCTTCTTCAGTTCTGGGTCGGTTGGGAGGTTCCACCCAAGGAGTTGATCGTAAAGGTCGTCTTTGGCACTCATCCAAGGGCCATGACGTGCTTCGAAACCATAAAGTTGCCTGTCCACTACAGATCATATGATGATTTCGAAAAAGATTTACTTGCTGCAATTAATACATGCCATACAGGGTTTGGCCTTGTTTAATGAAAACATATAAGCTATCAACCCAGGGCTGTACGCTTATTTTTTTAAGTGGTAGCACTGGTGCTAGCAAGCAAAAAAATTCAGTAGCACAATTTTTTTTTGTATGATTGAAACATAACCCTGCATAACCCTAACCCTTGCATTTCACTCTAATTACCTTTGAGCATGTCATCTTGGTCTCATGTGAGATTCTCAATCAATATTATATCCTATTGTGCAGTTATAATTGTAGAAAAATGAATAGGGGTGCAATGATTGCAATATAGACAAAAGATTTAACCTGCCAATAGCAATTTTTGCTGATTCAGAATTATTTCCATTATTTATTAATAACAATAATTTTTAGAACATTTCCTTTTAATTAAAACCAAACTTTAAACCATTGGACATAGCCTATGAACTAGTATACATATTTGTACAATTTAGGATCAATTAAATAGTTTGTTGTGAATTTTTTCAGTTGCCTTTCAAGCTAGAGCACTGTGGGGCTCTGATCGCTAATTTCCTGTTCTTATCTGCTTCAAAATAAAAGTAAACTCACGTTTGGCTAGAAACATGCCTTTAATGTGAAGGGGCACAGGAAATGTTCGGTTTGCACACGCGCTAACTTGACTGTGTTAATGTAGAGAGCCGTGTCCTTCCATTTTTTACCGTTGGTGAAGTTTATTAGGGGCACTAACTAACGTGACAGTTTTCCGGTTTTGTGCCCAGTGAAATGCTATTAATGTTTAGCCAGTGAAATGCTATTACTGTGAAGCCGTAGCCTTAATGCTCCTTTTGTTGAACAGTAGCCTAAGTTAACCGCTGCATGCTGATAGTGTTTTTTAATGTAGAGAGAGCCGTGTCCCTGGCATATAGAAGTGACACACGTTTATTTAGCTAGAAAAACAGGCAGAGCACAACTCTTTCCACAGCCAAAGTGGTGGGTGAGTGGTCTCAATAACTTACTGCGGTAATCGCTTGGACTAAATTGGCAAGTGATAGCCTATATTTTAGCCCTGCACATCACTCTCCGCTGATCACAGTGATGGTGCCGTGGAGACACCGTTCATGTTGTCTTCTAACTTTATAACTCGCTTGTGGGTGTTTTAACAGCAAATGTTATATACTACGCATGTGTGAGGGTGGAGCCGTAACGTCAGCGTTACCAGGGGACATGGTTTCGGTGTTTAGAAGAAACCAAAACCGTTAAGTTTTCCAAAAAATCCTCCCTGGGAGGTGATCTCAAAAAACCTGCGGTTTCATGCCTGCGTTTGTTTTAATACTTGTTCTTTATTGTTAATAATAATAATAGTACTAATATTTTATAGTGTAACTTTTTTTATTGTAATTGTTATAAGATGGTCTTTCAATTATTTTTTAATATATTTTAAATTTGATGTTGTTTTTAATAAATAATAAATAAATTGTATATATTATGAATATTCAAAAGTTTCCAATTTTTTTAATTCTGTGTCAAGTCTTAAGGGGAGAAAATCAATAAGAATTCTACCAATGTTCAACCACTCTCAATTCCTTTAAAAAAAGCTATGGTTAAGTTGCCTTAAATGTTTAGGATAACATTGTATCTTTAAGTTATGCTCATAGGCATTGCAAAGAGTCAAATGACACAAAACACAAATTAGATTACGGTGTGGTATATTTAAGTTTGATATTATTTTTGAGTTTTGGAAAAATCAAAAGGGAGAGAGATGTAAACATAACTTACCAGCTCGGAGCATCAGTGCTCACTAAAGCTGGACACAGGTGCATCCAAATGACTTCACAGGGAAACAAAGAAGTATGTGATTAATTGCTTATTTATTTCATCATAACATAGCGCCTTGATCTTGCCTCTTGCTTTTATATCCGTCATAAGCTTCCTCTCATCTGCCATAATGTTTGAAATGCACAACAGCCAAGATGAATCTGTGGAAAAGCAGATTATACAGTTCAAAAGCTGAACATATGAGTAAAATTACCTATTTGTAACACACTTATAACTTTATTTTATTCAATACATAAATCTAATGCAGTCTATTATAACATTCCTGCAATTAATTATCTTCATGGGGTTATCATGTCATGACATATTTTAACACACACAAACACACACACACACTACTACGGGTTTTTATTTAGAAAAGCTACATGTCTGTTGACTGTGAGACGTGCTAAGCAGAATATGGGCTCACATTTGTTCAATTGGAACTTCATTAGCCACTATAAAGGCAGGAAGTTACTTCAACTGGGATCGACACATGTAAACATTGAATCCCGGCTAGCCAAATTATTGTTTTAACTGATTAACGGGAGAATTCATTAGTCAGCCTTACTATTTTAGGTTTACAGTTAATTATTAACACCATTAGATGTTACCAAATTCCACATGAAATGGTTTGTCCAACAAAAAAAGGACGCTAACGAAAAATAGCTGCTATGAATTGTTAGCTAGTGGTTTAGCTATGCTGCCTTACAATATTAACCACACGTTGCTTTTCATCATTGAAATAAAGGTTGAACACATTAGAAAGCAATAGGATACTTACAATTTTCCTTTGGGTTTTCACATCTGACGGCACTGTGTCCGTGTCCGTGAATCCAGATGACGACGGCCCCGGTTATCAGCCCATGGACATAGTATCAGCCGGATAGAGATGTTGAAGCAGCTGCTATTTATTAAACCCTAGCCGGTCCTGGCAGGCGTTATAAAAGTAGCTCCGCTTATTTTCTGTTAGCCTACAGAAATCGTGGACTAACAAAAAAAATATTAATTAAAAAAAAGGTTAGATGTTAAGGCGTGTGTGGCGTGTACGCGTTTAGTGTTGTGCACCAGATCACTGTGTAATACGTCTCAGGTCGCGTACATGCCACACACGCCTTAACGTGTTAAAACCGTTGAGATGGAATGCTTTAACAGTTAAAATAGAATGTTTTACACGTTAAGGCGTGTAGGAGTGTTAGGCGTTCTGGTCTGCGCATGATGATACGTATTACACCTCATACACACACACACACACACACACACACACACACACACACACACACACACACACACACACACACACACACACACACACACACACACACACACACACACACACACACACACACACACACACACACACACACACACACACACACACACACACACACACACACACTTCCATCTCTCCATCCGAGCAATAAGCACATGGTGACACAACATCAAAACATGTGCACCAAAAACGTTTGTATACGGGACGGGAGACACATCATGTAACTTTTGGGAAAACTAACATTACCTATCAAATAACCCAAAACAGGGTGTCGTGGAATTGAGATATCAACCTTTAAAGGTGCAGTGTGTAATATGACATCATCAAGGAAAGTTCTACAAAGTTCTAGAATGCAACACTCCCTGGGTAACCCCAACCCTTTAGAATAATAACAGAAGCTACAGTGGCCTTCAAGGACAAGAACAATTCTAAAGTTTAAACAATGCACCTGATGGCATTCCAACTATGACACTTTCAAGATGGCTGCACTAGGCCTTGGTCCATAATATGCAGAAATATGGACATATATGAGACCCTTTCTAAGGGAAAAAATAATAATTAAAAACATTTTTTTCAGCTATTATGCACTAAATTAAATGTACTTATGGATATTATAATTACGTTCTTCAAAATCTGCAAGGAAATAAAACCCAAAATTCTACACACTGCAGGTTTAATACGAGGTGACACAATGTTTGAATACAAAATAGAACAGAGTATTGTTTGCAAACAAGGGTCAAGACAAACAATACAGCAAGGGCATTGAAATGAAATGACCACCGATAGGCAGTCTTACAGAGAAGTTATAGCAAAATCTGTTGACACACGATCTTTAGCCTACGTAATGGATGTTCAGGGTTGGAATAGTGAGCCATAACAAACATAGTTGGCAAGGTCTAGTCTCCAGTACATACTATCTTGGTTAAAACAACCTGACTTTATCTCACACCAGACTAAAGGTCAGAAGAGTTTGACCGATTCCATGAAGATGATAATACAATATAGTGTAAATATATTTCATATGGGGGCGCCCTTAGCTCAGTTGGTAGGGCGTCCCCCCCCATGGGCCTCGGCCAGCAGCAGACCCGGGTTCGATTCCAGCCCGCGGTCGTTCTCTGCATGTCACTCCCCTCTCTGCCCCATTTCAACTCTGTCTCTACACTTTCAATGAAGCATAAAAATGCAAAAAATAAAAATATATATAAAAAAATAAAAAAATAAAATATAGGCTATATATATTTCATATATTCACACAAAAATAAATTCCCTAACACGGGTCATATAGTATACTGCGTCTAGTACCTGCCAGGTAAACAGCAAACAAGTTGTGTACCAGGTAGAAATATGTATAGATGTATGTGTACACTTGAAAACGTTAGTTCGCTGTATGACATAGCAATTCTGAAAAGTCTGTACTTAGTCATTAGCACATTCTAAAATAAATGATCAAGAATAGAATATATATAATCTGGTGTTAATGCACAGAATAGGCTCTTTAGGGCGCACTCACACTAGGGCCGCTGTTCCGTGCCCAAGCTCATTTGCATACTAAAGTCTAGAACGTTTGGCTAGTGTGACCACGCCATCCGTATTCCAGCACGGAACAGCCCCTCGGCCACGGCACACTTGGGAGAGGTGTGCCAGAGAGAACGGCACAGATGCTAATGAGATGACACACGCACACGCACAGATACGCAACCTGAGCTGGATGACGTAGTCCATGCGCGACCCTTCTTCCCCACAATAATTGTAAACAATGGCGGCAAGAGGTTCACGAGTGGGTTCCGGTGCGATCGCAAAGTGGAGAGTTTGCTAGAAATTTGGGCCGGCGACAGTATTCAGTCGCAGCCATGGTCCCAGCTGGATAAGACCCACAAAAATTCAGTCGTACTGGAGCAGGGAACAGGCAAAAATGCCTAGTGTGAGTGCGCCCTTAAACTGGTATGTAAACAAAGGACCCACCATAGCTAGCAACATTTAAATTACAAAGAGTGATTTTGACAACAAGCTTTCTCCAGAATCTCTGACTCCAGCTTTAACAGAATGTATTGAGGCAATGAGCTGATTAAATCATTGGAGAAAAAAGAGAAAAAAGGACCCGAAAATTATCAGCCAATGAAATGTATTCAAGCGAGGCACAGAGCTTGTTGTGTCCCATGGTAAACAGTGGGCGCATACAGTAGACCATAAAGACACATGTTGAAGTGAGTGGCAGCTAAACAACAGCTGGTGCCTCTGTCCAAACCTACAATGGAAGGAACTCATCACAACCACACAACTGACTACAGACAATGTGATACAAGCACGCTAGAATGACAACTGGAAGAGTCTTATATGAGAAATGAGTCTGTTAAAATTGATTCTATCGGGGGGCTCCGGTGGTGTAGTGGATAGAGCGCGTACCATATTGGCTCCGGCCTTTGCTGCAGTAGTCGCGGGTTCGAATCCGGCCCATGGACCTTTACTGCAGGTCATCCCCCCCCTCTCTCTCTCTCTCTCTCTCTTTCTGTCTCCCCATTTCAACTCTGTACTATCTAATAAAGCTTGAAAATGCCAAAAAATAATCTTTAAAAAAATTTTTTAT
>NC_137227.1:18158867-18161367 GCF_949987685.1 Ammodytes marinus
GAGCCTCATTTCACCTCAGACCCCTCTGGGACCCCCCGTTTAGCACCTGGGGGGGTGGGGGGGGAACCCTGTGACCCCCTATGAGTTTGAGAACACAACCCGCTACATTACATTTGAAAGGGGGCTTTTTTTTTGGTGTGTTTTTGTAATTCATTGACAGTGACAGCTGACAAACATCAAGCAGCCCCCGGATATTTGCTTAAGATTTGGGTAATAACTTTTTATCCTCTACAGAAGAGGAGGAGGAGACGTCTCGCTGTGCAACAACACAGAAAGGAAAGAAAAGTCTTGAAAGTTGAAAAGTTGGTGGTGTAGTGTTTAGATTGCCCCCCCCCCCCCCCATAGAGGCTCTATCCAATAAAGGATAAAATGCCAAAATAATATTAAAAGGTGCCCTATGCCGTTTCTGGGGAGGGGGCATTTGTTTACATTTGCAGAGTGTACAAAACCTAGATTTTTCTCAACAAGTACATCCTAGTATTGAATCATTTTATCATCTTAAATCAAAGCAAAACTGTTTTGAGGAACCTGGAACCAAACGTAAGAAAAATGTTTGTAAACCAAACTGTGGGCCCTGCTGCTGTAAACAACAACAGTAACTTTTTTCAGGAAGCTTTTCTAACTTCAAACAGTGGGATCACATTTCCCCGTGAGGAAAAGTTTGTTTATCCAGTTATGAGAATATATACCTTAGAAAATCTTCACTTCTCTCATTCTGACACACCCAAAAGTTACATAGTGCACCTTTAAAATAAATGAAGAAAGTTGAAGATTTGAGCCAGGCAGACTGAAAAAAATGTAGCCTATATAGAGTCACACGAACAAGCAAAAAAAAACTAACCACGAGTGCTGTGTTGCAACTAGGGATGCGATTTATATAAGGTTGTATCGTGAATCAGAATGAACCATTTAAAATAAACAATCACGATATGTGTTTCAACTACGCCTGTATTTGTTCAATCAAGTATTTAATCAATAATAGCCTTGATTTAAGAAACCAGAAAATACATACAAATTACAATCTCCTTTCCAAGAGTGACCACCATGCCAGGAAAGCAGCACTATGTTATAATAAAAAAAAAGCATAAACAACACATAGGCCTACAGACAGACAGTCACATACAATTCTTCTCATTCAACCCCATTCAGTATCCAGATTAAATACAAGTAGGCTACAAGATCTGGGACAAGAATACGAAAGTTAAATTGAGGATAGCCCAACATTTACAGGACGTATTCAAAAAGATACAACTTTGAAATCGATTGCAATGACCAAGATACCTATCTTCTCTGTCATTCAAGTTGCCTTTGTTGTGCATAAATAGCCTACATCAACACATAGGCTAAACGAAAGCAAATAAAAGTAGCCTACATAGCCTAAACATTAGGAAATGCAATGCACAACAGTAAATAGACCAGTGTACCCCCACTTCAAGAAGCTTAGGGACACTTAAAGCACTATTTAGTCGTGTTATCAAACTTTACAACACTTGTCAATGCAACAGTTTGTGCGTGTGTGTGTGTGTGTGTGTGTGCGTGTGTGTGTGTGTGTGTGTGTGTGTGTGTGCGTGCGTGTGTGTGTGTGTGTGTGTGTGTGGTGTGGCGCTTACTTTGGTGATGATGAGTGGCTCGCCGTGCTCGAGCCCTCCTTTCAGCGTGAACCCCCAAGGCGCGCCCCCGCTCAACTGGACCTGAATGTGGTGGAAAGACACGAGCTGTTCCACGGTTTCCATAGCTACTTTCGAACTCCACTTCTACGTTCTTGCGCTACGTCACGATCTGTCGGTTAGTTTAGCAGGTTTTTCTGGGTTGTTTATGGTGAATATTGGCTATTTAACGGCGCCGGTAGCGGTCCCAGAGCTTTCTCCATCACCGCTTACAACAACGAATGGGATGGATGGATGTGTGGAGTGAGTGAACGAGTGAGTGAGTGGGAGAGAGAGGGGGAGGGAAGAAAGTTTTTGGGTAGCGTCAAGTACAAAGAAGTAACGGGCAACATGGCGGCTTCTACTTCCGGTCACGGTATTTCGTTCCGTAGAAAAAGTTATTTTAATTTTTAAATCCGGTTTCAGAGGCCCACAGCAGCGAAGGCTTAGTTCAATTGAAGACCTCTTTTTTTCAGAATTATTTTAAACAATTGTACAGAGCACAACACACAATTGAAGCCTTATTCCTTATCCTATAGCTACACAATCTGAAAATGTAGGCTATTAATAATATAATAATTAATTACAGCCTTCAATATAGCCTGAAAGTGAATGAAAAAATAAATACATGAAAAGTCAGTGCATAGGTTGAGACACAAAGAGACGCTGCACTATTTTAGAAAGATCTTCAAATGTTTGTTTTATTTTATAGTTATTATTTTATTTCAGGTGATACAAAATGCACACAAACAAAATAGATAAATAATAATAATGTGTCACTTCATATCCCCATATCACATCATATACACAGCTTATCTCTACCCTATTTCTTTTTACTTTTACCTGCATTATGT
>NC_137227.1:18163867-18276367 GCF_949987685.1 Ammodytes marinus
GCAGTTAAAAGGTTAAGTTTCGTTTCAGTTGTGCTCTTATCCTTACATTGTTTGTATTGCACAGTGAAAATGTAAATCCATGATCTTTAGCTATTCACACACATCGACATAACGATCTCTCCGCAAGATTGTTCCAAGTTGGGGCGCTCTGGTGGCGTAGTGGATAGAGCGCGTACCATATTGGCTCCGGCCTTCGTTGCAGTGGTCACAGGTTCAAATTCGACCAGTGGACCTTTACTGCATGTCATCCCCCCTCTCTCTCTCTGTCTCCCCATTTCATCTCTGTACTGTCCAATAAAGCTTGAAAATGGCAAAAAATAATCTTAAAGATTGTTCCGAGTTGAATCATGACCTTGGAAAAGGCAAATATGTTTTAAAGGTGCAGTATGCCGTTCCAGAGGAGGGGGATTGTTTACATTGGCAGATCCTGCAGTTACAAAACACATCTTCTCTACATAACATGCCATTGTTAGTATTGAATAATTATATCAAATCAAAACTAAATTATTTTGAGGAACCTGGAACTAAGTGAAGACTAGAATATGTTTGTAAACCAAACAGTGGTCCCTGCTGCTGTAAACAACAACAGTGAAACATCAACTTATATGGTAGCTTTCTAATTTCTTACAGTGTTGTAGGGATCACATTTTCCTGTGAAGAAAAGTTTGTTTATTCAGTTAAGAGAATATATCTTGGAACAAGTTCACATCTCTGACACAACCAAAGTTACATAGTGCACCTTTAAACTAAAGAACACGCCTAGCAACAAGATTAATGAAGGACACTAAATTAGGTTTTTAGAAAACATGCATTTTATTTATTATTCGTAATAAAAATTGCATTGCCACTCAAAACACTTCCGTTTACTTTTCTTGAACACTTAAACAGTAATATCTCTTGGCAAACCTTCATTTACTCATTTTGTATTTTTTTTTATGTTATTTTTTGCTTTACTAAGACCTCCATTAGCATTTAGCAGCACCTTTTTGTTCAAGTAATCGGAGAAGGCTCCCATTATAAATACGTTCAAAATGCAGGAGTTCAGATTGTAAACAGCAAAAAAAATACAACTTCAAAATTCTTTTACATTCAACATGGTCGACACCCTCATCAATTAAAATACATATATTTTTTTTTCTTTATGCAGTGCCTAATTTATTACAGTGGAACGTGGCCTCAAACGGTACAAACAAGTTATCCAGAATATGTTTTGTTCAACCCACAAATGGATGTTTTTTTTCCTGGTTTTTATGCGATATTCTCAGCACTGACAACTCGAACCAGACTTTTTTTTTTTAAAGAATACACAGAAAAAACTAAACAAAAAAATGTATAGAAAGACAGGGACAAGACGAAGTTATTATGGCATAGCTGTTTTGAGAGTGAATAAAGAAGATGGATTCCACGCATTTCAAGTTCTCTTAAAAAAAAGGGTACGTCTAATGTTTAGTCAATTTCATCAAGTTACCGTATAATCTCATTTGATTTTGTTGAGTAAAACTGGAAGTTGGTTTTTAGCTTCGTTAAATTACCACTTAACGTTTAGTTAGGTTTCTCTAAAGTGGCTTAAAATGCTTTTACTAGCTCCCTTTGTAGGACAAATTACATGAGTAGAACAACCGGCCCATTCACCAAGCCATCAGTGCTTCTAACAGCTCACAGAACAATTATTCAAAATGGAAAAAAAAAAATCAGTATATAAAGACAAAATCTCTCGCCTGCATTACCCATAGTTCTTTGCAGGCCACAGCTTCCATTTTAAAGTGCTTTTTCCAGTTGCGACGGTGACGACAGATTACCGGACCACAGTTAGGCTACTACTCCCTGCTTCTCGTTATTGGTTGACCCACCAAATCCTGCGTTACCTCCCCCAAACTCTTTAGAGTCCGTTTCGGCATTATTCGAGTCCGCTCAAGCCCCGGAGTCCCTTCTAATCTAGCGACACGTGCACGATTCTGCCACCATGTCCTCCAGCTCTCTGTACTCGACTTTCTTCTTGTGCACGACCAGCACGCTCATGGGCATGTACTTGTAGGGCACGCAGGACGGGGGCGGCACCTCCCCCACGCCCAAGTCGTTGATAACCGTCTGGATGATGGCGTGGTTCGGCGAGTGGTACCCATAATGCAACACCCTGGGGCAGTTCCCCTGGCAGAAGCGCGGGTTGTAGACGGGCGGCGCGATGAAGTAGTGACCCCAGCCCAGCTCGTCGAAGGACAGGCGGAAGGAGTGGAGCTTGCAGCGGTTCTTGGGAGCGCTCGTTTTGCGCTCGGGGCCGCCGTCCGCTGAGGGGAGGATGGAGGCGGACGGGGACGTGGAAAAGGACACGGAGGAAGAGGTGGCGGTCGGGGCGTTTCTCAGAACGTCCAGGGAAAGATCTCTGGGCTCCGAGTCCGAGGCGTCTTCGGAGCGCCTGCGTCTGGGAACGGTGGGATGCAGTTGGCCTTTTCGACTCATGATGTCGTCCCCTTCCACGCCCAACAAGTCGCCCATCCAGTCCTTCACCTCCCTCTCCTCTTCTAGGTATAAAAGCAGACTCGGGACCTCAAGATGTGGCTCGCCTCTCCATCTCTTTCTCCTACGTAGAGGGTACCACCAGGAGAGGCCACCGTCGCCGTCCTCGTCCCCAGGCTCGGTGCACCAGTACTGGGCAGTGAGGGTCAAGTGTCCCCCCGAGCCCTGGTTGTTCTTACGGCGTTGGACGTGCGCGGTGATGTCCGTCTCGGTCCAGCGATCGTGGGGCTCCAGGGTGACCCGGCTCTCTTTGCCCAGCGAGGTGATCTGAGCGCTGCAGCGGGGCGGGGCCGGGGAGGGGGGCGAGAGGGAGGGGTGTGGGGAGCGCAGGTGGATGAACGAGGCTCGGATCAGCTGCTCCGACGGGAGGGTGTCCAGGTTGTACTGCACGGTGAAGCTGAAGTGGTGGTCTGAAGAGAGACACAGAGGCACATGATGTTGTTGTTTAAACCCAAGATACTTATGGCGCATTACATTTTGTTTATTGTCAAAATATTCGTCAAAATATTCTTCAAAAATTTTACTTTTATCCGTGTCACATTTTAGGCTTTGGAGACCAAACTTTGTGAAGGAAAAGAAGGGCTGGCCTGTCCTGAACACCATTTTATAAAGGACACTTTTTACAGATAAGTATTTGAATACTCGTTCTCAAAATACATTATTAATCCCAGTGTTAAAGCTCCCATATTATGCAAAAAAACGTATTAGGGACCTCTAAGACCATATAATATTGACAGAAAAGTGTAAAATATGAGACCTTTAAGCATAAACTGCTTTTTACAGGAAGAAAGTTCACAAACTTTTCAAGTAAAAAGACATGGACTGTACACTGTTTTCCAGTGTCAAGAAATGTTGAGAGATTATTATATATTATTATATACAAATTATGTATTTGTCAGTATTAGTTATACAAGCCTGTAGCCAAACTGGTAGGCTAGATTTACTCAAACAGTTCTGAAAATATTACAATACAAAAAAAAAAAATTGTTTTAAAGTTTCATGATGATAGGCTACTAGTTAACAATTGTACTGCATTCACCTGCAGTGTCCCACCCACTCTGAGCCCATGCCCAGCCTAAGCCCATCTAGCCCAAATGAGGCCCATGTGGGGCCCAACTAGACGTGTTTGCAGGGTATATTGGCTCGGCATTCGTTGCAGTGGTCGGGTTCAAATCCGACCCGTGGACCTTTACTGCAGGTCATCCCCCCTCTCTCTCTGTCTCCCCATTTCAACTCTGTACTATCAAATAAAGCTTGAAAATGCCAAAAAAAAATCTTAAAAAAAAAGAAAAAAAAACACATCATTCATTCTCACCTCTGGACGCCGGTAGATAGTGCACAGAGGACGCCGACGGCCTGAGCAGTCGCACCGTGTTGGAGCCGAATTTCCGGTGTTGTTTGGGTCTCCCGTCCGGTTCCGCGGCGCTGCGGTACAAGCTCAACATGAACTGCAGGTTCTGGTCCGCCTTCTGCTCGTCGGTAAGCGGCCGGTGGTGCTCGCCTTTGTGCTGAAAACGACAATATAATATTTTAACCGTTTTAATTAACTGTCCTTATGTGATTAGGCGCTAAGCAAGTCAGTAGCCTAAGTCAAGTAGCCCAAGTAAATGTTTGTCTATAGCAGTTTTTAAAACAGACCGTTAAATGTTTAATAAAAACAATTTAAAACAAATAGCAATAGCCTTTAAAACAGTGGAGGGGAGTTAAAGGCAAAGGAATGGACAGACCAGACAGAACAATCAAAATACAAAAATAAAATGGCTATCTTTATATATTTAAAAAAAAAAGAGCTTGTCTAAAAAAATATATCATTTTTTTGAGGGGAAACTCGAGTGACCAAGAGATATACACTGACCCGTCGCGACTTCAGCTCGCGCTTGTGATGGTGAGCGGCCATTTTCCCGCTGCAGGTGGAACACAGCAGGTAGAGTAAAAAGTACTGGACGCAGACTCGCAGTAAGCTCAGTTTGGTGCACAGTGTCGCCTTCATGTTTGGATATTTAAATCCTCTGGTGCTAGCGACGAGCTCCACCAAAGAGGCTATAGTTAGCATCCATTCTCCACCGCGCGCTGCCGAGGGCGTTATTTAGGCTACTGGCTCACCTGCTCATCATCACTTGTCATTTTGGGACGTGGCCATTGAACTAATTTCCTGCTGGTATTGAAGGCGACCCCAATTAACCCCTCGGGTGTGCGCGAGAGTGGCGTAAGGAAGCCACGTGATTGGTGCGTCAAATTGACAAGCTGGAGAGACACTTTTTTTTCAAAGTGTGACAGGAGGACAACATTTCAAACTGTAGCCTATCTTTATATCTATGGACTTTATAAAAAGTGGTGTTGAGAGAAAGTGAGCGCGAAGTAAATATTTATTTCATCCACCAGAAATGAACAAGCAACACATTAAACAGATCAAGCAATTTGTCCCGGTCGGTTTTTCCCGAGAAACAATAATACAATATGTCAATCAAAGCAGCGAGCTTAAAGAAATAAACTCTTTGCTTATCAATACACATTTGTATCATTTCCATGCAGCAGTTTCACTCCCATGCTTCTTCTTCTTCTTATTGGACATTCTTGACATAGTTGCTACTGAATATAATAATCTTTATTAAGGACTCAGATGGTCCACTCACATCACACACACACACACACACACACACACACATAGAACACATTAAAATACATTACTCAATACTGTACTAAAATAGGTGCAAGCTATCATGCCAATGCTTTCGAAGCCTATATGAATGCTTAGTGATTTTTTTTTTACAGAACACAATGGTCGCTAAAGTGCATTGTTACACTGCGTCCAACAGATGGCGCTATTCAATAGGAAAAAAACTTATTCCAAAGAATTGTAACTTTTCAAATGCAAAGGAAAGTGGAGACATTTTCATTTATTTTACAGTGTCAATTCTGGACATAATTGCTACAAAAGTAAAGTCAAATGAATGTTCTTTTGTTCAATCTATACCCCTGAATCATTTAATGAATGCTATAAAATAAAAACCTTTTTTTTTTACACACAATTAGTTGTCCCGTCCAGGTCTACATGCCTAAATGCATTGAGTTGCTGACATGTGATTGGCTGGTAAGTTATATGAGTTAACTAGAAATGTAACCACTGTGCCTAATAAAGTGGCCGGTGAGTGTATGTCCTGCCTAGAACTATTTTCTGGAATAATTATGAGACTTTACCATAGTCTGTGTGAATACTCTATTCTGATTGGCTGGAGAACATTCCATAGGTGTGGATTAACCCCTGATGTATGGACACCTAGATGGAACTGTTACATTCTGTCCACTTTAATGCGTCGCCGCTGATTAAACAGTGTTGATAATGATAAGTGATTTATAAAGCCTGAAATATCCTGCCGTGCAATAGCCTCTGACCACCACAGGATGGCGCTCACTTGCTGCGCGTCGGACAGTTCTCGCCCTTATTATACTATCTATGTTCTCGCCTCCACAGCGTCCATTAATTCCCGATAACTGGACACCTCGTCGGGCATTAACCCTTACATGGAACACATGACATGAAAGCTATTGAAGGAAAAACACATGGATGTCAACAAATATATGAATATAAAATAGAATAAACACTGATATCTAATATAGAGAGGTGTGTTGGTGGGCCCCCTTTTTATGACATACCGGTTTACAGAGCCTAGGCTGCGTATTAACACTGTGCATTCAGGTTTGAAGGCTTGAATAGTTTCCTTGTGGTTTAAAGGTGGAGTCAGTGATTCTTGAGAAAAGCTTGTTGTCAAAATCATTTACCTGTTTGTTGAGCTGAGAGAAAAATCTGGTGTACAAGACAACCAAGATCGATATCTGGTGAGAGAATGGAATGGAATGTTAAAATGATGTGTTTAAGGTTTACGTTTGAATGAGTCCAGGCATTTTGTGAGAAAATGTAGATGGGCCTCTCAAAAATTATTGCAACAGAAACTATTTCAACAGTTTTGAATGAATATTTAATAACATATATACTAAAAGTCGTAGGAATTCAAGTGGTGGAAAGTTATTTTCTTAGGGTTTAAGGCTTCTTAACCATACCTTTTATACCCATTTTCAGCTTCCTAAAGTACTGTTTTATGGTAGAGGTGATATGTGCCAAATATACGTGTTTCTTGTGGTTTAAAGGTGCAGTCAGTGATTCTTGAGAAAAGCTTGTTGTCAAAATCATTGAATTTCTCCTCACGATCCACTACCTGTTTGTTGAGTTGAGAGAACAATCTGGTGTTAATACAGGTACACAGCCTATAGGCTCTTTGGTGTTGTTTTACACACACTGCTTCTGAATAGAGATCAGTGATAATATAAGTCATGGCTTCATTGTTAAACACTTAAACCGTCCTCTTTGTAAAACAGATTAACTTTCCAACCACATTACATTGGGCAGACACTATTATGCAAGGGCGTGTGTAGCCTGGTTTGGCTGCTGTGCTTTGAATAACAGCTGGCTGGATTTAATACACTGGGTGCTAGACAGTGTAGAATCCTGTCCTAGATACGTTGCCCATATCTGTTTTTTTTGGGGGGGGGGGGGTTGAGAAACCAAACTTTGGAATGTTAATACAGGACTGTGCTCATGATCGGCGATGAGTAGAGTGTCACATTACCAGATAATTTCCCTACGCAGTAAGGCTAACTACCCCCCTCTCTCTCTCTTTCTCCCTCTCTCTCTCTCTCTGTCTCTCTCGCTCTCTCTCTCTCTCTCTCTCTCTCTCTCTCTCTCTCTCTCTCTCTCTCTCTCACACACACACACACACACACACACACACACACACACACACACACACACACACATCACCAAACGCGAGTCAATAACAGATTAAGCAATATTCAATAACCATTTAAAAGGGAAATAAACAGGCTTTCCAACAGTATAAGATTTAAGGGTAAGAAGAAGCCTTGTTACAACAAATAAATACTCAACCAAACATAAATGTCCTTCCTTTTTGTGCTAAGTTTATACAGTACAAACAAAAGATATTATACTTATACACAAATATATTTTAAACCATAAAAACAATAACAACTAAGCCACAATTGGTCAAAATGAAATTTAAATTTGAGTCCGGTACATGAAACATCCAGTAAAGACTGGAGAGTGAAACTACATGGTTGAGTAGCTGTGGAAGTTATCCTCTGAAATGCTCACCACACACATGAACAAATTACTCAATGAGTCATGGTAGTTACAGCAACGTGTGTGTGTGTGAGTGTGTGTGTGTGTGTGTGTGTGTGTGTGTGTGTGTGTGTGTGTGTCTGTGTGTCTGTGTGTCTGTGTGTCTGTGTGTGTGTGTCTCTGTGTGTGGTATACTTGTGGTTTCAAAGTAACCTCAAACAATGGTCTGACTTTACCATGCACGTATAAACTAGGTACCATTTCCCCTCGTTGGCGGAAGCAGGTTCATGGTATTAGCTTGTGCGAGTGTTTGATTTAGACGCAAAGTTACACAGGGATTTGTTACTTGTGGTTTTAACTGGTATTGTGAACTAATGTATTGTCATTTGACCTCCTTGGCTGCAGTTGGATCACACTATTTTGCCTTGAGTATTTAAAGCTATTTAAGGCCTGTTGAAGATATTACATATAGTTTGCATTACACACGCATATGGTATACCCAGTGATTTGTTCTCTTTTTAAAATATCAAAAATCATTTGAGGATAAGTTGCTTCTAGTTGTTGGGAAGCGTGTTGGTAAATCGGTGGAGGTTGATCAAAATTAAATCTGTATTTGGCCAATGCAAAACAGTGAGTCTTACAGTAAACTGGTCAACTTTACAGGTACTATAGTGACTAGCTGTGTGTCATCCTTTCTTTCAAGGATCATTCCAGTGGCTAATAACAGCCCTCATTAAGTGTTGACATAGTTATTGCACACAGAGAAACGTGTGTTATCTTTTTTATTTGAGTCACAATCAGTTTGGATCAAACAAGCGCCTGAAATATCTCCATACACAGTGTGCAGCGGTTCACAGCCAGGTTTCACTTTCAGGGTATCAATATTTCTTGAGCAATGTGTATTTTTCCACAAGAAATCAAAACTGAAATCGTACTCAAAGAAGCACTTTAACACTAGTGAAGTACTGGTAAACTAATAGTAATATATTGAGGTAGAAAAACCTTATTAACAATATGTCCAAGTGACCTTTCAGTAGAAGCATGAATGAGCAACATGTGTGTTTTCATTTTAGCAGTCTGTGACCAAGCAAGTTCACTTCCCCCGGTTCCCTGATTTTAATTCTGCCAAAAAAATATGAGTCAGTGTGTTAGAGAACCCGGCCAAGATATGTTTTTTACTTCCTCCTACCCCCTTTCGAGCATGTAGAAAGTGTGTCTGTTTTTTTTTTTTTTAATTCTATTTCTTTTTTTGCTTTTGTTTGTTTTTTATTTATTCATCTATTTTTTTATTCCTCGCATGTTCGAAATAAAGTTTGTAAATAAAGTATGTGCTGCTGTGTTATATATAAGCAGTCGTGTCTTTTCCATAACTCTGTAAACCCACCACATCTCTATTTCTTTACTTTACTCTGACTTGCATTGAAAGCCCTGTCCGTTTTTTTCTTCTTGTTTTTGAGAATTATGTTTCACATGTATCCTCGCAGATACCACTTCACCAGTGGTCCCATTATATGAGAAAAATAGTTGTTGACAACATACAATGATCCATTTACACATGATAGCATACACAGGACCAGATAACATTCCAGAGGCACAGGACCAGATAACATTAGGCAGCAAGTAACCACCCCGACCCCTTACTCAGTATCTGATTGATGTCACAAATATGATTTTGTTCAATTGGAGAGATTGTTTAGTGTATTTAAATGTTTTGGAAAAGCACCAAAAAAAAATGTTTTGGTGCTTTTCCACAAAACTTAAATCTTAGTCAAAGTTGATAGCATTTCACTTCACTTTAACACTAGTGAAGTATTAGTAAACTCATTAATATATTCAGGTAGAAACCTTATCAACAATATATCCAAGTGACCTTTCAGTAGAAGCATGAATGAGCAACATGTGTGTTTTCATTTTAGCAGTCTGTGACCAAGCAAGTTCACTTCCCCCGGATTGCCTCAGTAGAAGTCTGCCAAAAAATATGCGCAGATATCAAAGTACAGAATGTCAGGGGGTTGTGCCAATGAGTAAACATTTGGAAAAGTTGTGGCACACAGAGAAATGTGTGTTTACTCTTAGCACACTGTACTTCCGGTCGAAAGGGGAAAGGATGAACATGGCACCCACAACATTTCCTCTGTGCTTTTGAAAGCCACTGATCCTAAAAATCTGTTCATGTATCTCTGTTTCTCAGACACCCACACAGGCATGTGTGGTTTGAGAGAGGTCCGCTTTGATGATTTTGCCCTGTGTGTGTGTGTGTGTGTGTGTGTGTGTGTGTGTGTGTTCGTTTTAATATCTGCAGGACAGATCAGAAAGGTCAGGAGGCTGTGTCAATGAGTAAACAAAGTCAACACACCCGGAAAAGTGACAGTGGGCGAGGTATTACAATGGTATGCAAACTAGCTGTGGCATCCTTTCTTTCAATCCCTTTGTAATTTATGTAAGCTGGATCTGTCCAGTGTCATTATTAGGTATTATGATATAGTTAGAGCACACACATAGTTTAAGTTAGATCCTCTAGAGTTGGTTTGCAGCATTGGTAACAGGCACAAGGAAGCGGGCTCTTCTGTCTGTACATGTTCTGACTGTGACTCTATTTACATGTTCTCTGTTGTTTTTGAAATGATTTGTCTGTAACTATGTAACTGTGCTGCTGCCTGTCTTGGCCAGGATTCTCTTGTAAAATAGTTTTTTTAATCCCAATGAGACTTCTCCTGGTTAAATAAAGGTTAAGGTGGGTGACTGCAGTATATTTGCCCCATAGAACACAACACAGCCAATTGGTACCTAGGAGGAAGTAACCACTAAATTTATATTGATGTGAAATGACACATATCAGAAGCACCAAGATAAGATTTGCAGTACAGGAATAAAGAAACCACGAAAGACTATGATTTAGCAGTTTAGCAGGTTTTGACAGCGTTTCATATCATGTCCATGTTTTGCATATCTTACACAATAGACTATCTCAGCTATCATGGCATCTCAACCTTTATGAGTGTGGGGAATGGGAGATGGCAGAAAGTGGCCTTGCAAATTCCACATTTATACTACAGATAGGATCTCAGAGTTCAATACACCTTCATATTTCCACCGGTGAAGTAGGTCTTTAAATGAGTACATACTGTGAGCCATTGTCCTTATAGTTTGTCCGAGTAAAGTACGTCACACACACTGCCATTTTTAGAGCGATTACAGAACAGGAAACAACTTTTACTTTTTGGTATGCGCTGCTTTGTTGGCGGGACATGACTCACTTGAGGGAATTCTTCAAATCCTGCTGACTAGTGAAATGCCCTTGTTTTTGTGTATAAGATTTGACAGCAATGATTGGAAGTTTGGGCTTTTTTTTCAATTAACTTTATTGAACAATTATCAATACATTTATCAAAAGGTACTCAAAGGTATATCTTAGAAAGAAAAAGACAAGCTTATACATAAAAATGAAAAACATATATAATATACATACATATAGGGCGCAGACATTAAAGTAGAGGTGGTTGTGTCAATAAGTAAACATTTTGAAAAGTCCACAACCGGACTATTTTCAGTGAGGACGGTATTAAATTCCTGTGCTGATTAGCTGAGTGGCATCCTTCCTTTGATTTCCTTCCACTTCTAAAATATTCTTGTCCCTTTCTAACACGTGGAAAACACCCAAGGATCATTAAAGTGTCTCAGAACAGCCCTTACTTCAGCAGTTATGACAAAGGTGTGGCACACAGAGATATGTGTGTTTACACTGAGCAAACACTTACTGTGTTGATAGCATGAATGACACAGATCAGCAGCACTGATATCTGCAATAATAGGTCTTTAAAGGTCATTTTATTTCAATGATCTGATATACTGGAAGCCGTCAGTGTTATTGTGCAATCTGAATATATATTTTTTTCTAGTAGCATGACAATGAAAATAGTTCAGTTCTGGTTTTGTCAGAACAGACAAAACGATTTACGTCGGGCAGATTGGAACAGCCTGTGTTTATGAACTACTAAATCACAGTTTACATTGCTTCACCATGGTCATATTACCATTATTAATTCCCTCCCTCCCTCCCTCTCTCCCTCTCCCCCCTCCCTCTCTCTCTCCCCCCTCCCTCTCTCTCTCCCCCCTCCCTCTCTCTCTCTCCCTCTCCCTCCCCCTTCCCTCTCTCTCTCCCTCCCTCTCTCTCTCTCCCTCCCTCTCTCTCTCTCTCCCTCTCTCCCCCCTCTCAGTGCGATAGAGAGCCACTCCTTGCTGAACCCTAACCTTCAGAGCAGTGAGGGCTTAAAAGTGTGTGTGCGTGTGCATGTTAGGGGTGGGGGTTAGAAGTTACAAGGAAAACTACAGTAAAGAAACCAAATGGATGAAAAGCTCTGCATATATCATGTGTAACGTTAATCTCTTTTCTTCTGTGTCTGTCTGTCTGTCTGTCTGTCTGTGTGTGTCTGTGTCTCTCTGTCTGTCTGTCTGTCCATCTCTGTCTGTGTCTGTCTATCTGTCAATGCCTGTCTCTCCCCCCCCCCCCCCCCCCCCCCCAGTGTGATGGAGAGCCACTCCTTGCTGAACCCTTCAGAGCAGTGGGACTTTTGTGTGACCTACTTACCACTTCCTTAAAAAAGCAGTGCGTGCCTCCTTTCATTGAGACATTTCTTCATGTCATTTAAGGGACTTCATTGAAATTTGCAAAAGCCTCTATTAAACGTATACAGCCAGTCTACACTACTTAGCATAGTTTGCATTACTGCATGTAGTCATATATGGAATATCATTTGAAAGGACAAAGATCAAAGTTCAGGCATCCATCTTTTATTATCATTTCTTGCATAAAGACGGATACTAGACAAAATATTTGAGAGGAAGGAATGAAAAGTGGGGTTGATTCTGAATGACATTTTTAAAATAATTAAAAACAGGAAAACATGGAAAAATAAAGTCCGGTCAGTGTAGTGACGCATGTAAAATCATAGCATTGGAGCCAATCTAAATGAAGGGAGCAGTCATTTTTTTTGTTCAACCTGAGATTGTAATTTTGTTACAATGATCAAATCATATCAGTTTTATTTTTATAGCACAATATCACAAATATACATTTGCCTCAGTGGGCTTCACATTGCATACAATATAACAGGCAGTTTAAAGTAAAATATAATAAGGAAAGTATAGGCAGACTTCAGATGCTGAGGGGGGACCTGATTCTGATGATTCCTTCAAAACAATCTAAGGCACTTCCCATTCTGCAGTGGTTCCCCTATTAAGACACAACAGCGGTAAGAAGAGGCCCAGGACTTTTCTGATATGTCTCTCTGTGGCTCTTGAGGCGAAAGGACCAACATTTTGCATAGTGATGAGGGTAAAATGACTGCCTAGTTTAATTTATAGCCTATTTCTCCAGATTTAGGAAACCCGTTTTACTGACCATAAATAGGCTCTGTCCATATCCTATCCTATCCTATCTCTTAAAAACCGGGGCACTTCTTTTTTGATTTTAGGTGTGTTAAAAATCCTTATAGCCTCATAGCCATGTGCAAAATTCACCCTCCGGACAGGCACATATTAGGCCTATAGTGCAAACACTGTATTGGGACGTCATCATCATCATACGCTGGAGTCTTTGTGTTGACTGGAGCCCCCGTTGGTTTGAGGAAAGGACTCATTTCCCCCATGTCCCAACCCCGCGTGAGGGCCACCGTTGGTATGAGGTGTGGGTCGACGCCGGGATTTCAGGAACCAGCCAAGCCATAGGAAAAAAAGTGCAGCAATAAAAAATGCAACACCTATCGCGACATAGGCCCGGGTTCTAACTCCTTTCGTCTCATCAGTGCAGTTCTGTGTCGGCTAGAAGAGGGAGAAGGAAGAGACGAGAGAGAACCAATATTAAGTTTAATCTTTTTCACAGACAAGTAACGTATATCAAGTAACGGTGATACAAATTCATGTTATTGTTATTACACGTCGTGCCACATTTATTTATTTATTTATTTATTATTCTTTCGGACAATTCCACACAATACACAATTTTCTCTTGCAAATATTCATACATCATACTTTGTGTTGTCCGAAGGGAGACGGAAGAAGCCAAAGGCTTATCAGGTCCCGCCCCCAATGACGACTCAATGGCTCAAATCAAAACAACAGTGCTCAGATGAATAATCTACAACTGGTTTATTGTTTGATCATGCTGCCTTTGCTTTACTCCATGCATTTGACTATCATTATATTGCTGCTCTCTAACCACTGTATATTGCATTTTTTTTTACTGTTTAATTAACAGTGTTTCCCTCTTTACTAGGTCTATTCAATCTTGTTTATGTATTTTATTGTTTGTTTAAAATCATACAGTGGACAGGTGTTTAAAACTAGTATTTTTGCTCATAGGCATACACTTAAAACAATGCATCTGGTTCGTCAAATAAAATAAAATAATAAACTGCCATGGCGTAGGCCTACTTACAGTTGTTACAGCCGGCATCGGACGCACTGTCTCGGTCACCTCCAGCCTCCAGGCAGCCGGCTCGCCCCACGCCTCTCTCACCCCGTTCATCATCACGTAGCAGAAGTAATCACCTCGATGCTTCAGCTGGGCCAAGAAACTCAGCGAATACTCTCCATCTCTCTGTGTTAGCGTCACATTGCGCTCTAAGCCAGCTGTCCCATATGTGACCCGCCCGGTGTTTAGATTCACCTCTGCCACTATTTGTCCGTTCATTTCCCACCGTAGGAGCTCCGCGTGTTTCTTTTTCACATTATAGAAGCACGGGAGAGTGACCGATTGTCCTTCTGGAACAGTTCTGTCAGCGCCAAACACCACATCCAACTGGATTGTGACCGGCGCGCGACCGCCACAAGTCAATTCATAGAGCCCACTGTCGGTGTAGACGGTTTGTTCGATGGTAAAGCAAGTGTCCATCTCCATTCTGCCTTTGTAATCGTCCGGTACTTTGCAAACACCTTGCTCGCGCGCAGCCACCAGCCTGGTTTTGTCCGTTTCTATCCGGTGAAGTTTGGTCATCTCGCCTGTCCCTGACTTACACTCAAACGCAAACTTCCCTCCAACAATCTCGTAGTAACTTGCTCCAGACACATAGCCTAGCTGACGTGATATAAAATACCAAATGCAAGGATCAGGGTAAACTGCGCCATTGCTTTAGCCTTGTAACTGCGTCTGTCTGTAGAAAGCGGTTTGGATGAGAGCTGTGACAGCGCCTGAGGGGAGAGTGTTTGAGAGCCTCATCAGTAGCGGGTATACACCTTGGGAGGAGCCACACCCTCCAGTTAATACCTGTTTTCAAGGACGTAGCTGCGTAAGGGTTAGGAGGATGCACTGACTCTTCCAAATTGTTGTTCCATATGTTGCCGTTAGTTTTTATCTAGGCTGCTAAACCACTTTTCTTTGTGCGTTTTCTCACACGTTGTCTCTGGTAACTTTCCACGAGAGAGAGAGGACTGCAAGTGATATTGTGACAAATCTTAAAACACTCCCCTGTTTATTTAGTGTTAATTAATAAGAACACAGGGTGGGACAGGGGGAGAGGAGAGAAGTGAACTCTTTGGCAGGACAGGCGATGACTAACTGGCCCAACGGGTATTTGCCTCTGGTGCTCTTGTCTTGACCTACATTCACCCTGCCACACACACACACACACACACACACACACACACACACACACACACACACACACACACACACACACACGCAGAGAGGGGTTCATGTGTGATAGCATGAGACGCAGATCCTGCCGTTATAGTTGTGCACGTCTGCATATGCACATTTGTGCACTTGTCAGTGCACGTATGCACAACAGCACACTGGTGGAACAGCTTCCTCTCACTGGGCATACAGAGCTGGTTGAAGTGTCAATGACTGATTCGGAGATCAGCATTTTTTACCACACACACACACACACACACACACACACACACACACACACACACACACACACACACACACACACACACACACACACACACACACACACACACACACACACACACATGGGAACATGCCATGAGCACTTCACTCTTCCTTTTTTCTCTCTCCCCACTATAATTCACAGCATAGGCCTACGCATGATCAGATGGTGGCGGCATGTAACTCCTGTTAACCTCAGACTCATCTATTCACTGTGATGTTACCTTTCAAACGGATGATGTTTTGTCAAGAACAGGCCTTATGTTTGATTTATAGCCGTGATAAGGAGATAAGCAAGTTCGCTGTTGGTATAATGAGTTTGTAGTTGGGATAACACTGTTAGTAGTAGTGAGGAAACATGGGTGTCCACAGTAAGTTTGGGGCTGGGCGATATGACGATATCATATCGCCCAGCCCCAATGGGTGTCCACAGTAAGTTTGAAATAAACAACCGTGGAGGAACTATTTTGAGAACATTTGGAAACGACATATTTAATCTAATCTAAGTTGTACATACAAATGGAGACACACTGTATCGGCCTTATTTCCCACAGGGGAAGAAGAGGCATAAGTAAGTTGTACATATGGTACCAAATACTAATTTGTTTTAGAGCCTATGTTATGTGTTTTATAGTTTGCTTTTCAATAATAGAAAGAAAAGTTCCAAGAATGTATATAGGCCTATATGCTGTGAATTATAGTGGGGAGAGAGAGGGGGAAAAAATTGTGTTATACTCTTTCAAATCAGCCATCGCGATCAGCCAGGAAAATTGCAATCGGTACACCTCTAACACTAAGCTGCCTAAACTCTTGACACATCTGAAGTTGAGTCTAAAAACAAACACAACTATACTGTCTAATATGGCATCAAATTCCCTTTTCCCTTTATGGCAGAATGCACCAAACTAACATTCACAGCAAAGTGCAACATGCAGTTGTCAAAAACCCTTATCAGGAGGCAATAAATACATATTTATTGCCTCCTGATAAGGGTTTTTTCACTTCCTGTCTGTCTCCCTCTCCCCTGTAGTAAGTGTATGCAGATATAGTTTTAAACTTGTCTGTTGTGTTTGTCATGTTGTTCTAAAGCTCTGCTTCAGATCCCTCTGTATCTTTACTGTGATGTGAAGCCTCATGGTGAGAGGAGAGCTGTTATCATACGGCATCATTTATCTTCTCATGTTACACTAATGAAGTAGTTGATTTGTAAACCCCCCCCCCCCTTTCCCACACACTACAGACCCTTAATGCTGAGTCATGAAGTCACACTGCTCCTGCTCTTATTGCTCTGGCTGTTGTGACCCCCCCCCCCCCTCCTCTTTGATAAGACTGGTACCAAGGATATGAGTGTTAGGAAGATTACACTATTCAAAGATTGTGTTATAGCATGCAGATGCTTTAATGTGATGTTACTGTGTTGTGTAAGTCCATCTAACACTGTTCTTATTTGTGTGTTTTTTACACTTTGTCTGGTAACTTTCCACTTCACTCAGCTTTCACACACACAGATCTGTTACAAACAGTGCAATGTCCTGAGGCAGGAGACCATAATCAGACCAATCCTGCTGCTAAATAACCAAACAGACACCTGTGCCATTCCATTATAATGGCCCTCACTGTTAACTGTACCAGTGGAATCACTGTGAAGGATTGAAATACAAATATCACGCCCTTTATAAAATATAACATTCGCTCACATACTGATGCAAAGCAATGTGCCTGTACATCTAGTTCACATTCCAGAGGCTGTATATTGTAATTGGTCCGCTCCCTTTGTCTTCCTTTTGATAAAACTGGTTTCAGGGATGTGCAATCCGGATTTGTGTGAGAGTTGTTGTGACATCTTCCCCCCCCCCCCCCCCTCCTCCTTTTAGTCTATTGGAAAGTCCCATAGGACCAATAGTAAACCCAGACATGTTCTTTCCTATGAACTTTTAGGATTAAAATGTCATGTCAATGTCTATAGGCTAAGAAAATAAAATAAGGCTTGGTTGGTGGAAGTTTCACTTCACTCTGATAAACAGTTCAAAGATTGCTGTTCTAGTGACACACAAATGCACAACAGCAGTTCTGTGATTGCCATGATTGTCATTTTTTGTCCTTGCTCTGATTTGTGCATGTACATTAAGTGAATACACATGTATTCAAGTCTGGTTTGCAGCTTCCCCTTTCCGTACTGGGGAAGCTGTAAAGAGCTGATGTTATTTTTTCTTGAGGATTGTTTATTTTTAGATCCTGCCGATATATAATGGTGCACCTCTGAGCTCTCTGCAGTGATCATTTTGCCTCCTGCAGCCTCCCACCCAAATCACAAGCTTTTCCCAACAGCTGAAACCCATAGACATCACTGTCAGATGTCTGATGGCAAAACAAAACATAGCAACCCCGACCTGCGGGGTTGCTATGTTGCTACACACACACACACACACACACACACACACACACACACACACACACACACACACACACACACACACACACACACACACACACACACACACACACACACACACACACACACACACACACACACACACACACACACACACACACACACACTAAACACTGCTGTACACTTGTGCCATTCCATAATATTTGCCCTCGCTCTTTTCTTAAGGACTAAGTGGAATGATCGAGAAGGAGGGATGGATTGGAATTCATATATCATCCAAATGCTCCACAAGTGTGTTGTTGTTGTGTGTTCTATAACTTGGTACATCCAACTAAAGAGAAATTACATGCTTCAACAGATTTGCTGTTTCTGGATGAGGTTGCCGCACTACCTTTTAATGCTGAGACGTGCTGGCCCAGACAGAGCCACACAGAGCCACTGCTTCCTAACAACATGAGTCTTGAGTCTGAGGCTGTTTTTGTGGTTGGACAGAGAAGCAATTGCAAGTCAGGGGAAGTGATTGAAAGTCACTTCCCCTGACTTGCAATGTTTCCTTAGTGGTTGCATGGCTAGACCCCTCTATTGTGGTTGTGTCACCTGTGAACACAGATTGAGTTGTATGAGTGTGTGATAAACTAACAGCTTGTTTTTCTTTACAGTGTGTATTGTATATATATATATATTTTTTTTTTGGCATTTTCAAGCTTTATTAGACAGTACAGAGTTGAAGTGGGGAGACAGAGAGAGAGAGGGGGGGGGGGGTGACCTGCAGTAAAGGTCCACGGGTCGGATTTGAACCCACGACCACTGCAACGAAGGCCAGAGCCAATATGGTACGCGCTCTATCCACCACGCCACTGGAGCGCCCTAGAGTGTGTATTCTAATTGTCATTGATAGAGCAACTGTTGTTCTGAAGCTAAGAGTCAGCATGCAGTGTGATAGTTAATGTGTAGTTTAATATGAGCCAGATAAATCTTCATCAGATAGAAATGAGATCACATACATAAATAAACCAAGATGATGATCTTCTAACGATTAATTGTTAGTGCTTACCATCATGTTTACTTCAACAGTCATGAAAAAAGTTTTCCACCTTGATGACACATCCAAACCATCCCTTGCCCTAACTCTTATTTATCCATCTGTGTCACTTTCCAGCTTTCTGTCTGTCTGTCTGTGTCAGTGTGTGTGTGCCTCACTTAGCGCTTCTGGAATGTGCAAGCCCAAGTGTCTGTAACCTGAGGCCAATCTGGCTGCTAAACAAACAGACACCTGTGCCATTCCATTATAATTGCCCTCACTGTTTACTGTATCGGTGGAATCACTGTGAAGGATTGAAATACAAATACCAAATGACATTCGCTCACAGGGTGAAAACACTGATGCAGAGCAATGTGCAGGTGCAGACCACACAGTCACTCCCGTCTCCTGTACTTCTACTCGAGGCTGTACATTGTAATTTGTCTGCTCCCTTTGTCTTCCTTTTGATAAAACTGGTTTCAGGGATGTGGAATCCGGATTTGTGTGAGAGTTGTTGTGAGATCCCATCTGTGTCTCTTTCCATCTGTATTACCAAACAGTTACTTCTTTGGCTTGTTGTTTTCTAACCCTCAGGGTGTGGTAAGCCTGACACACTAGGTTTTTATTATGTATTGCTTCCTTATAAGGCGTCTTGAGAACGGCAGCATCCCGCTTTGCTATGCATGTTAGTTTGTGCACAATGCCTTAAAGGGGAAGGAAATTTGATGCCATATTGGACAGAATACGTGTGTTGTTTTTGTTAGCCTCTCAACTTGTGTCATATAGGAAACTTAGTGTTTAGGTAGAGAGGTGCACTGATTGCAATTTTCCGGGCCGATCCCGATTGGTGATTTTGTAAAGACTCTAACCTGACTATACCAATTTTTTTTTTTACAGTGCTCCCTTATTATAACAAATTAAACTAGATACCTTCATATCCTTTAACCAATTTAAACAAACTATCTTTTATCTGCCAAACTCTACCTGTAACTGTTTTAATTAGGCTATATTGTACTTTCACCCATTTAATTTTAATTGCTGCCACTCTTCACCACTGTGTAAATGTTTCAATTGTTTTTCTCTTCACCTGTTGTTGTGTATTTGATGCACTGTATTTGCATTGAATATTGTTTATGTATTGTTGTTTTTCCTTTGAATTTGTTTGATCTCGACGTCATTGTAAATGAGGGTCACCCCTCAATTGGTCTCTCGAGGATAAATAAAAGTTAAATGAAAATGAAATGAAAATTATAGTCACCCACTGATTAACTATCACACTGCATGCTGACTTCTTAGCTTCAGAACAATCCCAGTTGCTTTATCATATCAATGGCAATTAGAATACACGCTGTAAAGAAAAACAAGCTGTTAGTTTATCATTCCCGCATACAAGTCAATCTGTGTTTTCTCATTTCTCCTCCTCACTACAGCGCTCTCTTACTCTAGTGACACACTGCACCACACAGGTAAAACCTTCAGGAATGTTATGTTACGGTCGGAGTGTGTAAGTATCTTGCTTGTGAGTCTTTATTTGTTACGTTAGAAGAGACGTGTAAGCCCTCAAATGATATGTGAAATGTTTTGGTTGACAAAAACAAGATTGTGCATAGACAATCCTGATAGACATTTTTTTAAGGACAACAATCGTGATTCACATTTTGACAGGAATTATGCAACACTACTACTCTTACCCCAACTTCTGCTATTTGTTATGGCTACATCTAAAGAGACTTAAGTGTGTTTGAAAGGTGCAGTCAGTGATTCTGGAGAAGGCTTTAAGTCAAAATCAGTGAATATCTCCACTCGATCAGCCACTTACTGTGTGTGGACTGAAAAAAAAATCCAGTGCTAATACACAGCCTAAGCTCTGTACATAGGCATGTTGATGTAGCTATGGTAGGCCCTCTTTGTTAACATACCAGTTTACAGAGCCTAAGCTGTACATAAACACTTTTTTCCCAGTGAGAACACAGTATGGACAGGTGGCAGATTGTGAGGAAAGATTCACTGATTTGACGAAAAAGTTATTTTGACAATAAGAGTTTACCAGAATTGCACCTTTAAAACCAAATAAAAATTGCTTAAAAAAAAAATACAGCTCATTAATTTTCAATTGTTATTATATGATGGATTTATTAATTTTGAAAATTATTCTTAAACAGAATTGCATCAACTTTATAACTCGGACCGTCCTTTAAGTATGTTGTGTTGCAAATATTGGATTCAAATGTCGTTAATTTCTTTAAAAACATTTTTATTGACATTTTTTATGGGCAGTAACAATACATAAAAAAATTGTCACACACACATCAGGAGCCGAATTATTATATCATAAACAGAATTCATCATTCATAACCACGTGTTATGAACACAAGCTCATGCCAGCACAGAGATATTCAATGATGACAAAAAAAGATTTAAACTGAGTCAAATTTTAAATAAGGTCATGGAAATTGCTGCGAAAATAATCATTGACTTGATCAGAAAATTCATTGGTTAAAAATGAGTTAAAAACCCTGATATAAAAATGATGGATGCTGCAACATTGGACCCAAGGATTTTTCTTATTAAACTTGGCTCTTCCAACTCGGGGGCCGCAGTAGGCCTACTGCGTTCTATTGCGTTCTGTCGGTGATTTCGTTATGTTTTAATAAATTATATAACAGTATTAAATCGCAGCAATGTGGTTTAAATATCTCCGTAAAACTGGGATTCTCCGAGGTGCAACGAGGAATTTTGATATATTTATTTTTTATTTTTATTTTTTATTGTACTCGTCATCATTGTAAATGAGGGTCATCCATCAATTGAACTTTCAAGGATAAATAAAGGAAAATTAAAATTAAATATTTCTGAAAGTCTAATTTTCCCTCTGATGATCATAAATGACATGTAACAGCAAACGAGAACATCAGTAGAAAGACTTCTATTTTATATAGTTTTTCTTAATGCCTTTGTCATGGGTATACGCTCACCCAGGAACAACAGCTGATATAGTAAAAACACTACCGCTTTTGTCCAAAGGGGGTGCAACAAGAATTAACACAAACTGAAAGTTCCTCTGAGCATCTTTTAAACAATTTCAATGTTGTTTTCTTGGGAAGCCTGTTTTTTAATTTTGTTGCCATTAGCCGCCCCATTACAGTGAGAAGGAGTGGGGATAAAAGGGTTCTGCACAGTGGCGGCTCGCCCATAGAGGGCGATAGGGCGCCGCCCTCCTTGAGCCATATCAGCAAAAAACGAAAATATAATAATGAATAATAATGATGTTTTTTTTTGTTTTTTTTGTATTAATAATCATAATTTATGATTTCAATACAGTTTTTACCTGCATCTAAGTCTGAATATCATTGTACAATCAGCGTCTGTGCTCTGTACCGTCACTCTGGGGCGATGTCGGGCTGGTTGAAAATCGCCCCCAGCGCTCTCATAGACATCAATGTAAAACTTTTTTTTTTCAAACTGCAAGCCTCGCAATGCAATCTCTATGGGTTCCGGGGGTGCTCGCACTAACGTGTTGTCGTCATACGTACAGTAAACAATAAACCAATTACAGTGACTGATACAGTCACATGTCCAGTATGCAGCCCAGAGCGGTCATATTCAAGACCAACACAACTTTATATCAACTCAGGCTAGGCTGGCAAGCTACTTACTTGATCGGACTCGGACTAGGTCTTTCCCAGACAAAATGTAACCATCAAGCAAGTATCTACCAAGATGGATTGGGGGATCTTATAAACGCGGATTTTCACGGGGCTCGTTTGAACGGCTAACGAGGCTAGCAGGATGCTAATGCGCTAACGCTCTGTCCTGCTGCCGCTGCATGATGATATGGACTGTATACTGGCTTTTTATCCATCCTGATGGCAGCACAGAGACCGCATGGATAACTTTGGGTGTCACCCCTATGCATCATCTCTCAGAAAAGGTAAAACAAACATTAAACATCAATCTGCATATACGAGCCAGCGCCGTTCAACAGCTGATCGGCTATTGAACGGTGATCAGCTGTTGATCGTCGTTTAGCTGACAGCTGCTTTCACCGTCCGACATAAACCCGCCTACCAAGTGCTGTAGACAGTAGTAACCCAAACCAATGTGATGATTAGCACTGTTAATGTTGCACATGCTATGCCAGCATCCATTTTTGTCTCCTAACTTTTAAAGGAAGCCTATCTGAGGAGCACACTGGTAGATGACAAGTTATCTGTGATGGCCACAGCCGGATAATTAATCATTTTAGAGCTAAAATAATTTTATTCAAGAAATTAACTAACTTAATTTCCAAAAATACTGTACAGTGCAATGCTTGTCTAATGTTGCCAGAGTGGTTATGCCAGATGAACAGGAAAAACAAACAGTTAAATGCAATATGACATTGTCATATGCTATCTGATTTAGGTTAATTTTGGGTCATATTTCCCATCATGGCAACAATTGCCCCCCCTGAGATTATTGTCAGGAGCCGCCACTGGTTCTGCACATCTGGCTCAGCTGGAGACTGAGGTGCATTAGGTGCAGAAGGTGGCCCATTTGGTCTGCGCAATGTCATCCGCCAACCAAAGCTGAAGGAAAGAAGTGCAAGAAGTGCAACACAGGCAATCAGCACAGCTGCTGTTATAGAGACGATGGCCCCAGCTCCCATCTTCCCTCCTGTGGCATTCTGTGTCTAATATTGGAAAAGAAAGGGGAAACATGAAACACAAGAGTTCAGTTATAGTTGCACAGAGATACACATGAAATATACACAGATCCAAGGGGTTGACTTGACATGGACATCACTTATTTCCTTTTTTGAACCTTTAACCGTTTATTAAACTTTTTGACAATGCAATGTATTAATCTGTAAAGAAAATGTGTATTTTATTTTAGTATCGGTAGGCCTGTATACTTTCATACAGGTAGGCAAGCAACAGTATCATTTTTATCTTATTTCTTATTACAAGCACAGTTTTATAACACGCTCGCACTGTCACGCTTTACTAAATCACTCCATGTAAAGAAATATAATAATATAATAAGGTTTTTTTATTTACATCTACCTATTGTTTAAACAATGTTCTTGGAAACCTGTGAGGTAGAGTACGCCATGTTAGATGTTTATTTTATGCTCTGAAAAAAAAAATCCCCAAATAAAAAAGTTAGTTATAAGCTACAACTGGTAGGCTATATAATAAAGTAGATCTACTCACACTCGCAGGCGGAGGGATGGCGGTGGCGGTGGTGGTTTGACCCGGGTTAACCCTCATCCTCACGGCAACAGGCTTCTCCTCTCCTTTTTTATCGAAGACATGGAAAACGTAATCGCCTTCATCCTCCTTCTTCGCCATCGTCAAGGTCAGCGAAACGTCTCCAGTGGTTTCCCAATTAGTGGGGGCGCGCGCTCTTCTCTCGAATTTCTTCCCAAATGTGATGTTACTGGTGCCCGGTTTGAGCTCAAAAACGGGCTCCAGTAAACCGTTTTTCATACATCGGATAGGCTTCTTGGCAGCCGTGAAAGAATGGGCAGGGAGTGTGACTATCTCTCCCTCGGTCACGGATAGAGTTGAGAATGGATGAACAACCAACTCGAGGTGTTTTTCTACCCCGCATGTTAAAACATACTGTCCGTTGTCGTTGAAGTTTGTGCTAGTCAAGTTAACAGAATGGCTATTTGGATTCAACCTGCCGATGTAATGTTCCCCCGGCATCCAGCGGTCAGCATCCCGAATAGCCACTACATGAGTGCCGGAGGTTGTCTCGTGCTCCAGTCTCGCTCCCAGTTTGTGGCAATTTTCAGTCGCTGTAAACTCAGCGGGGTCTCCAAGAAAGTTTGGGATAAGGTCTCCAAAAACTGGATTGAAAAGACACAAAACTAAGGCACAAAGTCGCAATGCCATCTTCATGCAGCGTCTGACTCTGTGCAATGAACTGACAGACTGCGAGAAGAGAAGGGAGGGAGGGAGCGGAGCTCTAGTGTCGGCTTATTTCCTATTTCCCATTTCCCGGGATTCCCTACGCCTGGACCCCGAATAGGCCAATCAGGTGCAACTGTAACCCTGTCACGGGCCAATGGGATTGTTTGTTATTGTTTTCATGCATGCAAAGTCACCATAGTGGTTAGTGCAATATTTACACTAGAACCAGTAGCCTACTAGTGAATACAGCCACAGTATGCGCACTATTATTACTCAGACCATTTTTAGTTGTTGGCTTAGGCTATATATTGTGTGTTCAGCTTAGCCTACATTATAAATGCACACGTTTAACCAAAAGATATGATTAGAATCAGAGGCTGTCAAATCAAGGACTTCAAGCCCTGTACAAAACTGTCAAGAGTGAAATGAACGTACCTGTTACATCCAAGACGGTGTCAGTGAGCAAATACATCACTGTCAAAGTTTCCAGTAGGACCAAAGACATGAAAAATAATTAAACACGATGTTTCTATCTGAAAGTATCCTTCCTCAAATCTGCACAGCAATAGCCTACGCAGGAAAACACTTTCTGTTTCGTCAGACGGGAACAGCTGCTCCCGCCCCATGATCCCACAAACAGAACAGAACAGAACAGAGCAGCTCTTTATCAGCACCCGTGGTTCAATGGGTTTGTTATTGTAGAGCTACTATAGTGGTGAGAGCAATATTTTGCAATGTTGCACTAAAAACAGTACAGCCACAATATGCGCACTATTACCCAGACTATTTTTTCTTACTCTTCACTCTTCTTTCTTACTCACTTCTGACTGTGAATTACTCACTTTCTCACTTCTGACTGGGAATTTAAAATATACGTGGTTTGACTTAGGCCTAAAATAGCCCTACTTATTCATTGTGCTTTGGCAGTTGATTACCACTAGCCTATACACTCGGTTATCCTAAATTGCCTCAGGCTTGTAGACCTATTAGTTTCATACATTATGCAGTGTACGTGTAACATAGTCAGTTATTTACTGGTTACATATTATATTATCATTACAAACTATTGTGAAACGCATGTAATCGGCAAATAAACTTATCGGAGTATCCCGACATTTTTATCCAATCAGAAGACAGAACGCTACAAACCAACACCCATCACACTCATACATACTATATAGGCTACACTCCATGGTCTCACTGCCGGTGCACGCCAGAGCAACAGATGGGTGAATGTGTATGTGCCTACAATGGCGGAGCAGGTAAAAATCCTTCCCAATGTCTGTTTTGATGGTTTTTATCATGTTTTCATCACACTTATGGATCTGAGATGATGCTAGATAACTTGGTGCTTGAAGACCGCAGTGCATTAATGTGGTGACGAAGGGAAGAGCGAGGGGACTGCTAACTGCAGCAACTGACAGGAAGTTAGGTAAAAGAACCATTCCGCTTACAGCACCTTTAAGAAGTGGATGGCTTCCTGATAGATTAATATATTTGGCCCAGTACCCAACACTTTAGGTCTTCAAAGGATTTTAGAGAATGACAATGGCATACAAATAATGTAGTTCAGTTAGGCCTAATATGCAAATGTGTGACATCTCATCTCCTTTGTGCTTTCCATTTAATGAAAGCTGTTCCACTTCCTGGAACTGTGTCTCTTACAGACACACACACACACACACACACACACACACACACACACACACACACACACACACACACACACACACACACACTGGAGGAAATAAGTATTTGATCCCTCACCGATTTTGTAAGTTTGCCCACTTACAAAGAAATTAACGGTCTATCATTTTAAAGCTAGGTTTATTTTAACAGTGATAGACAGAATATCAAAAAGAAAATCCAGAAAATCACATTAAAAAAGAGATATACATTATTTTGCATTTCATTGAGTGAAATAAGTATTTGATCCCCTATCAACCATAAATAATTCTGGCTCCCACAGATTAGTCCTCATGCTTTAAAAAAGTATTCCTAATCTCAACTAGTTTCCTGTATAAAAGACACCTGTTTGTCCACAGAGTCAATAAATCAAACTCCAACATCTCCTTCATGGGCAAGACCAAAAAGCTGTCTAAGGACTCTTTCAGTAGTATTTAATACATAGCCCAATATTTTTCATCTGTTTGTTATGGTCAAAACAGTAAACCATTAATGTGTGTGTGTGTGTGTGTGTGTGTGTGTGTGTGTGTGTGTGTGTGTGTGTGCGTGTGTGTGTGTGTGTGTGTGTGTGATGTTTTACCAGTAACCATAATGGCTCCACTCCTTTGGTGTTGGCTAAAACACGCGGTGTGAACAAGGACGCGATCCGTCTGCTGGAAGGTCTAGATCAACAGGAGGTCAAAGGCTTCAACACAGGAACACACTCCAAGCTGGGGTGTGTGTGTATGTGTGTGTGTGTGTGTGTGTGTGTGTGTGTGTGTGTGTGTGTGTGTGTGTGTGTGTGTGTGTCTGTGTGTGTGTGTGTCTGTGTGTGTGTGTTTCTGTGTGCTTTGCGTGGGTCATGTAGAGGTGGGTGTTTCGGAAGTGGTTGGCTGGAGATGAACCGATTTCGTTTCTTCCCATCATGTGTAGCTGATAATGAGTCAGTTCAAGACAGGAGCACAGTCTCACTTCTCATGTGGTCACAAATGACATGTAACAGCAAAAGACATCAGTGCAAAACAATGCTTCTTTATATAGTTATTATGAACAACAAAACTATTTACATCAGGCAGATTGGAACAGCCTGTGTTCATGAGCGCTACTAAATCAAAGTTTACATTGCTTCACCATGGTCATATTACCATTACTAATCTGACAGTGATATTCACATATAAATCCATTCCCCTCGGCATGTAACTATGGTTTCCCTCCCTGAGACTCATCTGTGGTAATGACATCCTGTGTAGTTGTGTCTGTTTCATTTTGATTGAACTTTTATTTAAACTGGAAAGATCCATTGAGGGGTGAACCTCATTGTAACCTCATGTATAATGATGTCGAGTCAAACAAGTGCAATACATCAAATACTGTACACCACAAGCTGATAAAAAGAAAAAAAAATTGCTGCACTATAAAAAAAAATTAAAAATGTTCTTTAAAAAAATGGATGAAAAGCTTATCTCTGTGTGTGTGTGTGTGTGAGTGTGTGTGTGTGTGTGTGTGTGTGTGTGTGTGTGTGTGTGTGTGTGTGTGTGTGTGTGTGTGTGTGTGTCTGTCTGTCTGTCTGTCTGGTGGTGATTGCTCTCCTGTCGCTGGGCATCTCTTACTATGTCAGCGGCGTGCTGCCTTTCTCCACCAGCCAGCTGGAGCTAGTGCACTAAAGAATGGCAGAGAAAAAGAAATAGCATGAGTTAGTTCAATATACAAACTTATTATTATGCTATTTGGGCTTGTGTTTAAACCAGAAAACAAACAAAAAACATTTTTTTTGCAGCGCAGATATCACGAAGAAATTATGAAACGACATATTTGATTGTTAGTTTAAAAATACACAATGTTTTTCTGAAAAGCCGTGATTCAAAAAGAGCAAAAGTCACTTTTCTCAATTTAAGGCCAGACACTGCAGGTGATGGGAGATTTTTTTACCCTTTAAAAGGTGCAGTGTGTAATATGACATCATCAAGAAAGTTCTACAAAGTTCTAGAATGCAACGCTCCCTGGGTAACCCCACCCCTTTCGAATAATAACAGAAGCTACAGTGGCCTTCAAGGACAAGAACAATTCAAAATGTTAAACAATGCACCTGATGACATTCCAACTATGACACTTTCAAGATGGCGGCACTAGGCCTTGGTCCAAAATATGCAGAAATATGGACATATATGAGACCCTTTCTAAGGGAAAAAATAATAATTCAAAAAAAAATGTTCAGCTATTATGCACTAAATTAAATGTACTTATGGATATTATAATTACTTTCTACAACATCTGCTAGGAAATAAAACCCAAAATTCTACACACTGCAGCTTTAAGTCAAGGCTTCATTGTTAAACACTTAAACCGTCCTCTTTGTAAAACAGATTAACTTTCCAACCACCACATTACATTGGGCACACACTATTATGCAAGGGCGTGTGTAGCCTGGTTTGGCTGCTGTGCTTTGAATAACAGCTGGCTGGATTTAATTCACTGGGTGCTAGACAGTGTAGAATCCTGTCCTCGATACGTTGCCCATATCTGTTTTTTTTGGGGGGGGGGGGGTTGAGAAACCAAACTTTGGAATGTTAATACAGGACTGTGCTCATGATCGGCGATGAGTAGAGTGTCACATTACCAGATAATTTCCCTACGCAGTAAGGCTAGCTACCCCTCTCTCTCTCTCTCTCTCTCACACACACACACACACACACACACACACACACACACACACACACACACACACACATTTCATTTTCATTTCATTTAACTTCGTCACCAAACGCGAGTCAATAGCAGATTAAGCAATATTCAATAACCATTTAAAAGGGAAATAAACAAGCTTTCCAACAGTATAAGATTTAAGGGTAAGAAGAAGTCTTAAAATAAATGTCGTTCCTTTTTGTGCTAAGTTTATACAGTACAAACAAAAAATATTCAACATATACATAAATATATTTTAAACCATAAAAACAATAACAACTAAGCCACAATTGGTCAAAATGAAATTTAAATTTGAGTCCGGTACATAAAACATCCAGTAAAGACGGGAGAGTGAAACCACATGGTTGAGTAGCTGAGGAGATATCCTCTGAAATGTTCACCACATGAAAAAATTACTCAATGAGTCATGCAGTTACAGCAACCTGCCTGTTTTGTGCGTTCATATTCTGACTGGTTCTCTCAAGCCAGCGACTTCTTGGCCTTCACTTCCCTTTACATCAAGCGTTTCTTCCTGTTTCGCTGCTGCCTCAGGCATGTCGCTGGGCATCTCTTACTATGTCAGCGGCGTGCTGCCTTTCTCCACCAGCCAGCTGGAGCTAGTGCTCTAAAGAATGGCAGAGAAAAAGAAATAGCATGAGTTAGTTCAATATACAAACTTATTATTATGCTATTTGGGCTTGTGTTTAAACCAGAAAACAAACAAAAAACATTTTTTTTGCAGCGCAGATATCACGAAGAAATTATGAAACGACATATTTGATTGTTAGTTTAAAAATACACTGTAGTGATCTTACATAATTCACATATGGAACTGAAGTTCCGGGGTTCCGGGGGAACTGTTATGACTGGGGGAATTTCCTGTTTTGTCTTGTTGGCGTTTTGAGACTATCAAGAGTTTACTGTCTGCTCCGTTGTTGTTACTCGACAAGTGTATTAATGTCATTAAAGCAGTTAGCTCCGTCTTTTGACACTCCGCCTCCGACTCCCGTCTCTACACGCCACATTGGTGACCCTGACGTCAGTCCCGCTGAAGATTCCGAGACTGATTTGAATATCGATCGCAACAGCATGGCGCTTTCCATCGTTCTCAAACTGCCGAAGTTCTGGGAGACGTCCGCGGCAACGTGGTTCGCACAGGCAGAGGCTCAGTTCACCCTCCGTGGGATTACGGATGATGCCACACGCTATTACCACGTCGTCTCAGCACTGGAGAGCTCCACTGCAGCCAGGGCAGTAAGCTTTATTACATCTCCTCCTGCCCAAAATAAATATGCAGGGCTCAAGGCTTACCTCCTCAAAATCTTTGAACTGTCAAGATCGGAAAGAGCCCGGCGTCTTCTTGCCATTCAAGGCCTGGGGGACAGCAAACCCTCCGAACATATGGAAATGATGTTAAACCTGCTGGGCACGGAGGTACCAAATTTCCTTTTCATCGAACTCTTCCTGCGACACATGCCACCACACGTCCAGACAGCGCTCGCGAATACATCCATCACGGAGCCACGGGCTCTGGCAGAGGAGGCAGACAGGTTCTTTCTGGCCACCCAGCGTTTCGCCCCGGATGTGCTGGCCCCGACACGCAGTTACACTCGTGCGGGCAGCAGCGCTCCCCTTGGCGGAGGACACGCGTCCACCGACAGCCTTACCGCTGCGGGCTTGTGCTATTTCCATGCACGTTTCGGGGCCAAGGCAAAAAAGTGCCGCTCTCCGTGCACTTTCAACGCGGCGGGAAACGCCAAGGCCTGCGCTCAGTAGTGGCCGTGAGCGCAGGCACAAAGGGCCGGCTGCTGTTCATCGTGGACACCCTCTCCAGGCGTAAATTCCTTTGCGACACCGGTGCACAGAGGAGCGTGGTGCCGGCTACGGTGGACGACGCCGCCGGCGGGTTGCACGGCCCTCCCTTGACATCTGCCAACGACACCCCGATCCGAACGTATGGCACGAAGTCTGTGGATTTATGTTTTGGAGGTCAACGGTTCACATGGGATTTTGTTACAGCCGACGTCTCCTTCCCCCTCCTCGGCGCAGATTTTCTGTGCGCACACGGGCTGCTGGTTGATGTCAAGAACGAGCGCCTGGTGGACGCATTGACCTTCTCCTCGTTCGCATGTGTCTGCGATGAGGGGACATACGACGGCCTTTCTAGCTCGCTCTCTGAGGGCGACAAGTACCAGCGGCTGCTCAGAGAGTTCTCTAGCCTGCTGCAACCAACCTTCTCGTCCACGTCGACGAAACACGGTGTGGAGCACCATATTGAGACGAAAGGGCCCCCTGTCCATGCCAGGGCCCGACGGCTCGCTCCGGAGAGACTGGCGGTTGCTAAGGCTGAATTCGCCAACATGGAGCGCCTGGGCATCATTCGCCGTTCCGACAGTCCGTGGTCCTCGCCACTCCACATGGTTCCGAAGCAGGATGGCGGCTGGCGCCCATGTGGAGACTACCGCCGCCTGAATGACGCCACCACGCCCGACCGCTATCCAGTGCCCCATATTCAGGACTTCTCCGTGCATCTGGCGGGGAAGCTCCTGTTTTCCAAAGTCGACCTTGTGCGGGGCTACCACCAGGTTCCGGTGCACCCTGCGGATGTCCCGAAGACAGCTGTGGTCACTCCGTTTGGGTTGTTTGAGTTCCTCAGGATGCCATTCGGCCTGAAAAACGCGGCCCAGTCCTTCCAGCGGCTGATGGACTCGGCGCTGAGGGACATGCCTTTCATCTTCGTCTACTTGGACGATGTCCTGGTCGCCAGTTCCTCGGAGGAGGAGCACCTCACACACCTCCGGGCCCTCTTCACAAGGCTCGACCGCCACGGCTTGATCATTAACCCGGCGAAGTGTGTTTTTGGGGTGCCGTCCATCCAGTTCCTCGGGCACCTCATCAACAGGGATGGTGCCGTCCCCCTTCCGTCGAAGGTGGAGGCTGTTTCCAACTTTCCCCGCCCACGTTCGGCCCGGGGGCTCCGGGAGTTCCTGGGGATGGTCACCTTCTATCACCGATTCATACACCGGGCGGCCCACACTGTGCGCCCGCTGTATGAGGCCCTCAAGGACAAGGCGCCCGGCCAAGACGTCGACTGGACTGCAGAGAGGGACAGAGCGTTCGAGGACACTAAGACTGCATTGAGCCGGGCCGCGTTGTTGGTCCACCCGTTGCCCGGAGCTCAGGTGGCCCTCACAACCGACGCGTCCGACTACGCGGTTGGCGCGGTGTTAGAGCAGTGGGACGGTGGCGCCTGGCAACCGCTCGCCTTTTTCAGCCGCCAGCTGGTACCCCGGGAGCGCAAATACAGTACTTTCGACAGGGAGCTGCTCGGCGTCTGGCTGGCAATCCGTCATTTCCGCTTCGCCCTGGAGGGCCGTCAGTTTACGGTTTTTGTGGACCACAAACCCCTCACGTTCTCCATGTCCAAGGTAGCCGAGCCGTGGTCCGCCCGCCAACAGCGCCAGCTGTCATTCATCTCTGAGTATACCACGGACATCAGGCACATCGCTGGCAAATCCAACGTGGTCGCGGATTGCCTCTCCAGAGTGATCGTCGGCGCGGTGCAGCTGGATCTCGACTACTCGCGTATGAGTGCGGAACAGGCCACGGACCACGGTTTTCAGTCCCTCAAAGACTCGGACACCGGGCTGCGCCTGGAAAGAGTGGCGATCGGCGACTCAGGGGTCAGGTTATGGTGTGACCTCTCCACCGGCCAGCCCAGGCCACTGGTCCCTGCCGGCTGGCAGCGGGCTGTTTTCGAGGCAATACACGGCCTGTCCCATCCCGGTAGGAGGGCGTCCGTGAGGCTGGTCTCTCAGAAGTTTGTCTGGAAAGGACTGAAGAAGGACGTACGGGCCTGGGTCGACTCGTGTGTGTCCTGTCAGCATGCAAAAGTGCACCGCCACACCAAGGCCCCGTTGGAGCCATTCGTCGTCCCTGGTAGGAGGTTCGACCATGTCAACATCGACCTGGTGGGGCCACTCCCCCCTTCGCATGGTTTCACCCACCTCCTCACGATGGTGGACAGGACGACGCGTTGGCCTGAAGCTGTGCCACTCACCTCGACATCGTCTTCCGATGTGGCCCGTGCGTTTATCGGCACGTGGGTCGCGCGCTTTGGGACACCTTCGGACCTCTCCTCCGACCGGGGTGCACAGTTTACCTCGGAGATCTGGAATGTGGTTGCCAAGGATCTGGGGGTTAAACTGCATCGCACTACCGCATACCATCCTCAGGCTAATGGTTTGTGCGAGCGGTTCCATCGCTCCATGAAGGCGGCCTTGCGTGCCAGTTTGACGGACGGCAACTGGTTGGACAAACTTCCCTGGGTGATGCTGGGGCTCCGGACGGCGCCTAAGGAGGACCTGCAGTCCTCGTCTGCCGAGTTAGTCTACGGTCAGGTGCTGCGAGTTCCAGGGGATTTCATTCCGAACGCCACAACACCCTGGTCGGCGGCCAGGCAGCGGTCCTCTCTGCTGGAGGTCGCCAAGCAGTTCGCACCCGTCCCCACTTCGCATCACTGCACCCCCGTTTCCCTGGTGCCACCCAATCTGCACACGGCGGAGTTTGTGTTCATCCGCCACGACGCCCACCGTGGACCGTTGCGCCCCCCCTATGACGGGCCGTTTGGGGTCTTGCAACACGGGGATAAGAGCCTGGTCGTGGACGTCGGTGGTAGGCCCGAGACTGTCTCTGTCGACAGGATCAAGCCTGCCCACGTGGACATTTCCAGACCGTTGGAGTTGGCCCGGGCTCCGCGCCGTGGACGCCCCCCGTTGCCACGCCCCGCTGGGCTCCCTGCCGCCTTGTCGGTGCCGTTGCCGCCCAGTCCTGGGCTTGGTCCTGCCGCACCCACCACGCCCCTCCCCTCTTCGGCCCCTGCCACTCGTTCTAGTCGCGGCCGGGCCATCGTGCCTTTCCGGCACGGGGACTTTGACTATGGGTGAATTCTGGGGGGGCTTGTGTAGTGATCTTACATAATTCACATATGGAACTGAAGTTCCGGGGTTCCGGGGGAACTGTTATGACTGGGGGAATTTCCTGTTTTGTCTTGTTGGCGTTTTGAGACTATCAAGAGTTTACTGTCTGCTCCGTTGTTGTTACTCGACAAGTGTATTAATGTCATTAAAGCAGTTAGCTCCGTCTTTTGACACTCCGCCTCCGACTCCCGTCTCTACACGCCACAACACAATGTTTTTCTGAAAAGCCGTGATTCAAAAAGAGCAAAAGTCACTTTTCTCAATTTAAGGCCAGACACTGCAGGTGATGGGAGATTTTTTTACCCTTTAAAAGGTGCAGTGTGTAATATGACATCATCAAGAAAGTTCTACAAAGTTCTAGAATGCAACGCTCCCTGGGTAACCCCACCCCTTTCGAATAATAACAGAAGCTACAGTGGCCTTCAAGGACAAGAACAATTCAAAATGTTAAACAATGCACCTGATGACATTCCAACTATGACACTTTCAAGATGGCGGCACTAGGCCTTGGTCCAAAATATGCAGAAATATGGACATATATGAGACCCTTTCTAAGGGAAACAAATTATTAAAACAATTTTTGTTCAGCTATTATGCACTAAATTAAATGTACTTATGGATATTATAATTACTTTCTACAAAATCTGCTAGGAAATAAAACCCAAAATTCTACACACTGCAGGTTTAAGTTAAGTCTTTATTTTGTCAATTACACACACATTCAGCTCACACCTCCTTCACATGCAAGAGGAGTCACACACATTCAGCTCACCAACACACACATGCAGTTCTACATATAGGGGATCATCGCTCAGTTATATCACCTATAGATATCATCATGTAACTTTGAAAACTGCAAAGAATGATTATTGAAAGAATAGTTGATGTAAGTGCTTTAGAAACTAATGGTGAGATAATGGCCGTTAAAGATGGTTGTATAGGAGAAATATACAGACACAAATAGACAAGGTTTAGTCAAATAAACACCTAAATGTACATTGTGGACCTTTTGATTTATATACTAGTATGAAGGAAGACATGTTATGGAAGCAAAATAGACAAAAATCTCAAAATTGACCAATGCTTAAAAAAACATGTGTTTGTCTGCATTGTCTCGCCTCAAATAATAATTTTAAATAATCTTGCAAGCTTGACGTGTATGAAATTAACAGTGTAGGACTTAAGCGGTGTCCTTTTCTGATGTATTAACTTGTACTAAGTGCAACATATTCCCCTTAAAAATTAGACCAACAGCTATGAAAGTACTTTGAAAAACATGGCGCTCTTCTTTATTTCAATGCAGTTATAATGGTGGCATTTCTTTTCCTTTTCTTTCATACTGTCTTCTCTGTTACAAGCTGTAGCCTACGTACATTGCCAATGTTTTTGTATTTTTTATTTATCAAATGTGTTCTGTATTCATGTTCCTGCATACTGTCTGCTTTGCTCAAACGATGATGCAGCATTTCTCATGTATTCACCTTATGGAAACTACCTGGTTTCGAAAGATGAGGGGGGCGGGCACTCACACTAGGCCATCTATATACTGTGTGTGTGTGTGTGTGTGTGTGTGTGTGTGTGTGTGTGTGTGTGTGTGTGTGTGTGTGTGTGTGTGTGTGTGTGTGTGTCTTTGGGCAGTACAGATAGCGAGGAGCCTAGACTTCCTTCCTGAGTGTGAGTGTAAGTGTAAGTGGTGGTTGTCAGATTTAGAAAAGCACCTTGAATGTGGTTTGCCTTTTACCAGAGGAAGCTTCTCAACAACATACAGCGAAAAACATAATCACACAAATAGACATAAAAAAACCCAGTTTATACCCAGCACAACATGTTAAAGTGACACGTGAAAATGTGAAAATGTGTCTTCCTGTCAACTTCTTGTATATGTTTACCGGTTGGTTTCAGTGGCGTCACTAGGCTGTTTTATTCGGGGCTAAAGCCCCGGATCTAATTTGATTATCCCCGAATCTATTTTGTAAAAAAAAAAAAAAAATTATTAAAATATTTTAAATTTACTTTTTGGATTTAAAAGAAGGCATGTCAGTAAACTCCTTGCTGACCCTTTTAGTGTGATTATCATTTTATAACAGAGTGGCCCTTTGTGAAAATTAGTTTGACACCCCTGATATGGGTAATGTAAGGTCTGTCTCACTTTTATTAATTTTACTCTGAAATAACTTGAATGGAACTTTAGATGTCTGGGGATAAGCAGCAGTCAGGTAGCCATTTAAAGCTATAATTACCTATTTGGTTTATTTAGGTAAAGCATTATGAAAAAATGCATGTGCATTTGCACATGCATCCTGTTCCCTTTTGGGCTAAGCCCCGGATGTTTCAGAAACCTGGTTGGTTTACCACCGTGATAGTTCTAAACCACAACGAGCCTTTGTGTGCATGTGTTGGCAATGTGTGAGGAAGCCAATAGGTGCCGTGCAGTCTTTTAAAAAGCATTTAGTGTAGTGTTGCGTGTGGCCAGACTGCTGCTGGTTACAGCCGATGCGATGCCCACACGGAGTTAGAGGAACGAAACTCACATATTAGAAATATACAGAAATAAAATATGAATCCATTATGCTTCTAAGGATGTATGCATATGTTTTGTGTTTTTCCATTTAGTTATCTTGATTTGAAAATGACCTTTTTGATTAGTCAGAAAAATGTTGTCGGATTTAACAACGTGTCAAAATTCAAATAGGCTATTTATTGGTGGGAAGGTGCAACATAACGGGGTGACAATTAGACATAGGCCTTAATTTAAAAAAAATTATGAATTCGATATGTTTTTATTTTTGTAAATGGACATCTAAATAAGATTAAACAAGCCCGATTCTTTGTTTCAAAGAAAATAATTGGGTGAAGATGTTTCTTGTTAGCCAATAGGCCTATTTCTCTGAATTCTTGTACCCACATTAAAAGTAGGCCTATAAGCGGTTCCTGTTGGCATGCATGTGCATTTAATATACATAAACAAATCATTGGATTACTTAGGATATATTGAAGAAAAGATTGTCTGCAGTAAAGTATGAGAAGCTTTTTTATAAGATGTCTTACCGCATTTACGCACGTCTATTAGCCAACGGTGATGAAGATTTGATCTGAAAGTCACATAGAATACGAAATATTTAAGACTTAAATAGCCGTAATATCCATAATAAGTCAAATATAACTCACACAAAATGTAGTGGAGCAAACGTAAAACATGTTTCTCTTCCCAGCTACACCCGCGGTCCAGAGCGGAAAGATTTCAACGTCAAACATTGCAAATTAAACACAAATCCACTTCACCATGCGCATACAATAGTGAGTGTATTATTATTAATTGTTTTATCCTGGAAAAAGAAAATAAAAAGATTTAAATTTGTGTGCAAATACGACTGGACGAAAAAATATGGGGGCTTTTTTGTTTTAAATTATCTTAATTCAAATATTAGGCTAAATTACGAAGATGGATGGTAATAAAAAACTGTTTTTGAAGACAGCACCTTTCATACAATAAATGCAGCTCAACAATGAGAAAAGTACATGCATGACATACAAGCGTCACATTAAAATGAGCATGGAATTAAAACTGTATAAGCAGCAAATCAAATAGAGTAGGCCTAAATACAGTGCTTAGCGCTGCAAAGAAGGCCAGTCATTTGAAATAACAACTAACCTATTGCTTAATCATGTGCTCCCTCAATCAAAATAAAAATATAGGTTTGTAAAAAAATAAAATAAATCGTTATTTCGTAGAAAAAAAAAGTCCAATTTAAGAAATAAAGTGGCAGTGACATACCAATGTTTTGGTGGACCAGGTTTCAATTCGTCGCCTGGAATAGGTTTTCTTCCTTCTTTTTCTTAAATTCTCTCCCTTTCTCCGCTCCGCCATTGTGACCCAATCTGTAATACATTGAGTTGAGTTAAAAAAAAATATATATATAGGCTATAGGCTAGATTATTGTTATTATTTTTTTTTTTTTGTCAAATGTTTGTAATGTCTTATTTCCTCACTAGCTCAGAGTTTATATTTGGCGGGTGGGAAATGTTTGCTGTCAGCCTTTGGGACACACACACTTTGTCCACTTCACCAAAATACAACATGAATGGATTCACTTGGACGAAAATTGAGCTGCACTGTCCTCACACTGCCGGGGACTGAGCATGAACCATTACTGACTGAGGGCGTTTTGATTTGGAGGACAATTGCTCTTTCATTTCAATCTGATAGCGATCAATGTAGGCTACTCTTGAATCTCACTGGCTGTCCATTTACGAGGGGCTTTAAACTTGAAAACAGCAGCAAAGGAGGGGTCTGGGCAATGTTTGACAAACATCATAGCTACCTCTTGACAAGGATCTTCAATGTGGCGACCAAGCCTTTTCAAGCCCTCTTCTGCTGTATCAACTGCCTTGTTCAACCGAAGCCAATACTCGACAGGGTTCTCGCCCTTACTTAAGGTACACAAAAAAGAGTAGTTACCCTTTAAAGGTAACTACTCTTTTTTTGCGTACCTTATTGTAAAGTGTTACCTAACAGCTCTCCTCTCACCATGAGGCTTCACATCACAGTAAAGACACAGAGGGTCCTGAAGAAGAGCTTTAAAATAACATGACAAACACAACAGACACGTTTTAAACTAAATCTGCAAACACTTAGCCTACTACACACATTTAAATACAAACTAAATGGAAAATATTTCCGGGCCACATCAAGTCATATAGGCCATACACTAGTTAAGCCCATACGTTGTTGCACTATGCCATATAAAAAAGACATAGGATACTAAGTAAACAAAAGGATGTCATGAACATGTGATATTGAGTTTATAAAGGACTTTTATTTATGTTTGCCTGACTGTTTAAGAAAGTCAACACAGCGATGCATGGGCTTGGCCCAAACAACAAGACTTCCTCAATAGCACTGGTGTGGTTTGTGTGACAGTGTGGAGTGCGGCTCCTCCCCTCAGCCTGCCTCTGCCTCTGCCGCTGCTGCTGAGGAGAGCGAGACACAAGGTCAAACGGCGCAGACACACGCACACTCTCTCTCACTTACCACAGAGACGAGACTGTAGTTACAGCGATATGGCACGGCTTAACCTGATCCTGGCAGTGTGCGTTTTATATCACGTCAGCCTTGTTTCTGGAGCAAGTCCCTACGTGATTGTTGGAGGAAAGTTCGCGTTTGAGTGTAAGACAGGGACAGGCGAGATGACCAAACTTCACCGGATCGAAGCGAGCGGTCCACCCAGGCTGGTGGCTGCGCGCGAGCAAGGTGTCTGCAAAGTAGCGGAGGTATACAACGGCAGAATGGAGACTTGCTTTTCCTTTAACCGCGTCGTTTGGACGGACAGTGGGCTCTATGAAGTAACCTGTGGCGGCCGCGTGCTGGGCCCAGTCCAGTTGGATGTGGTGTTTGGCGCTGACACAACTGTTCCAGGAGGACAACCGGTCACTCTCCCGTGCTACTATAATGTCAAACGTAAACACGCGGAGCTCCTACGGTGGGAAATGAATGGACTAATAGTGGCCGAGGTGAACTTAAACACCGGGCGGGTCACATATGGTATTGAGCGCAATGTGTCGCTAACACACAGAGATGGAGAGTATTCACTGAGTTTCTTGGCCCAGCTGAAGCATCGAGGTGATTACTTCTGCTACGTGATGAACCACAGAGTGAGAGAGGCGTGGGGCGAGCCGGCTGCCTGGAGGCTGGAGGTGACCGAGACCGTGCGTCCGATGCCGGCTGAGACAGCTGTAAGTAGCCTGTCAGTGTTTCCCCATTAAACAGCCCTGTGCAGCGACTCAATAACTGAATGATCATGTGTAGAGCGAGATATTTGTTTCTGTCTGGCACTAGGACAGACAGACACACACACACGCACACACACACACACACACACACACACACACACACACACACACACACACACACACAAACACACATACAAAGTTAAAAGTGTATAGGCCTAGTGCTAGTTTTCAACATACTGTAGCTTCTTCCGTCTCCCTTCGGACAACACAAAGTATGATGTATGAATATTTGCAAGAGAAAATTGTGTATTGTGTGGAATTGTCCGAAAGAATAATAAATAAATAAAGCAATAAAAGACAGAAACAAGATTAAATAGACCTATTAAATAGGGAAAACGTAATAAAACTGCAATATACAGTGGTTATATAGCAGCAATATAGTGATATGTATATTATTCATGTGAGCACTGTTGTTTTGATTTGAGCCATTATCGCTGTCATTATGTGGCACGACCTGTAGCCTAATAACATGAACTTGTATCACCGTTACTTGATCTAGCGCTGCAATGTGTCGGGTTGATGATTAAACTTAATATTGGTTCTCTCTCGTCTCTTTTCTTTCTCCCTCTTCTAGCCGACACAGAACTGCACTGAGACGAAAGGAGTTAGAACCCGGGCCTATGTCGTGATAGGTGTGGCATTTTTTATTGCTGCAATTTTTTTCTCATGGCTTGGCTGGTTCCTGAAATCCCGCAGGCTTCGCCCCCTACCCACTCCTGTCCCCACACATCATATACCAACGGCGGTACATGGGGGAAATGAGTCCTTTCCTCAAACCAACGGGGGCTCCAGTCAACACAAAGACTCCAGAGTATGATGATGACGTCCAGAGCCGGCCCAAGCCTTCAGGGGGCCCTAAGCGAAATATGATTAGGGGGCCCCTCTCCAATGTTAGCGCTGCTGAAACTATAGATCTTTGTTAAATATCATTCACACACCCAGTGTTTTCCGCTAGTGCCTCCACTGTGCGGCTGTGTGAAAATATTATACAGCCGAGATTCAGACACTCCTAGGGGGGTCCGGGGGTATGCTCCCCCGGGAGATTTTTTTAACCTTTATAAAGTGAAATGCATGAATCTGGTGCACTTTGAGAGGAAAATTAAGAGGCTAAATCTGAGGAATTTTATGTGAACAAATTATTTGGAGACACTGGGTCAGATGAATTAGAAGCTATTGAAGAAGGACACATGGATTTTCCATAAAAATATTAATATAAAATAAAATATTATGGAGGGTCCTCTGGGTTGGGCTTGGAGCTCTTTTTCTTTTACGGGACATATTTCTCTGTAACATAGTGAATGCATTTAAATGCAGTGTGAGGAACTAAGCAGAAGAACTCTGTTGTCCAGCTACTGTATCTTTTTTTCCACAGACGAGGCTGAAATAGGCTATAGACTAAACACAGTGCATGGGCAACTGAGGGCAGCCCCATTTCCAATTGTTTTTAAATAAACTCAATACACATTGTGCATGGATGTGAACGTGACATGATCAGATAATTTCGGATTTCCTCCCAGATGAACTGATTACATTTTTAGGCTATTAATTATCTAGACCAAAACATTGTATTTCTTTTTTTGTATAACTCACATTTGCATAATATGATGTTAATATCAAACACACAAACTAAAAAAAATAAAAAAAATTTTTTTTTTTTGGAGGGGGCCCCCCAGGCATTCGGGGGCCCTAAGCGGCCGCTTAGTTCGCTTATGCCTCGGGCCGGCTCTGATGACGTCCCAATACAGTGTTTGCACTAAAGGCCTAATAATATGTGGCTGTCCGGAGGTTGAATTTTGCACATGGTTATAAGGCTGATTGATTGATTTTTAAATTCGAATTAACACACCTTAAAAACAAAAAAAAGGAGTGTCCCGTTTTTAATGGCTAGGATAGGATAGGATAGGATAGGATAGGATAGGATAGGATAGGGACAGAGCCTATGGTCAATAAAACGGGTTTCCTAAATCTGGAGAAATAGGCTTTAGGTTAAAGCAGACAGTCATTTCCCCCTCATCACTATGCAAAAACGCCTCAAGAGCAACAGAGAGACGGACATTTCACAAAAGTCCTGGGGCCTCTTCTTCCCACTGTTGTGTCTTAATAGAGGAACCAGTGCTGAATGGGTCATCAAAGTGCCTTAGTTTGTTTTGAAGGAATCATCAACGAGGATCAGGTCCCCCCTCAGCATCTGAAGTCTGCCATACACTACTTTCCTTACTATATTTTACTTTAAACTGTCTGTTATATCGTCTGCAATGTGAAGCCCACTGAGGCAAATGTATATTTGTGATATTGTGCTATAAAAATAAAACTGATTTGATTTGATCACTATAACAAAATAACAATTTCAAAATTAATTAAAAAAAATGACTGCTTCCTTCATTGTTTGTAAAGGTCTTTTTTAGATGCTGTTTATGATTTTACACGTGTCACTACACTGACCCGACTAGTTTTTTTTTTTTCCATGTGACTGTTTTTATTTAAAAATGTCATTCAAACCCACTGTTCCCCAAACCCATCACTTCCTTTCAAACTAGTATCTGTCTTTATGCAATCCTGTATTATGAAATGACAATAAAAGATGGATGCCTGAACATTGAGCTTTGTCATTTCAAATGATATTCCATATGACTACATTCAGTAATGCAAACTATGCTAAGTTCCTTGTAGTGTCTATACGCTGGCTGGTTGCATGCGTTAAAATCAAGGCTGTTGCAAATTTCACAGAAAGAGATGCATTTCAGATAAAAAATACTGGCATTGATAAAAATGAATGATTAATGGTTAAAGTAAATACAATTCCAAAACGCTCAAGGGGTTCACATACTTTCGAGCAGCACTGTAAATGAGGTTGAAGTCGGACTAGTAAAAAGGTTGAATAGGGAATAAATAAACGTGGCACGCGACACGTGTATGGGAGCAGATCGCATTATGGGCTTGAATCCACACAGACACGATGAAAAACAGCTTTTGTTTTTTCGTGTAAATGTGTTTTTTTTTGTTTACCTTTTCTGCACCCCCCCCCCTCTCTCTCTCTCTCTCTCTCTCTCTCTCTCTCTCTCTCTCTCTCTCTCTCTCTCTCTCTCTCTCATTTTGATTAAAAGTTGAATATATAGTAAGGCATATATAGTGCAAGGCAGATCAGTTCAGAGGCAATGTTAACTATATTGGAATTGTAAGTTTGAAAAATATACATGAGGTACATCAAGAATGTTAATGGCCTTTGTTCGGCAAACGATGTGGGTTATTCCTTTCAGCTGATTTTGTTTTGTGGTTTGAGTTAACAGGTTGGTTTGGTCCCTGTGCAGAGAGCTCCTGTTTAGGCTACATAGAGGATGACATGTGAGCCAGACGTCTCTGTAATGACATAAAGTGTTCTCGCTTTCACCTCTCAATAGGATCACCTTTATAATGTGTGTTTTAACCATAGATAGTATAATATAAGGTTTTAACGCAATATCCCGCGCACACCACCAGTTCATGTGCATGCCTCTTACTGTACATGCACGAATCAGAGCAATGAATAAAAATGACAATCAGAGTGAAGTGCAACTTCTACCAACCAAGCCAAATCTTATTTTCTTAGCCTATAGATGTCATTTCAATCCTAAAAGTTCATAGGAAACGAGATTTCTGGGTTAAGTATTGGGCCTACTATGGTACTCTCTCATTTTCTCCATTTTCTCCTTATCATGGCTATAAATGCTCTAAATAAGATAAGATGGTGGAGGCATGTAACTTCTGTTTATTCATCTCTGGCTATACACACAAAAAAGGATATCTCTAACGGTAAAGAAAATACAGTTGCCACACACACACACACACACACACACACACACACACACACACACAGATAGATAGAGTATCGAGGCTGCTGGCTGTTTCATATGCCTCATTCATTACACTGACATGATAAAGCACAGACACCCTTTATACAAACACACACACACACACACACACACACACACACACACACACACACACACACACACACACACACACACACACACACACACACACACACACACACACACAAGTGCAGTTAACCACAAGCTTGTAGTCTTAGCTACAGCTAGTCTTAGCTTGTGATTACACAAGTGCAGTTAACCACAAGCTTGTAGTCTTAGCTACAGGCTACAGCTAGTCTTAGCTTGTGGTTAACTGCGTAGAGCACACCACCTGTTTCCTATAAGATTGCCATCGCGAGGAGGCTATTTCATTGCTATGATTCGAGCATGTTACATATTTGCACACATAGGTCTACTACTAAGTCATGTGTTTCAGCACAGATAATTACAGATGGACTAAAAAAACAGAGCAGAATCACAATAAAGTGTCTGCATGCTATAACAAAAACTTTTGAATAGTGCATCTTCCTAAGACTCACATCTTTGATACCAGTCTTACTAAATGGAAGGGGGGGGGGGGTGGCGCAAAAGCCAAAGCAAAAAGAGCAGGAGAGTGGAGGAGTAGGCTGCAGCATATTTATTTTCAGGATGTTGTGGTCACTGTCACATACATGCAGAAACCTGACAGAGATGTTTATGTAGTAATGTGGTAAAGTAAAGCTGAGAACACACCGGGCGCGTTGGCGCTTTGGGCCAAAGCGACCAACGCGCCCGATCTGGCGCGTGGTCATTTTGTGTCAAAAAATGGTCCAACGCGCCCAAAAGCAACGCGCCTACGTCATGGCCTACGTAGATGAGCCCGCACGAAACTTATTTCCCCCCGCTTTTTCTATTGCTGATCAACCATGGCTGAGATAATCCCCATCGCTGCGCTCTATCTTTTGTGGGAGTCCGAGGAACGGAGCTACGCAGCTAGTCTCCCCCGATATATTTATTCCCCTAATCAACCATGGCTGCGATCAGATCCGACCCGACACAACAGCGTTCATATCCACACAAAAACAACAACAACACGGCCAACAATTGTGCCAAAAAACAAATAAACAGCAAGTGAACGGAACAAATAGCCTTAAAACAGCATTGCAGATTCACGCCACTCGGAAATGAACACAAACAGCAAGGCAGCACCATACCAAACACATTTACAGCAGCATTGTGCTTCGCTGTACTCGTTGTGAAAGTTCCCCGGATTTAGCCGTTATGTTTGGGTTCATTATATGGAGGTGGTGGCCGCACACAGCCGGGTGAGTTAGCTAACGCTATCCGACCGGTGCTAACTTGGTTTATCGGCTTAAGCACAGCCACACACTGAATTAACCAGGAAGCCCATTCTCCTGGCTCACTTTCCCCACCCGAGCGGCTTCATATCACCAGCCAGCCGCATTAACTCCACGGTGTTTATACAGTCTCGCACACACAGCGGTGATTATTTGCTCCTGGTTCACTTTCCCCACGTCTTGTAACCCCGAGCGGCTTCATACAGCACCAGGCAGCCAGTCGTAAATACATTTCCTACTCGGTGTTTGCCTCAGTGTTGTCACGGTCTCGCACACACAGCGGTGATTATTTGCGCCTCCATTTTGTCTCAGATTTTTCTGTCCTCCGGCTCTCTGCCAGTGGCGTAGGGTCAAGCTCACCGCTGATTGGCCAACGCGGCTAAACGTCACGCGCCGGAGCGTTGAAAGTTCAATATTTTCATCTTTTTTTTGACGCTTTGCCGGCGCGGTGACGCTTTTTGACGCTTTGCCGGCGCGGTGACGCTTTGGCAACGCGCCCAAAGTGCCCAAAGCAACGCTTTGCCGCGGCCAACGGATCCTCGCGCCCCAACCAATGGTTCCCTATGCAAAAATAGGATTTTTCAACGCGCCCACCACACCCAACGCGCCCGGTGTGTTCTCACCTTAAGGTTTCCTTTTGTCTACCACTTCCTGCTAAAAATTATCATCATCGCGTGTCCTTTCATTGATCATTTTTTGTTTGTAGCCAACAGGGACTTTCTGTGCAATGTGCATAAGTCTGGACTCTCGACACATGCAAACTATAGGCCTACAATCTATTAGGTGTAGCCTAGGAGGTTTGGCATTGCTGAATGTAGAAATATATGGAATATCAAGACGACAAAAGTCAAAGTTCAGTCTTTCATCTTTTATTGTCATTTCATATGGATTGCATAAAGACAGATACTAGCCAACCAACCAACCAGCCAGCCAGCCACACAGAGCCACACTGCTTCTTAACAACAGGCCTGAGGGTGCTGCACTGAGGCTGCTTTTTGAAAGGGGAAGTGAGTAACTTTAGTGGTGTCAAGGTCAGAGTCCTCCACAGTGGTTGTCTCACCAGAGGACACAGATTGAGTTGTATGAGTGTGTGATAAACTAACAGCCTGTTTTTCTTTACAGTGTGTATTCTAATAGACATTGTTATTATAGCAACCGTTGTTCTGAAGCTACAAGTCAGCATGCAGTGTGATACTTAATGGATAGTTTAATATGAGCCATGAGTCATCAGTTAGAAATGAGATCTCACACATGTAAGAATCAAGATCATGACCTTCTTACGATTACTTGTGCAGCCCTACCATCATGTTTACTTCAACAGTCACCTTGACAACACACCCGAACCATCCCTTGCCCTAACTCTTATTTATCCATCTGTGTCTCTTCCCAGCTGTATTTTCTCCCCTTTGTGTGTGTGTGTGAGTGAGTGAGTGAGTGAGTGATCATTTTGCCTCCTGCAGCCTTCCACCCAAACCACAGGCTTTTCCCATTAATCAGCTGACGTTTGGCATGGCATTACTGTACATCACTCTCAGATGCCAGATTGCAAAAAAAAAAATAGCAACCACAACCTGCGCCGACTTCCCCTAGACACACACACAGACTATATCTACTTAAATGTATTTTCATTTTTGTAACATGACTTTGTAGCTGTTGTATCTCTTTAATTTTATTTTAGTTTGTCTTTTACTTTATTTCTTTACCTTATTGTATTTTAATGTCAGGTGGACATCCTTTATAAGCCCTTCGGGGTTTCTTTTGTCCCACCCGTGCATGTATTTATGTCTATGCGCATCTTCTTGCCATTTTAATCTTGTCTATCTGCACAAATAAAACTAAACTAAAGAGTGTTATCCTCAAATTGTAAACAACAACCTGCCCATAGGCCTACTGTGTGTGTGCGTTTATTTAAAACAAATCAGGTTTATGGGGTTGATGCACATGCCTAGACTCTGTAAACAAAGGGTAGCCTACAGTATGTAAACAAAGGGGGCTATAATTGAAAGTAACATGCCTGTAAGCAGAGCCTGAGCTATTTATTAACACTGAATTATTTTCAGTGCACACATGACGGATAGGAAAAAGACTACAGATAGGAAATCGATAGGAAATAGGCTATTTGCTGATTTTGACAGCGACCAAGAGAGAGAGAGAGAGAGAGAGAGAGAGAGAGAGAGAGAGAGAGAGAGAGAGAGAGAGAGAGAGAGAGAGAGAGAAATGCAGAAAAGGCTAGAAAAAAAAGATGTACATGAAAAAACAAAAGGTTTAAAATCTTGACTGTGTGGATTGAAGTCCATAATGCGAATTCACTCACTATATTCAGCCTAAAGCAGCCGACTTTACCTTCATTTATAACCTGAAATAGGAAGGAAGAGAAAGCGGTGCGATCTCCAAACATTATTATTACATTGTTTCCTTGGCCATATATGGAAAGGGCTTAATTGACTGGCGGCAACTTGTGGTGAGTCATTCTGCTGTGCAGCGCAAACCAGCGCAGACCGGTCACACACACACACACACACACACACACACACACACACACACACACACACACACACACACACACACACACACACAGATACAGATACAGACACACACACACGCACACACACGCACACACACACACTCAGACACAGACAGACACAGATACAGACCCAGATACAGACACAAATACACACACAGACACACACACACACAGACAGACACAGATACAGACACAGATACAAACACAGACACACACACACACAGACACACACACACACACAGACACAGACACACACACACACACACACACACACACACACACACACACACACACACACACACACACACACACATTGATGGTAAAGCAAGTTTCCATCTCTATTATACATACATACAATGTACATACATACCGGTACATACGGGAACATGCCCTGACCACTTCACTCTTCCTTTTTTTTCTCTCCCCACTATAATTCACAGCATAGGCCTACGCATGGATGTTCTTGGAACTTTTCTTTCTATGATCACATGTGCTGTGAGGCTGATCTAAATAAGATCAGATGGTGGCGGCATGTAACTCCTGTTAACCTCAGACTCATCTATTCACTTTGGTGTTATCTTTCAAACGGAGGCCTTATGTTTGATTTATAGCCGTAATAAGGAGATAAGCAAGTTCGCTGTTGGTATAATGAGTTTGTAGTCAAGATAACACTGTTAGTAGTAGTGAGGAAACATGGTTGTTAGGGCTGGGCGATATGACGATATCATATCGCCCAGCCCTAATGGGTGTCCACAGTAAGTTTGAAATAAACAACCGTGGAGGAACTATTTTGAGAACATTTGGAAACAACATATTCAATCTAATCCAAGTTGTACATACAAATGGAGACACACTGTATCGGCCTTATTTCCCACAGGGGAAGAAGAGGCATGAGTAAGTTGTACATATGGTACCAAATACTCATTTGTTTTTAGAGCCTATGTTATGTGTTTTATAGTTTGGTTTTCAATAATAGAAAGAAAAGTTCCAAGAATGTCAATGCGTATAGGCCTATGCTTTGAATTACAGTGGGGAGAGAGAGGGGGAAAAAAATTGTGTTATACTCTTTAAAATCAGCCATCGCGATCAGCCAGGAAAATTGCAATCGATACACCTCTACTTAAACACTATAAGCTGCCTAAACACTTGACACATCTGAAGTTGAGGCTAAAAACAAACACAACTATACTGTCTAATATGGCATCAAATTCCCTTTCCCTTTATGGCATTATGCACAAACTAACATTCACAGCAAAGTGCAACACTGCAGTTGTCAATAACCCTTATCAGGAGGCAATAAATACATGGAGCCTCCATGTATTTATTGCCACACACACACACACACACACACGCACACACACACACAGTGCAGTGTCCTGTGACAGGAGAAAACATAACGCAATCCTGTGTGTGTGTGTGTGTGCCAGTCATAGCAGCACATACTCTTTGTTTAGACATGGGTTGGCAGAAGTGATTGAATGGAACGCCGTATGCCTACTTAGACTATTGGTTTCACCTTCCCCACTCTGACTGTCAACAACCAGCCGATAGAGAGGGTTGACACATACAGGTACCTTGGGACAATAATCGACCACAAACTAAACTTCAAAACAAACACTGATACCATCCACTCCAAATGCCAGCAGCGTCTCTTTTTCCTTCGGAAACTCCGCAAACTCCAGGTCCATCAATCCGTTCTGACAGCATTTTACAGATGCTTCATTGAATCCATAATCACCTTTAACATCACTTCCTGGTTTGGAGCACTGTCCAACATCCATAGGAACCCACTCAACAGAATCATCAAACTGAGCAGCAAAATAATTGGACAACAGCAGGAATCACTCATCAGCATTTACAACAAAAGGACTAAGCAAAAAGCAACACTAATCACCTTGGATATCACACACACTCTACACAGCCAGTATTGCCTCTTACCCTCAGGCCGCAGATACAGAGCCCCTACAGTAAGAACAAACCGAGCCCTGTCAAGCTTCGTCCCGGCATCCATCAGACTTTTGAATGGCTAAACCCCTGTCTCATCTCTCTATTTTTTCAACACATGGACTATTTTATTTATTTTTTTAAATGTATTTATTACTCCTCCTCTATGGCGGTACTATTTATGTACTATTTATTCACTAGGCTAAGCTAAGATTGTTTTTATCTGCCATATGTCGAGCTGATACTGTGTGTGTGTGTGTGTGTGTGTGTGTGTGTGTGTGTGTGTGTGTGTGTGTGTGTGTGTGTGTGTGCGCGCGTGTGTGCTTGTATATTGTATGTACTGTTGTACCCTGATGCTCCTCCACATATGAAGTTCCTAACGGAAGAATAAAGTTCTTTGAATTGAATTTGAATTTGAATTCTTTCTCAGCAGCAACACAATGCTCTTTCTATTCTTTGCCCCCTTTCTCCCTCTATCTGTATCTCTCTCCCCTCTCTCTCTCTCTCTCTCTCTCTCTCTCTCTCTCTCTCTCTCTCTCTCTCTCTCTCTCTCTCTCTATCTCTCTCTCTCTCTCTCTGTGGTAATGCACAGCTCTCCGCTTACTCTAACGTTTTCAGCACCTCCTTTCACATACACTCGCTTTATTAGGAGAAGAAGAGCTTCCCTCCTCTTCTCATGCTCAGCCCCCTCCCCTCCTTGCTATGCCTTCTGTTTCCCCCCTCTCTCTCTTCCTTTCTCTCTGTCTCTACACCTTTGTCATTCTCAGTGCCGCTGTCACTCTTTCACTTGGTCTCCCTGCATTTCCGTCTGTCTCCACTTTCTGCATCTCTCTCTCTCTCTCTCTCTCTCTCTCTCTACTCCCACTCTCATCCACTGGTGTTTTCTTCATCATTTTTCTTGTTTCCTCTTTGCCATTGTGTGTCTGTGGTAAAAGTGGGTCAAACATGAAAGCAGTGCTGGATCTGGATGGAGCTGAAGCTGGAGGGATATAAGAGAGAAGATTCCCTGCACCCTCGTTTTTGATGTAATCTTGACCGTGGTAGATTTGTTTTTTTTATCTTAATGGTTCCACTTGAGTCTTTAACCTCAAATACAGAGTCTGTAGAGAAGTTAACAGTAAGGGGCATTTTGTAAGAATTCTAAATGCAGAGCAGCAGAAAGCTCTCACTTCCGGATGATGAAGTAACCTTGAGTACAGGGCCATGGCATGGACACTGCTACCTGTGTGTGTGTGTGTTTGTACGTGTGTGTGTGTGTGTGTGTGTGTGTGTGTGTGTGTTTGCGCGTGTGTGTGTGTACGTGTGTGTGTGTGCATGTGTGTGTGCGTGCGTGCGTGCATGCGTCCATGCGTGCGTGCCTGCGTGTGTGTGTGTGTGTGTGTGTGTCTAGTCTCTCCTCAGCAGCAGCGACTATTGTAATAATGTGGCCTGGAAATATTTTCCATTTAGTTTGTATTACAAATAGTGTACATGTGTGTAGTAAGTGTTTGCAGATTTAGTTTAAACATGTCTGTTGTGTCTGTCATGTTGTTCTACAGCTCTGCTTCAGAACCCTCTGTATCTTTACTGTGATGTGAAGCCTCATGGTGAGAGGAGAGCTGTTATCATACGGCATCATGTATCTTCTCATGTTACACCAATGAAGTAAGTTGATTTGTAAACCCCCCCCCTTCCCACACACACACACACACACACACACACACACACACACACACACACACACACACACACACACACTACAGACCCTTAATGCTGAGTCATGAAGTCACACTGCTCCTGCTCTTATTGCTCTGGCTGTTGTGACGCCCCCCCCCCCCCCCCCTCCTCTTTGATAAGACTGGTACCAAGGATATGTGAATGTTAGGAAGATTACACTATTCAAATACTTTGTTACAGCATATATAGCAGATGCTTTAATGTGATGTTACTGCGTTGTGTAAGTCCATCTAACACTGCTCTTATTTGTGTGTTTTACACTTTGTCTGGTAACTTTCCACTTCACTCAGCTCAGACAGTTAACTCTCTCTCCCTCTCTCCTATGTGCAGAGAGAGAGAGAGAGAGAGAGAGAGAGAGAGAGAGAGAGAGAGAGAGAGAGAGAGAGAGAGAAAGAGACAGAAAGAGACAGCGCACACACACACACACACACACACACACACACACACACACACACACAGCACACACACACACACACACACACACAGCCACTTCCTCCTGTCCCTCTCCCTGCAGGTGCTATAAGGCTGGAACATTCCGGAAGCGCTAAGTGAGGGGGCGACTGATCACTGTGGTTTGCTAGTCAATAACTGAATGATGTGTGGAGCGAGATATTTGCGACACACACACACACACACACACACACACACACACACACACACACACACATACAGCAAACCACATTAGCCATGTTAAAGTAGGCTAGTAGAAGATGTAAATAAAAAAACGTAGGCTAAATGATTTACAATAACATGAACGTGTATGATATCACGCATTACTTAATATAACGCCGCTGTGTGGAAAATGATTAAACTTAATATTGGTTCTCTCATCTCTTCCTTCTCCCTCTTCTAGCCGACACAGACCCGCTCTGATGAGAGGAAAGGAGTTAGAACCCGGGCCTATGTCGTCATAGGTGTGGCATTTTTTTATTGCTGCACTTTTTCTAGTAGGCTATTGCTTGGCTGCTTCCTGAGATCTCGCAGCCGTCGCCCCCATGGATAGTAAATAATAGGTCGCCCCCCACCCACTCCTGCGCCCACGGCTGCACACAATGAGGACGTGCCCATGAACGATCCTCCTCAAACCAACGGGGGTCCCATTGAACACAAAGACTCCATGTATGATGATGACGTCCCAATACAGTGTCTGCACTATAGGCCATTTCATTGTACAAGCTGCGCCGAGGGTGAAATTTGCACATGGCTATGAGGCTATAAGGATTTTTAACACACCTAAAAACAAAAAAGAAGAGCCCTGTTTTTTAATGGCTAGGATAGGATAGGATATGGACGGAGCCTATTTATGGTCAATAAAACGGGTTTCCTAAATCTGGAGAAATAGGCTATAAATTAAACTAGACAGTCATTTCCCTCTCATCACTATGCAAAATGTTTGGTCCTTACGCCTCAAGAGCCACATACAGACAGACATATTTGAAAAGTCCTGGGGCCTCTTCTTCCCACTGTTGTGTCTTAATAGGGGAACCACTGCAGAATGGGTCATTTAAGTGCCTTAGATTGTTTTGAAGGTTTCATCAATTATTTAAAAAATTACTATCTCAGGTTAAAACAAATCCTTATTCCTTCATTGTAATGGTATGTTGTAGATTGGCTCCAATGCTGTTATTGCTTTTTTTGCTGTTTTTTTTAATTTGTCACTACACTGACCCATTTTTCCAATTTGACTGTTTGTGATTCTATTTTTTATCTGGCTGTCTGTATGCAATCCTTTATTGTGAAATGACAATACATACGGACACTGACCTTTGACTTTTGTCATTTTAATATTTCGTAGGCTATATTTCTACATGCAAAACCTCATATAGACCTAATAGAGTGTAGGCCTATAGTTTGCGTGTATCGAGAGTCAAGACTTATGCGCATTGCACAGAAAGTCCCTGACTAAGTTGGCTACTATGGCTACAAACAAAAAATTACAAATGGAAAGGACATGTGATGATTACAATGATATTTGGCAGGAAGTGGTAAACAAAAAGGTCGGACCTCCGAGCCTGCACAACAGAGGCGAACTCCCACTTCGCCCAATTGTATTGTTGTTATTGTTTTCTGGGGAAGCTGTAGCCTATATATGGCCCCACATGTCGAAAATTGTGAGTCAAGCTGAGAGTGACCTTGAGTTGGAAAGAAAGTTCTCTCTCGAACAGTCTTGAAACTTAAAAAAAAAAAAAGTTAGCTTACAAAAACAGTGATTCTAGTGCGGTTTCTGGAGATGAACTCTGCTTCTCCAGTTCAACCTTTACATAGACTCGCAGCAGTGGTGTAGTCTATTTTTGTAGTGGGTATACTGTGATGATTCCCTCCTCGCCTCTTCTTAAATATGCAGCGTATAGCATTTACACATTTTTAAATATATGTCTTACACCGTGGTTAGTTTAGAGAGGGGGAATGCAGTAAAGGTTTTTTGTAATAGGAAGGAAGAGAAGGCGGTGTGACCTCATGACTGTGAGCCTGCGATGAGTGCACTCACCACAGCTCCTGCGATGCACTCACCACAGGTCCTGCGGTGAGTGCATCGCAGGTCCTGCGATGAGTGCATCGCAGGTCCTGCGGTGAGTGCATCGCAGGATCGCAGGAGCTGTGGTGAGTGCACTCATCGCAGGCTCACAGTGAAGTCCATAACCGCACTTCATGAAGTGGCGGTTATGGACTTCACATCACAAGCTCACAGTCAATGAAGCGTTTTCCGGACGAAAAACATAAACAACGCAAAACTGTCATGAGGTCGCACCGCTTTCTCTTCCTTCCTTTTACAAGTTATAATAAAAAGCTAAAGTCTGCTGCTCTAGGCTGAATATAGTGAGTGAATTAATGTGGCTTGCAACACGTGTATGGGAGCAGATCACCCCATGGACTTGAATCCACGCAGACATACACCTGGCAGCCAGTCACATTAGTGAAAAGAATATGCATACACATACGTACATCCCCAGACAATCAGACATTTGGTTAACTGCGTAGAGAACACCACCTTTCCTGGGATTGCTGTGATTGTGAGGAGGCTATTTCATTGATTCGAGCATGTAAGTGCACATTTACAGTATCTCACAAAAGTGAGTACACCCCTCACATTTCTTCAAATATTTCATTATATCTTTTCATGGGACAATACTGAATAAATGACACTTTGATATAATGTTTAGTAGTCAGTGTACAGCTTGTATAACTGTTAAATTACTGTGGCCACACAGCCATTAATGTGTAAAGTTAGTGTCAAGCTAACACACCCTGCTTGGCAAACAGCCAAAGTAACTGTCTCATCAGCATGCACCCTCAATAAAGCCTAGAATGTAAGTGCCAGCTTGTTGTCTGTGTTTCGCATTAAGGTATGACACACACACACACACACACACACACACACACACACACACACACACACACACACACACACACACACACACACACACACACACACACACACACACACACACACACACACACACACAGAAACGGGAGAAAATACAGAAGGAAAGAGACACAGATGGATAAATAAGAGTTAGGGCAAGGGATGGTTTGGGTGTGTTGTCAAGGTGACTGTTGAAGTAAACATGATGGTAGGGCTGCACAAGTAATCGTAAGAAGGTCATGATCTTGATTCTTACATGTGTGAGATCTCATTTCTAACTGATGACTCATGGCTCATATTAAACTATCCATTAACTATCACACTGCATGCTGACTTGTAGCTTCAGAACAACGGTTGCTATAATAACAATGTCTATTAGAATACACACTGTAAAGAAAAACAGGCTGTTAGTTTATCACACACCCAATACAACTCAATCTGTGTCCTCTGGTGAGACAACCACTGTGGAGGACTCTGACCTTGACACCACTAAACTCACTTCCCCTTCAGCCTCAGTGCAACGCCCTCAGACCTGTTGTGGTCACTGTCACATGCAGAAACCTGACAGAGATGTTTATGTAGTAATGTGGTAAAGTAAGGTTTCCTTTTGTCTACCACTTCCTGCTAAAAATTATCATCATCACATGTCATTGATCATTTTTTGTTTGTAGCCAACAGGGACTTTCTGTGCAATGTGCATAAGTCTGGACTCTGTAGGTGTCAAGACGTACGAGGTTTGGCATTACTGAATGTAGAAATATATGGAATATCAAGACGACAAAAGTCAAAGTTCAAACATCTTTTATTGTCATTTCTTGCATAAAGACAGATACTAGACAACATGTTTGAAAGGAAGGAGTGAAAAGTGGGTTTGAATGACTTTTTTTTAAAGAATTACAAACAGTCGCATGGAAAAATAAAGTCGGGCAGTGTAGCAAGATGTTTTTTTTTTTTGCTTACCCTGAGATTGTAATTTCGTAATAATTTTTGATACCTTCAAAACAATCTAAGGCACTTTGATGACCCATTCAGCAGTGGTTTTGCTATTAAGACACAACAGCGGTCCCCGGTAGAAGAGGCCCCAGGACTGTTCAAACTGCTCTTGAGGCGTAAGGACCAACATTTTGCATAGCGCTGAGACTGTCTAGTTTAACCTATAGCCTATTTCTCCAGATTTAGGAAACCCGTTTTATTGACCATAAATATGCTCTGTCACTATCCTATCCTATCCTATCCTATCCTATCCTATCCTATCTCTTAAAAACCGGGGCTCTTCTTTTTCATTTTTAGGTGTGTTAAAAATCCTTATAGCCTCGTAGCCATGTGCAAAATTCACCCTCCGGACAGCCACATATTATTAGGCCTTTAGTGCAAACACTTAGGTGGGATGTTGCTGTTTGCTTATAGTTATAAGCTACTAAACCATTTGTATGTGTGCGTTTTCTCACACGTTGTCTCTGGTAACTTTCCACTCAGATCAGACAGTTAACTCTCTCTCTGCCACTTGCTGAGGGAGAGAGAGGTTTGGCTGGCTGCCAGTGACATTGACCTGGAGTCAAAAACCATGCACTCCCCTGCTCATGTTAATAAGAACACAGAACACTGGTAGGCTACTTTGTAATCAGTTGTTCTGTTTGTATAGGTGTGTGTGTGTGTGTGTGTGTGTGTGTGTGTAAATGTGTAAAGAGATGAGACAGTTACATTTATTAATTTTTTCTTTAAATTCATAGATGTGGATGTTTTGTGAAATGGGATTAAACATCACCGTCTCATCCCAGATTACTTCATAACACACCTCTCTTTTTTTCTCTCTCTCTCTCTTTCTGACACACACACACACACACACACACACACACACACACACACACACACACACACACTATCCACCATTAGAGGTAAGCAGGTTGGGACAGGGGGAGAGGAGAGAAATGAAGTCTATGTCAGGACGGCCGATGACTAACTGGCCCAACGGGTATTTGCCTCTGGTGCTCTTGTCTTGACCTACATTCACCCTGCAACACACACACACTCTCACAAACACACACACACACACACACACACACACACACACATACGCACACACACATATACGCACACGCACACACATGCATACATACATACATACGGGAACATGCCTTGACCACTTCTCTCTTCCTTTTTTTTCTCTCCCCACTAGAATTCACAGCGTAGGCCTACATGTGCTGTGTGGCTGACCTAAATACCTAAATAAATTCAGATGGTGGCGGCATGTAACTCCTGTTGACCTAAGTCATCTGTGGTTATTCACTGTGGTGTTATCTTTCAAATCAATAATGTTTTGTCAAGAAGCAATGTTTGATTTATAGCCGCGATAAGGAGATAAGCAAGTTCGCTGCCTGTGGATAATTAATTTGTAGTCGAGATGTGCATGTTTTCCATTCAAGTTGCTTGTGTTACAAATAGTTTAAGTGTGTGTAGTAAGTGTCTGCAGATTTAGTTTTAAACTTGAAGTAAGTAAGTTGATTTGTTAAATCAACAGTCTCTAGTTAAACGGCTCCTCTGCACACACACACACACACACACACACACACACACACACACACACACACACACACACACACAGTCACACATCAGTCACTAGCAGCACAGCTTCAGTGAGGGAATTTTACGTGCTGAAAGAAGACCAGAAGCTTGCTACTATGACACTGTTTGTAGTGAGGAAACATGGGTGTCCACAGTAAGTCTGAAATAAACAACTGTGGAGGAACTATTTCGAAAACATTTGGAAACAACATATTTAATCTTATCCAAGTTGTACATACAAAACCAAATACTTATTTGTTTTAGAGCCTAGGATATGTTATGTGTTTTATAGTTTGGTTTTCAATAATAGAAAGAAAAGTTCCAAGAATGTCAATGCGTATAGGCCTATGCTGTGAATTACAGTGGGGAGAGAGAGGGGGAAAAAATTGTTATACTCTTTAAAATCAGCCATCGCGATCAGCCAGGAAAATTGCAATCGATACACCTCTACTTAAACACTATAAGCTGCCTAAACACTTGACACATCTGAAGTTGAGGCTAAAAACCAACACAACTATACTGTCTATAGACAGTGGCCTATACATACATTTGAAATGTCCACCGCTCAATTTTCATTTCCCTTTAGTGGTCAGTCTGGGTCTGCGGTATATTCAGGGGTTTTCTCTTTCAGCCGTCAAATCAACGAAGAGAGGAAGCAGTGCTGAATTCAATGAAGTTGAGATCGTATTCAAGTTTCAATATGTCTCAATATGGAAAAATGTAACCTCATCATAAAACGGATGGACCGCAGAGGTCCTCTATAACATCAGCTGAGTGTTACAGTAACAGCTGACGCTTCTGAAGAAGACTGAAGAAAGTAGTCAAAACATGTCCAGTGAATACTAGTCCATTTACATGAACATACAAGTTGACGTTGTGTTCAACTTGCTTGTTGTGTTTGTCATGTTGTTTTAAAGCTCTGCTTCAGGTCCCGGTTTAAGATAAGATAAGATATACTTTATTCATCCCAGCAGGGAAATCCAGATGCTACATAAGACAGCATACACATACACACAACACAACACAGCACATATAGGCCTATCCCACCTCTACAAAAAAAAAAAAAAAAAACATGAGCATGAGCATACATAGCCAAGATGAGAAAGTGGTATGGATAGTCTGTGCATAAGTAGCTGTTACTCGTAGATAACAGTACACAAATACTAGCTCTGCCAGTGCATATGATAGGATAAAAAACTAAAATTATGCTAAAAGAAAAAGCAATCAAGTGTGCAATTATACAGGTGCAAAATATGCAAAAATATGTTTCAAAACACTACACAAATAGCACACAAAACACCCAATTACCACAACACCTCAGACCCTTTGCAAAATGAAACACTCCTTTCAAAACTATACACAATTTTATAAAAAACATATTTTGTCACCATTTGAAACACACACTGCTGAGACGTGTGCAGGCCCAGACAGAGCCACACAGAGCCACACCGCTTCCTAACAACAGGCCTGAGGGTGCTGCACTGAGGATGCTTTGTGTGCTGAGAGGGGGAAAGGGGAAGTCAGTTCAAGTTATGCCAAGTTTTTCCAAGATTTGTCTCTAGGCCAGAGAACACAGATTGAGTTGTGTGATAAACTAACAGCTTGTGTTTCTTTACAGTGTGTATTCTTATAGCCATTGACATGATAAGGCAACTGTTGTTGAAGCTAAGAAGTCAGCACATGCAGTGTTAATGCATTGTTGAATATGAACCATGGATTATCAGATAGAAATGAGATCACATGACATGTATAAACCAAGATCATGATCTTCTAACGATTAATTGTGCAGCCCTACCGTCATGTTTACTTCAACAGTCATGAAAAAAGTTTTCCACCTTGACGACACATCCAAAGGATCGGCCCTGCCCAAACTCTTATCTATCCAACCATCTAAACGAGGAGAAGCAGCTTTTAGTTTTTATGCACCAACAATCTGGAACAAACTCCCAGAGAACTTGAGGTCTGCTGCAACTCTCAGTTCTTTTAAATCGAGTCTGAAGACTTTTTTGTTTCCTTTTTAACTTGCAATTTTCATTTTATTTGCTATGTTTTTAAATCGAGTTTTAATTTATTTTTATTTTTTTATTTGCTTCTTTTATTCGCTTTTCAATGTTTTATAATGTGTTTTATGTATTCTAATCTTGCCCCTGTAAAGCACTTTGAGTGGCCTTGTGTCTGAATTGTGCTATATAAATAAACTTGCCTTGCCTTGCCTTGCCTTGCCATCTTTCAGTGCGTTTACATGCAGACTCATAATCGGGTAACTAAACTAATAAGACTTCAACAGGACTTTTAAACTGCATGTAAACACCTTTATCCGATCTACTTCGGACAAGAGAAGTCGGATAAGAACACCTAACATAGTGGAGACAGCCATTTATCCGATTTCCGAAAGGCCATGTACATACCCGTCGCTATGGGCGGGCCATAGGGGGCCGGGCCCGCCCCCAGAAATGCTCGTGCCCCCCCACTTGGGGCACAGATCTCTCAAATAAAAAATTACTTTAATTTTTATTTTATACTATCATAGTAGCTAATTTTGGGTTGATAAATATTTCTTTATCATCAAAACATTTAAAATATAAATAAACAATGGTGTGATTTTGTTTTATTGATGGGAGTCTATCTACACTGCAACAGCCTATCACGGCCTTACTGAAAAGAAAGTAAGGCTGCGTAGGCCTACGTAATACGTCAATGCAGCCGCTCAACATGTTACCGCGCATTTTTGAAAGTGAAGCTGGATGAGTTTTCGCCGGCTTACTATTTCATTTCTAGTTCATCATAATCGATATTCGGTAGGCCTAATGGTTGAAAAGCCCACCAACAGTCTCCTCTGCCAAATCGGATCTCCAAACTGTTGTCACATAACAGACTACTACAAGCCGAAATTATGGACTTGTTCAGCGCGGTGACACTTCTGATTGCGTGAAGCCACAGTACTCTGCGCTCCTCCAGCCACGGCCATCGAGGCTGTGCCGGAGACTGACCCCGGACCGAACCCGGTCCAAGCAAGAGAAGACGCACAATTTACAAGAACCTCCGCGGATTTGCAGTTGAGGAAACAGTTGGTCCGTCACAAAGTGACAAAGACGAAAAGACTGAGTTCAAGAGTATTTTACAGTGTTATTGAAGCTGTGCAAGGAGAGATGGATGCGCGTTTTGGAGAGCGTAGTAGCAAGCTCATTGGCGCACTGGCTGCTTTGAACCCGGAGGCCGAAAGATGTGTTGATGAGGAGGTTGAGCTCGGAGAAACGCCGCCTCCCGCTGTACTGATAGAAGGGACTGGAGAGAGCACAGCCCTGCCTCCACTCAAAGTAGGCTACCGTTTGTGTGTGTGTGTGTGTGTGTGTGTGTGTGTGTGTGACTGCTTTAAAATGCAATGTTTGAGATATGCGTCTGGTGCTATTTACTATCTAGTCTGGTGTTAGGCTACATCTAATATGTTGAATAGTCAAGTGTTTATGGATATTCATAACATTGCTTCTATGTAATGTAGGCCTATTGCTTTAAATTATGAGGACATGTTATAGGCTAGGCTACCGCTGTTGGTTAGTTTAACGTGATGATTACGTGCTGCGCGAATAGAGTATAGGACTATTAAAAATATACAGTGTACTGTAGGCTAATAATAATTGTGCCCCCCTATGCATTTCATATGCCCCCCTTAAGACTGAGGTCTGGCGACGGGTCTGGCCATGTATACTCAGACAAGTGACATGGTCCGTTCAAGTGTCTAGTCTTAATCCAATCTAGTTGTGCCATGTAGCTGCACTGTGTGTCTCTTTCCATCTGTATTACCAAACAGTTAATTTGGCTTGTTGTTTTCTAACCCTCAGGGTGTGGTAAGCCCGACACACTAGACAGGTTTTTATCATGTATTACTTCCTTATAAGGCATCTTGAGAACGGCAGCATCCCGCTTTGCTGTGCATGTTAGATTGTGCACAATGCCTTAAAGGGGAAGGAAATTTGATGCCATATTGGACAGAATACGTGTGTTGTTTTTGTTTGCCTCTCAACTTGTGTCAAGTATATAGGAAACTTAGTGTTAAGGTAGAGAGGTGCACTGATTGCAATTTTCCGGGCCGATCCCGATTGGTGATTTTGTAAAGACTCTAACCTGACTATACCAATTTTTTTTTTTACAGTGCTCCCTTATTATAACAAATTAAACTAAATACCTTCATATCCTTTAACCAATTTAAACAAACTATCTTTTATCTGCCAAACTCTACCTGTAACTGTTTTAATTAGGCTATGTTGTACTTTCACCCATTTAATTTTAATTGCTGCCACTCTTCACCACTGTGTAAATGTTTCAATTGTTTTTCTCTTCACCTGTTGTTATGTATTTGATGTATTTGCATTGAATATTGTTTATGTATTGTTGTTTTTCCTTTGAATTTGTTTGAACTCGACGTCATTGTAAATGAGGGTCACCCCTCAATTGGTCTCTCGAGGATAAATAAAAGTTAAATGAAAATGAAATGAAAATTATAGTCACCCACTGATTAACTATGCTGACTTCTTAGCTTCAGAACAATCCCAGTTGCTTTATCATATCAATGGCAATTAGAATACACGCTGTAAAGAAAAACAAGCTGTTAGTTTATCATTCACGCATACAAGTCAATCTGTGTTTTCTCATTTCTCCTCCTCACTACAGCACTCCCTTACTGTAGTGACACACTGCACCACACAGGTAAAACCATCAGGAATGTTATGTTACGGTCTGAGTGTTTAAGTATCTTGCTTGTGAGTCTTTATTTGTTATGTTAGAAGAGACTTGTAAGCCCTCAAATGTTATGTGACATGTTTTGGTTGACAAAAACAATATTTTGCATAGACAATCCTGATAGACATTTTTTTAAGGACAACAATCGTGATTCACATTTTGACAGGAATTATGCAACACTACTACTCTTACCCCAACTTCTGCTATTTGTTATGGCTACATCTAAAGAGACTTAAGTGTGTTTGAAAGGTGCAGTCAGTGATTCTGGAGAAGGCTTTAAGTCAAAATCAGTGAATATCTCCACTCGATCAGCCACTTACTGTGTGTGGACTGAAAAAAAAATCCAGTGCTAATACACAGCCTAAGCTCTGTACATAGGCATGTTGATGTAGCTATGGTAGGCCCCCTTTGTTTGCATGCCAGTTTACAGAGCCTAGGCTGTATATTGATATATATTTTCCAGTGCACACACAGTATAGACATGTGGCAGATTGTGAGGAGATATTCACTGATTTGACAAAAAGTTATTTTGACAATAAGAGTTCACCAGAATTGCACCTTTAAAATCAAATAAAGATTGCCTTAAAAAAATACAATACATTCATTTAATTGTTATTATCTGATTTATTACAATTTAGAAAATTATTCTTAAACAGAATTGCATCAATTTTATAACTCGGACCGTCCTTTAAGTATGTTGTGTTGCAAATATTGGATTCAAATGTCGTTAATTTCTTTTAAAATATTTTTATTTGGGGCAGTAACAATACATAAAAAAATTGAGACACACACACACACACACACACACACACACACACACACTACGAGCCGAATCATTATGTCCACAGAACAACAACAGAATTCATCACTCATAAGCACGTGTTATGAACACAAGCTCATGCCAGCACAGAGATATTCAATGATGACAAAAACAGATTTAAACTGAGTCAAATTTTAAATAAGGTCATGGAAATTGCTGCGAAAATAATCGTTGACTTGATCAGAAAATTAATTGGTTAAAAATGAGTTAAAAACCCTGATATAAAAATGATGGATGCTGCAACATTGGACCCCAGGATTCTTCTTATTAATCTTGGCTTTTACTTAAAGGTGCAACGAGGAACTTTGATTTTTGTTACTTTATTTTTACATTAATGTAAATGAGGGTCACCCATCAATTGATCTTTCGAGGATAAATAAAGGAAAATTAAAATTAAATATTTCTGAAACAGTCTAATTTTTCCTCTGATGATCATAAATGACATGTAACAGCAAACGAGACCATCAGTGCAAAGAATGCTAATTTTATGTAGTTTTTCTTCATGCCTTTGTCATGGGGTATACACTCACCCAGGAACAACAGCTGGCGTAGTAACAACACTACGGCTTTTGTCCAAAGAGGGCGCAACAAGAATAAACACAAACTGAAAGTTCCTCTGAGCATCTTTTAAACAATTTCAATGTTGTTTTCTTGGGAAGCCTGTTTTTTCATTTTGTTGCCATTAGCCGCCCCATTACAGTGAGAAGGAGTGAGGATAAGAGGGTTCTGCACATCTGGCTCAGCTGGAGACGGAGGTGCATTAGGTGCAGAAGGTGGCCCATTTGGTCTGCGCAATGTCATCCGCCAACCGAAGCAGAAGGCAAGAAGTGCAAGAAGTGCAACACAGGCAATCAGCACAGCTGCTGTTATGGAGACGACGGTCCAAGTTCCCATCTTCCCTCCTGTGGCATTCTGTGTCTAATATTGGAAAAGAAAGGGAAACATGAAACACAAGAGTTCAGTTAGTTGCACAGAGATACACAGATATACACAGATCCAAGGGTTGACTTGACATGGACATCACTTATTTTCTTTTTTGAACCTTTAACCGTTTATTAAACTTTTTTGACAATGCAATGTATTAATCTGTAAAGAAAATTTGTATTTTATTTTAGTATCGGTAGGCCTGTATACTTTCATACAGGTAAGCAAGCAACAGTATCATTTTTATCTTATTTCTTATTACAAGCACAGTTTTATAACACGCTCGCACTGCCACGCTTTACTAAATCACTCCATATAAAGAAATATGATATAGCCTATTATAATAAGGATTTTTTTTATTTACATTTACCAATTGTTTAAACAATGTTCTTGGAAACCTGTGAGGTAGAGTACGCCATGTTAGATGTTTATTTTATGCTCTGAAAAAAAAAATCCCCAAATAAAAAAGTTAGTTATAAGCTACAACTGGTAGGCTATAATAAAGTAGATCTACTCACACTCGCAGGCGGAGGGATGGCGGTAGTGGTAGCGTCGGCGGTGGTTTGACCCGGGTTGACCCTGAGCCTCACAGCAACAGGCTTCTCCTCTCCTTTTTTATCGAAGACATGGAAAACGTAATCGCCTTCATCCTCCTTCTTCGCCCCCGTCAGAGTAAGCGAAACGTCTCCAGTGGTTTCCCAATTAGTGGGGGCGCGCGCTCTTCCCACGAATTCCTTCCCAAATGTGATGTTATTGGTGCCCGGTTTGAGCTCAAAAACGAGCTTCCCGTTTTTCATACATCGGATTGGCTTCTTGGCAGCCGTGGAAGAGTGGGCAGGGAGTGTGACTATCTCTCCCTCGGTCACGGATAGAGTTGAGAATGGATGAACAACCAACTCGAGGTGTTTTTCTACCCCGCATGTTAAAACATACTGTCCGTTGTCGTTGAAGTGTGTGCTAGTCAAGTTAACAGAATGGCTATTTGGATTCAACCTGCCGATGTAATGTTCCCCCGGCATCCAGCGGTCAGCATCCCGAATAGCCACTACATGAGTGCCGGAGGTTGTCTCGTGCTCCAGTCTCGCTCCCAGTTTGTGGCAATTTTCAGTCGCTGTAAACTCAGCGGGGTCTCCCAGAAAGTTTGGGATAAGGTCTCCAAAAACTGGATTGAAAAGACACAAAACTAAGGCACAAAGTCGCAATGCCATCTTCATGCAGCGTCTGACTCTGTGCAATGAACTGACAGACTGCGGGGACTCGGGGAGGGCATGGACCTATAAAGAAGGAGGAATGGAGCAAGGCGGAGCTGAGCTCTCCTGCCGGCTCATTACGTATTTCCCGGGATTCCCCCCGCCGGGCCAATCAGGTGCAACTGTAACCCTGCGTCCCGCCTCTTCTGGCGGGACGCAGGTTGTCTATAACATCAGCTGACACAACACGCATCACAGCAAAAGCTGACGCTTCTGAAGAAGACTGCAGAAACATGTCAAGGTACAAACAAATGAATACTAGTCTGTTTACACGAACATACAAATTAAGATCCACCTCGTCTCGTGGCTAATTAACGTTACACAGACACGCACGCACGAACGCACACAAGTAGCCTACACTCTCATAGAAAGTGCGAACTCAGAAATAGGCTGATATACAAAACTGGAAAACACTGGCAACTGTTGTTTGTTCAGTGTATATATCCTCAAAGAAATACTCATTCCAATAATATATGCGTCACTTTTTTATGTCCCTTGTTGTTTTAATGAAAGACAATCCATACAAATCATTATTAGACTGCAAACAAAACCCCTGACCTCCGCTGTCAAACCTCTAAACACCAAAACTCAATTAAACTAAAAGAACAACATGCTGAGTTCACCTTATATAATGGGCGAAACGTGAAGGGAAGGTTTTGGAGAAATTTGTGGGCACTCAATTCAACTGACACAGAAATCATTGTGAGCATCTCTCATCCAATCACTAGTCAGATACTGCCATCTAGGGGCTAAAAATCAAAACGCATCCAGAACCACAACCTTAGACACACACACCAACTCATGTGTGCATTTTTTCTCTTCAAAATCAATCATGAAAGAGACACAAACTACGTATCTATATACAGTTAAGGACATAATGACTAGCCCCCCTATGAACATTTCATTTTAAAAAAAAAGTATTTCCCAATAATAATTTTGACCCTGGTAGTTTATGTTTTTTATGAAGTTTTTCATATTGTATGGAATGTAAAGCCCACTGAGGCTAATAATTCTGTCCTCAAATCAAGTCAAGTCAAAGTTTTTTATTGACAGTTCTGATATCTGCAAGACATACATCAGAATCAAAATGGCGTTCATCTCTGACCCACGGTGCATCTGTATCTTATCCAATAGGGACACTCCACTGAATGTACCCAAAGTTCAGTCTTAGTAGGGCCTAAACTGCTCAACCTTAAAAGAACAGTTGCATAGTACACATACTATTTTGTCACTCAGGAAGAAGCTTTCAGAAGTTTGACCAAAATAACCCTGGTGACTCATCATGATGTCATGTGTCCTCCTGTGTTGCATTGCATTATGGGAAATGTAGGATCCAGCTTGACCCCAAAGTCATGATATCGATTTGGATTGTTCATTACAAAATATTTCTCAGACAAATCCCCAAACTTGATGGAATTTAATCACTGGAGTGTCCACTTCTTTTTTAAGATCATTTTTGTTGGCATTTTCAAGCTTTATTAGATAGTAATAAAGTTTAGATAGTACAGAGTTGAAATGGGGGGACAGAGAGAGAGAGAGAGAGAGGGGGGATGACCTGCAGTAAAGGTCTACGGGTCGGATTTGATTGCCTGTACTCACCTAACAATCAGGGTGATGTATCCTCTCCTGAACCGACTGTCCAGTTTGGGAACAAAACATGTGTAACTCCTTTTATATCCAATGTTTCAACTGAGGAAAGTTTCAGTAAAATGTTTCTGTTTTCTCCTTTTCATTGTGGGAAAGATGATAAGGACAGCACTCCAAGTTTAGCTGATTTATTTAATTGCCACACAGACTTTTCGGGCCATACACCCTTTCATTGGGTTCTAGGTTATGGGCCTAGAAATCAAACCAAATGATCAAATCACATCCATCCCAACAGGGGGAGCCCCAAGTACATGTAGGTCACTAACAGTATACTGTACTGAAATCTCATTGGTAGGTCCCATAAAATTAAATCTTGCATTGAAAAAATGAAATATGGGGGTCGGGGGGGTGGGTGCTCTGTGGTGTAGCGTATAGTGGTCCTCTTAACAGCAGACCCGGGTTCGATTCCGGCCCGGGTCGTTCTATAGTGAAGGAATGAAGCGTTACGTCTCAACTGTTTAATACATTTATATTGGGCTTCTCAGTAGACTAAGTAGACTTCTGTACAGTTACATAGGAGTTGTAGTTTCCCAGTTGTATTGAACGCATCACCAGAGCTAAAAAAAAAGGAAGTTACATTTATTTATTTTATTTTTTTTCTAAAGTAAGACTAGTCTAGATCTACATTCTACTTCTTTACAATTTGCGGTAGAGAAAGTAATGTGAAGCCTGTGCATGATAGGGCTGCACTCACCAGGCATTTATATGTTTCCTTTAAAATACTGTTAGTAACTTCTATGTGATTGTGGCTCCCTCTGTTGGGATAGATGTGTTGTGTCATTTGGGTTGGTGTGGCTTGAGCGCATTGAAACCTAGTTTTGTTTTGTTGTGGAAAACAAACAGCCTTGGTCCTGTGTCTGAAGTCCTTGTAGGCCAACTTTACATTAGCCCTGCGACATCCGGGTATTTTTAACCATACTAAATCTGGCCACAAGAATCGGGACATCCTAAATATTTTTTCTACCAAACTAAATAGTTGATAGTATGGGTATTGGAACGCAGCCTCTGTCATCCATTGTGTGTCTGTAACTGTGCACTGGGGTTAATCCTCCTGGTTCCCCAATGCAGAGTTAGTAGTCTTGACAAAGTGTGAAGGTCTTCCATCGCCAATGCCGATATGAGAAAATCACTTCAGGTTCTGTTGGTAAAAAAAAAGAAAAAGGATTTAGCATTAAGAGCAACTGTGAAAGCATCTTAGTACACGTTTAAAGGTTGAGTCAGACATTCTGGAGAACGCTGTGACCATCTCCTCAGGATCTGCAACCTGTCCATACGTGTGCTGTGAATAAATCAATTTATTATTACACAGCATAGGCTCTGTAAACTGGTAGGTTGCCATAGCTACGGTGGGCCTCCTATGTGTAGCCTACACACCCTTTGTACAAACTTATTGACTTTGTTTGTCATTTGGCTGATATACAAATCCTCAAGACCAGGAAATGCCTCATCAGATCTTGACTATGATCCTGTTTACTCTGTGTGTGTGTGTGTGTGTGTGTGTGTGTGTGTGTGTGTGTGTGTGTGTGTGTGTGTGTGTGTGTGTGTGTGTGTGTGTTAAATCTGGTCGTGAAAATTGCTAAATGACCAGTAATGAACAGTCAACCAAGTTTTTCTATGGGAACCTATAGAAACATGATACCAACCAGCCATTAAATTAGGACTCCTCATATCCATGTAGCCTATATTTGTAATCCTTTCTGTTTATAGTAAATATGCAACATAGTAAAATGTGTATGTGTAGGCTTAGTATAGAATATTGTGTGTTCAGCCAACATAATAAATGCACACGTTTAACCAAAAGAGCGCACAAACAAACTACAGAAAGGTATGATAGTTATGTCAAGTCAAGGACTTCAAGCTCCGTACAAAATCTCAAGGACTTCAAGCTCCGTACTAAACTGTCAAGAGTGAAATGAACGTAGGCCTACCTGTTACATCCAAGACGGTGTCAGTGAGCAAATAAATCACTGTCAAAGTTTCCAGTACTAATCAATCGGACCAAAGAAATGAAAAATAAATAAAAACGAAATTTCTAACTGAGTATAGGCTTCCTCAACTAAGCAGCAGCAACACTTTCTGTTTCGTCTGAAGGGAAACAACTCCCGCCCTCCCACAAACCAGTTTAAAAATAACAGCGCTATATCAGCATGGTTCAATGGGTTTGTTATTGCCTTCATGTGTTACTAAGCTACCATAGTGGTGAGTGCAATATTTTGCAATGTTGCGACTAAAAACAGTACAGGCACAATATGCGCACTACTCAGACTCATTTTTCTTTCTCATGTTCTGACTCACTTTCTCACTTCTGACTGTGAATTTAAAATATAGGGCCCACGTGGTTTGACATAGGCCTAAAATAGCCCTACTTCATTGTGCTTTGGCAGATGATTACCACTAGCCTATACACTCGGTTATCCTAAATTGCCTCAGGCTTGTACCTATTAGTTTCATACATTATGCAGTGTACGTGTAACATGGTCAGTTATTTACTGGTTACATATTATATTATCATTACACAAACTATTGTGAAACCTGATGTGTCTTTCTCCCTATTTTAGTTAGTCAACAAAGCTCCTACGTCACTTTCAGGGTCACCCTACGTGTATAAAATACTTTTCCCGCCATTGCCTCTTCCCATTGTTATCGAACTAATGCAGAGGTAAGCGGAATTGTTTAGGTGCCCCGATTTAGCCTATATGTGTTAGCTTAAACATAGCCTATTGAACTTTAAGCTAGCTCTTTTACGTGTGTTGTTTAACTTGTTAGGAGCTAAAGCTAACGGGATTACTCACTGATATTTTGTTTTTATTTTACGTGTGTCAGGTATATTTTCATTATAGTAATATGCCCATTGTTATTGAACTACTGAAGAGTATGTCAGAAAATAAACGGAGATCGCCTCAAAATATATTCTGTTAGCCTTCCCTTGGGCATTCAATCACACTACACAACGCAGAGAAACCGACATCACTAGCTACACCGGTATAAGTTCACACTGACATTGCAGTGAGTGCGATGTAATCTATTTTTATACGAGGCTAATATCCAGCAGCATACTCTGTGGCAAGTTTAAATGTCCTGGTACAGTCGAGAGTGAAGGAAAATAGTCTTGTTTTTAAGAATGTAATTTATCATTTAATGGCAACTCTGTAATTGTCTCCCTCAATTGTTATACAGGCAGAAATTGACCAACTGTGTTTGACGTATGGTTCAAAAGTGTTTAGCATGAAATCAACTGTAGTTTACCACAAACACGTGTGAAATAAATTATTGTTAAAATAGTAGGCCTATTGCTTACAAACCGGAAAATGGACGTTTTGTAACATAAGCCTATTCTAGTTAGCCTAAATATAGTTTTATTTAGTGTCATCTAAGTTTCCCTCATCAATTTGGCCGTGCATCTGGTTTGCTAAAGTCTAAAAAATAAAAATAAATCTCAAAAAATTGCTCCTTTTTGGAAAAACTATTTAGAGCTGTCTATTGTGCTGATGACCTCCCTCTACGCATTCACTCTGACGTCATTTATCCATCTTTCATCTGATAGTAAAGGAATGACAAGTGTTACGTTTCAACTGTTAAATATATTTGTATTAACCTTCTTATTTAGCAGTTACATAACAGTTTGTAGTTTCCCAGTGTTATTGAACACATCACCACTTGAGCAAAAACGAAAGTAAAAACTTTTTTTTTTTTTTCGAAAGCCAGTCAGTTTGTCTCGTCCTTCCCTGTGTACAGGAAACAAGGATCCACTTTTGTAAACGCCGATAGGTTACTCAATTAATTTAGCAACTTTATCTGGTAATAGATCAGTAGTTTTACTTTTTTGATTAAGTTTATTTAGTTAGTTTTTTCTGCCATGGCCCGCAGACTGTTCCTATTCGTCGCCGCCATGTTCTCCTGTTGCGCAAAGCTGGATGAAGGTTTGTATATTTCTATCTATACAATCTTTTCACATTACACATGCAGGTATTGTTCAGAGTGTAGCGGATAGATCTCGTCTTAAGTGAATATGGGGAAAGTCAGCTAGTCGGGTTTGGTTAAACAATAAATAACTACGCGCGTGTGTAGGCTATAACGTGGGACACAAGATACTTTAAAACCTGTTGATTGACAACAGAACAGTCGTTATCCCAATTGTTAAAACGTTAATTGTTGAGTGGTTTTGATTAGGTTCAGTCCGTTATATGGTTCAGGCAAGCGGACGTCACGAGCGTCAGTGGCTGGCAGCCGATGCCAAGCACCCCTCCACCCCGTTTCTGTCATTCGATAATCTAATCATTTTGAGTGTATAGTATTAGGGCTATTTCTGCTAAATGGAGCAAGTTTAGCGTACATTGGCGGACATTTCAGCAAATCCAAATAAGTTCAACATTACGAATGAGTTATTGATTAAATGTATAGAAGCCTCTGAGTTTATATGACAATGCTCAGAACACCAAGCAGAATATCCCACTGTGCAACTTTTAATCGACAATACATTTTCAAATATTATGGCAGACAACACCGTAAGCAGGCTTTTGTAGGTAGAGTCAGTGATGCTGGAGAATGCTTGTAGTCAATAACTTTTTGTCAAAATCTGTGAATACCTAAACAAGATCTGCCAACTGTCTGTAGCCTACTGTGTGCACACAAGAAAACATCTAGTGTTGTAGACTCTGTAAACAGGCATGTTGCTAGCTGTGGGCCTCCTTTGTTTACATATCAGTTTAGGTTGTGTGTGTTAGCACAGGATTTGTCACTGATTTTAACAACAATCATTCTTGAGAATAGCTGACTCTACCTTAAAATATAGTCTACACGTTTGTTTTTCGTTTTAAGGCAACCATCTAAAAATGTGCAACGAGAAGTGCTTTTCACTGCAGCGCCTAGTAGGATTGTTTTGGTCTCATGTGGTGTTTGTTGACTATAAGGAAAATATGATACTCGTCTGGATCCAGATTCCCTTAACTCAAAATGTTTTGTTTTTTCTCCCCTAGAGAATGTTAACCCAATGAAGATCTACGCCTCTGTTGGCGAAACAGCCGTCCTGCCCTGCCAAACCGATATCTATGAACGCCTCTTAACAGTGGAGTGGTCCAAGGATGGCAAAATTGCCTTAGTGTATCGGGACGGACGTGAGACCTACCAGGACAAGGATCCTTACTACAAGAACAGGACAAGCCTCGTCAGGAAGAAACCAGTGAAAGGAAACATCTCTCTGAGGATTGCCAACGTGCAGCTGTCAGCTTACGGAGTATTCATTTGCAAGACGATATGGGAGAGAGTGGAGAAGGTTGTTAAAGTGGAACTCATTGTGGGTATGTACAATCAAATGTATTCCTATTCAAGGAATAGTTCAACATTTAGAATATTTAGCTTTGTAAATACGCAAGTCCCAACAAGCACACCGCAGCGTTTAGTGATGTTGTAAAGTGTATCTTTAGACCTGCTTCCCGTGACTACCAGTGTTTCAGCTAAGCTAACTTGGATGAGCGACCTTTGCCCATTTCTACATCAAAAATGCACGTACAGATACAGGAACGGTTGCTGTCGCCTTTTCTTGAACGGGAGAGCGAGGCCAAAGCTTAAACATATTTAACTATTCCTTTTTAAAAGCTATTCAGCTGAATTGTAGTCTCCTAAAAGTGTTTTTTGATACTTTTTAAAGTTTTTTTTAGCTTTTATCAACAAACCCATAGCTACTCCTTTGAGAGAACTGCTGCTACAACCTATCTATGGGAAACAGTGAATGCTCCGGCCAGATATGCAGCTTATCATATAGTGCCAAAGTATTTTTGGCTTGTAGCAGTAACTTCCTGGAGTCACCAATAGCGCCGGGCAATTTTTCAGAACTGCTCATACTACTGTAAAACATCTTGTCATGATCACATGTGGTTTTTGTGAACTTTTAGCTAGGTTGGATGTTTTCAAATTTCTAGGAAAGTGAATGAGAATTCCTAACATGTCCATGCCTTTACTGTTTCTTGGTGACCTCGGTCTGTTTCATTCACATACTGTATGTGTGAATGATCTTATGATCAGATATATAACTTTGAAGATCTGTAACCTTCGCAAAGCCCAGATAATATTGCTTACTGTGGTATTGTTTAAGCAACTGAACATTTGGAGTAGTCTCTTAATTTTTTCAAGCGCTGTATATACAGTATTTACATGTAGAAGACAACCATGATTTCCTACTCTCTGATGCCAATGTTGGATGTAAAGTTCAAATGTCTTGTTTTCATAGGTGCAGTTTCTGAGCCAAAACTCTCAGTCGTTCCCTCTGTGGATGGTGGAGTGACTCTGCAGTGTGAAGCAAACGGCTGGTTCCCGGAGCCGGAGATTACATTTCTTGATGATCAGGGAAACGTCCTCAAAGCTGAAGAGCCAAAGAATTATCAAAATTCCACCGGGTGTTTCACGGTTACAAGGAGAGTGACTCTGCCGGCTGCTACCAACAGGTTGGGTTTCAGTTTTATACTCAGACTTATGATCTATGTATATCTATGTATATTTACCTCAGCCAACTTCTGTCCAGTCTAAACTTGTGTCTTTTCATCACAGGGTCACCTGCCAAGTTCACCAGCAACAGACAAACCAGACCAGAGCTACAGATTTACAGATTTACATACCAGGTAGAAAAGCTTGAACAATCCACTAGAAAGATTGACTTAATGCTTGACCACATTTCAACCCACGTAATTATATATTTCTTATCTGGAGGAGATTACCAAGACTTACATTGTGACTTTTATAGGGTTCAATGCTTAGTTTGGTGAAATAGGCAGCACTCGTTTAGCATGGAGTGCATGTAGAAAGCAGTCTTTTTGGAGTATATGATATTTCTGAAATATTTTCTAATGTACAACTTATCCTTTCAGAAAACTTCACAAGCTCGTGCACTGCATCCAACTTGATAGTTGCTGCATTGATCATCTTTTTATGTGGATTACTTTTTATCCCCGTACAAAGGAAATACGGCATCTGTGGTAAGTGAAACACCAACACTAAGTTTTGATTTTTTTGAACATGTTATTTGTTCCTAGTCTCCTCTTTCCTTAAGAAACGTAACCTATCAAAGTCTTGTTTTGTCCAATCAACAGTCCGAACCAAAAAGTTCTACTATAACCTACGACAAAGGGAAGCAGTAAATGCTGAACATGTAGATGTTGAAACTACTGATTGTTTGCACTGTTTATTGACTTGAAAGGTCACATATGATGCTCATATTAAGGTTCAAAATTGTAATTTTGGTTTCTACTAGAAACTGTTCTCATGGTGTAGTGTTTGGTTTGGTTGGTAGTGAGGGGGGCGTTCAGCCTTATGACATCATAAGGGGAGAGTAATCTGACTTGGTGTTTTTCAATACAGTTGGAGGTGGATAAAAAAAGAGAGGGTTGGATTGTTCTCATACTTTAGGAGTCTCAAGTCTACTAGTGGACCTTCAAGTTAATCGATTATCAAAATTGACTTTCAGTTGTACTTTGTTGGCCACATGGTCTATGATGTTCGTCAACATATTGTGTTCAAACTAAAAGTGGCAAAGTGCAATAACTGTGTGCGTCTTTTAGAAAGATTTTATTTGAGAATCTTGGTGGCTTGAGCTGTAAGTAGGCTGGTGAGCCAACTGCAAACACCAGCAAAAGTACAAGAGAATCAAAGCTTTGACAGGAAATAATCTTTTAAGGTGAAGGAGACACAGGACTCGAGTAATTGAGTTTAATGGCAAACGGCAGCATTGGTAATGAGACATTATATATAATGAAATGAAACAAGTGCTAACAAAACTTATTTTTGTGGTCACACAACAGGGGGATGTAAATTAGCAGAAGTACTCAGAAGATCAACAAACAGGAGTACAGCAGTTGAGATTCCAGAAACTGATGTGAACTCAGGAAACCAGGATGAGGTCATCAATGATAAGCAGAGTCCTGCTGTGAACCAGCATCACCAGCTTCCCAACGTCAACAATCCAAAACCACCCACTCCAACCAACACCATTCCTCCCATAACTAACATCTCACCCCAAAACAGATATTCAAAACCTCTTCCAACTGATAACACTGATGTCCAACCGAGTTCTCCCTCAGCATCTACTTCAGAGCAATGGCATGGGGTCCACTCCATGTCTCTGTCTCGTCAAAACAAACGTCTAAGCACCCTTTCATCCCGGTCTAGTGTGGATAAGGACCCTGAAGCTTCAAAGCATCTGCTGCCCCAAGATGCTGAAATCTGAGGTGAACCACTCAGCCGGGATAAAAATGTTTAACCTTTCGGGACTATGCAGCTGGTGCTAACTAAGTAATCTGCAGGTGCAAAAACCAAAATTCACACATTTCTTTTCCTGAGAGACTTTCCTATTGCCTTCGAACAAAGTGAAGATCTCCAAGTCCAATCGCTCAATTGTGGGAGCTAATGTCTATGCCATTATTGCCCTATGATCTAGATGATTCATTGTTTGTTTACAAGCTTTTTTTAAACCCCCTTTCTTCCATATTCTGATGCTCGGTGTGAACTTCAGCACATGTCCTTTCTGTGCTGTACTTGAACATATCTTACATGTTTTTAAAGGGTGGGTTTTTCTACGGGGATAACTTTTTTACAAGCATTTCAAATTGTGTCATTATGTGAATGTTCAAGAAAATAAAATGTTACCACTTTGCACTACAAACAGTTGAATGGTTGTATATTATACAGTCACACCTAATACTTTCTACCAAACCCTGGCAGCAACACTAGAAGTAAGTCGCACAGTTCAACTAAAAGGCTGCATAATACTAGTGACAACAAAGTTAATATTATTAAGTTGTTCAAACTAGATTTAGAGCCAAACATTACAAAAAAGGAGCATGGGGGGATTGTTTTAAATATTTTAAATACTTTATTTTTAGATTTTAGTTTTTTCAAACAAAAGACAAAATAAAATAAACAACTAACTTGGCGTACTCTTCATAAAAGGTTTCTAAGGACATTGTTCAGACTAAAGGTAAATGTGAAGCAAAGACTATGCGATCTCCAGGCGGGGTTGAGGAGATGTACGAGTTCTTGCCCTTGAACTTTTGTATTTAAAAAAAAAAAAAGCTGTGAAGGAGTAAATTAAATCTCTTAAATCATTAATATATTCATTTGGCATAGATTTTCAACAAGTGCATTCAACTGACTTTTGAACAAGAGATGTATCATCAAAAAGATGGAGAAGATGGTGATTGCTGGGCCAATGGGTCAGTCACATTTCCATTTTTGAAATGAGTAGTTTACTAGTTTAACATATTCAAAATTTTTGCTGAGAGTTCGATGAGAAAACTCATATCACACACTCATACAGTAGCATTGTGGTTTTATGAGCTGACTAGGCTCTAGACCAGACTTCAGGCTTGTGTTGGTGGTCTGAAAAGAGTGACTTAAAAAAGCCCCTGTAAGCCAAAACCACATAATCCTTCTAACTATGACGTTTAGGGAGTAATGTACAATATCTGCAATATGTTTTGGTTCATTATTTGGCTGTAGGCCTCGTTGACCTACATACAGTACCAGTCTTCAGCCACTAGATGTCATGAGTGCATCAGTTTATTAATTGGAGTTATGGAGTTTTGTTGTTGTCCAGCATTAATATTTTGCCATGTGATAAGGAGGCGCTATTTCTATCATAGTTATAGTTACTTACTGTTAACAACCTTCTTCTCACCAATCACTGTGTATCTGTGAGGCTCTTAATTAAGTCACTGTCTTTGAACTCCAGCAGAGGTTTTATATTAATTATCCAATTTATTTAAGGGACACAGCCACAGTGATTTTTATTGTAAGACATGTTATTTTACATTTTAAACATTGAGCTCACTGATGTTTAACCTTGCATTTTATTTTCATAATCAAAATGATTTTTATGATCCACGGAAGCTCATCACAGGTTATTTACTTTATTCACATATTGCTCATAAGCAGGAAGTTGGAGGTTTCGTCTTATTCTATATAAAATAAAAATGTAATAGCGTGATTTTTAAGTTTATTTGTTAAAACGGATAAAAATGTGTCTGATAAACTTAACTTAAAAATTGTTATTTTTTGGAAAAACTAGTTGGAGCTGTCTATGGTGCTGACCTCCCTCCACTCAATCTGACGTCATTTATCTTCTTCCGATCTTTCATCTGATAATGAAGGAATGACAAGTGTTACGTCTCAACTGTGAAATATATTACTTTGTTAGCAGTTATATAACAGTTGTAGTTTCACATATCATTTGGGAATTAATTTCCTAATTTATTTTTTAAATGATTTTGGGGGACCCCCTAACTCCACGGACCCATTAGGTTTAATATTAATGATCTAGTTTATTTGAGGGAGACTTCACAGCCACAGTGCGTTTTATTATAAGACATATTTTTTCACTTTTTCTTTTCCTTTTTTTCTTGTTTTACATTTTTGTCTTTTGAACTTTGAACCCATGATGTTAAAATCATAATTAAATCGATTTTTATGATCCGCCGAGGCCCATCAACGGTAATTTACTTTATTCACAAATTTTGCTCATGAGTAAAATGAGTAGGCTACAATGTGAATTGGAATTGAGCCTAAACGTTGGAGGTTTTGTGTCTTATGGGGACGGCCAAAACTCCATTCACGGAACGGAACGAGCCACTTTATTGAAGCGCTCCCAACATCAGTCAAATCAACCACATTACAACAACACTTCCGTGTTCCACCTTTTCACAATAAGAGCCTACACAAGAAATAGGTTACACATCAAATCAAAATTGTTTATTTTTATTTTTATTGTTTTGATTTCAAAACGGATATGGTTTGACGGAAGATATTTTTTTTTTGGTTTGACGGAGGATATGCTGATCCAATCAGTCTGCCAGTTGTGTCTCGTCCTGCCCGGTGTACAGGAACCGTGCATCCAGTTTTTTTTAAACTCCATTCATTTTCTTTATCTGGATCTAAATCGGTAATAGATCAGTAGTTTTACTTTTTGAATTGGTTTATTTTGTTTTTAGTCAGTTGGTTTATTTGTACCATGGATCGCCGACTTTTCCTGTTTGCCGCCCTGTTCACCTGCTGTTGCGCAAAGCTGAATGAAGGTTTGTAGGCTATAACTTACAGTTTATGGTAGTCCTTTAAAGGCTATTGTAGGCTATCTTATCCTTGTATTTTTAGGATACTTTGTCTCACCACTGATGTAGCCTATTTGTTCCATATGACAAACTGGGCGCAGCAGCATGTTTAGGCTACTTCTGATAACTCTTTATTGCATTAGCGGTCCAAGATACACGCTCATAGCTAAGCCTTCTGTGTAACGTAGTTCAGTACACCTTTATCAACACAGCCACCAATTGTTAAAACGCTGATTAATTAGTCAGTGGATCAGGTTTGGACCATGTTTCGGGGAAATAGGGCCAGTTCATTGCGTCAGGGGCAACAGTATATTTCATTGTCCGCATGCAACCAAGGGCGTCGTCCGAGGCGAGTATCCTAGCCACCTGTGCTTTATTTAACTTTATGGAAATGAGCAGCGACAACGCCGAAGCAGCAGCAGTTACAAAAAGGGAACCTAAAAAATCTTAACGTGGGTTTTCATGGGTAAATGAATGAAAGACAAATACCTAGGCACATTTCTCTTACTTTGTAACGGTAATATGCATGGAAACATGAAAAGTTATACTTAAGCATATTTTATCACAACATTAAAGGAAATTACCATTTGCACCAGAAGCTTTTGTGATAATAATACAAATACATTCTATTTATAAAGCGCTTTTCTCTCACTCTGAGCGCTTAATGATATTCTTCTGCATTCCTTAACTCTAATCCTGACCTTATGGGTTTTTCCCTAGGAGAAACCTCAGAGAATAGTAAACCAATGAAGATCTATGCCTCTGCTGGCGAAACAGCCGTCCTGCCCTGCAAAACCACCTGGCAAAAACTGGAGTGGTTCCAGGATAAGAAAAGCGCCTTACGGTATCGGAGCAGTGGTAGGAGCTATAAATACAAGGATGCTGACTTCAAGAAAAGGGCCAGACTCTTTGAGAACAAACTGGAAGAAGGAAACCTCTCTCTGAGGATTGCCAACGTGCGGCTGTCAGATAACGGAGTATACACTTGCAAGACGACATGGGATGTAGATGGGAAGTTTGAGCTCGTTGTGGGTATGTTCAATAACACATTTTCATAGTAAAAGCTATGCAGGGCCTCTTTCAATTGTGGAGAACCATCCATCTTAGAGTGCTCAACAGGACAGGTTATCATATCCTCTCTTATTGTGAATTATACATTGAGTAGTTAATATAGCAGTCAGTTGTGGCCGGAGACTTTTTGAATGGTTTTCACTTATTTGCTGTTTTGCTGAGATTTGAGTAGATCAATACCACCAAGTATTTTTTGGTTCTTGTTCAAATAGTTTAATAACTAAATGGCATGATGAATATCGATAGAATATGCTGTGACTACTCTGTGAACATCCCTTGCAAAAAGCGCAAAATGGTTCAGTCCACACAGCTAATTTCACAGCTTGATGGTGTTTTATGCCCCCAACTGCGTTGGGGGCATAAAACACATAAAAGGCTGTTTTTTCCTGGAAGGCACTCCCCGCCCCCCTTACCCTAACCTTTACCATCACAAATGCATGCCTAACCCCAACCGTGCGCGCTGCCTTGAAGGCTCCGTTGGGGGAACAAAACACCATTCAGGGATTTCACCGCAAATCACACCTTGCTTACGGTGAGACTTTTTTTATCTTGATGGAGATGCTGCAATATGTCACAGCCACAGTTTAAGAAATTGAAATCAGGCTCTCAGAAGAGGAAGGAGAAGAAAGACAGGGAAAGTCAGCAAAATGAAGGAAGTCAGGTTCTGACAAACTTCTTTTCAAAGAAAGGTGAGCACAAACGTTTAAACACACAAGATGAAACCCCACAAGACAACCCAAAGCAAGAGCAGACAATAGGCTACATTTTCAAATGAGGCCTTGGTTATTAAGGTAAAGGATAAATTAAGTGTACGGTGCGCTAATATTGCAATAGCAGGCTACTGATTTGAAGCAAGCAAATATTAAATGTATACTAAGCCGTTATTAGGCTACATGATAAATAATAACCTATGGCATAAAGTATAGTGAGCCCCAGACGTCATGACATTACACAATGGCTATATAATCCCAGCTGCCGGCTATAATAACTTAATTTATGAAACACTTTCCAGGAAATGTCACAGAATGTGGACCAGCAACAAGTGGACCAGAGGCAACCACCCCCTCATCCTCCTCTGGTGAGCTTAGTTCAACATGAAAGCAAAATGAAACTATTTTAACTTGTTTTGTTCGTTTACCTTTTAAATATAACGGGTAAATACAGTCTTGTGTGGTTGTGTTTTCTTATACAGTAGCTTAAAGGTGCTGTAAGCGGAATGGTTCCTGTCAGTTGCTGCAGTTAGCAGTCCCCTCGCTCGTCCCTACGTCACCACATTAATGCACTGCGGTCTTCAAGCAGCGAGTTATCTAGCATCATCTCAGATCCATAAGTGTGATAAAACATGATAAAAACCATCAAAACAGACATTGGGAAGGATTTTTACCTGCTCCGCCATTGTAGGCGCATAAACATTCACCCATCTGTCGCTCTGGCGTGCACCGGCAGTGAGACCATGAGTGAGACGGGTGTTGGTTTGTAGCGTTCTCTCTTGTGATTGGATATTAATTTCGGGATCCCCCGAAAAGTTTATTTGCCGATTGAATGCAGAGCAGCTGACATCACATTATGTAAGTGATCACTGTATGAATAAAGAGCGATTTAACACTTATATTAACATAATTAAATTGCTTACTTCACCTTTAAGCAGGGTTTTTCCTGCATAGAGAATTTTTTGGCGCCCCCCAAAGCGGATTTATCCAGCGCCAAAGGAAAATCAGGAGCGCCAAAATGATAAAGATTGAGAATAAATATAGCTATTTAAAACCTCTCCAAATTCAGCCCAATTTAAGTCATCCTTCTTGAGGGACTGGGCAATAACTTGAATTACTATTACAGTTTCCCTCAATCATGAAAACAAAATAATCGTAATTAAACTATCATTGTTCCGCACGCCGGGGCATGCAGGCTTTTAAATGCAGCGAACCCTTTCAGATGTGTTCCCAATAAAGGAATAATTCTACTTTTTAGCTTTGTAAATACACAAGTCCCAACAAGCACACCGCAGCGTTTAGTGATGTTGTAAAGTGTATCTTTAGACCTGCTTCCCTTGACTACCAGTGTTTCAGCTAAGCTAACCTGGATGAGCGACCTTTGCCCATTTCTACATCAAAACTGCACGTACAGATACAGGAACGGTTGCTGTCGCTTTTTCTTGAACCGGAGAGCGAGGCAAAAGCTTAAACATCGAACTGTTCCTTTTTAAAAGCTATTCAGCTGAATTGTAGTCTCCTAAAAGTAGTTTTAGGTTGTGGAACATGCCAAGTTAAGTATTCTCTGTGTATTACAGAGTTTGTGGTCATTATAGTAGTCAGGTGTTTCCTGATTTTCTAGGTTTTATCAACAAACCCATAGCTACTCCTTTGAGAGAACTGCTGCTACAACCTTCCAGATATGCAGCTTACCATATAGTACCAAAGTATTTTTGGCTTGTAGCAGTAACTTCCTGGAGTCACCATTAGCGCCGGGCAATTTTTCAGAACTGCTCATACTACTGTAAAACATCTTGTCATGATCACATGTGGTTTTTGTGACCTTTTAGCTAGGTTGGATGTTTTCAATTTTTTTTTTTTTTTTAAGATTATTTTTTGGCATTTTCAAGCTTTATTAAATAGTACAGAGTTGAAATGGGGAGACAGAGAGAGAGGGGGGAATGACCTGCAGTAAAGGTCCAAGGGTCGGATTTGAACCCGCAACCACTGCAATGAAGGCCGGAGCCAATATGGTACGTGCTCTATCCACTACGCCACCAGAGCGCCCCAAATTCCTAGTTTTTATGCCTAGCTTTGTTACCTTTTTTTCAACACCGGCAGGGTATCCTCTCATCTCACTCTCAGCTGGAAAGTGAATAAGAATTCCTAACATGTCTATACCTTTACTGTTTCTTGATGACCTTGTTCCGTTTCATCCACATAAGATCATGAAGATCTGTAACCTTCGCAAAGCCCAGATAATATTGCTTACTGTGGTATTGTTTAAGCAACTGAACATTTGGAGTGGTCTCTTAATTTTTTCAAGCGCTGTATATACAGTATTTACATGTAGAAGACAACCATGATATATTACTCTCTGATGCCAATGTTTGATGTACATTTCTAATTTCTTGTTTTCATAGGTGCAGTTTCTGAGCCAAAACTCTCAGTCGTTCCCTCTGTGGATGGTGGAGTGACTCTGCAGTGTGAAGCAAACTGCTGGTTCCCGGAACCGGAGATTACATTTCTTGATGATCAGGGAAAAGACATCGAAGCTCAAAACCCAAGTAGAGATCAAGACTCCACCGGGTGTGTCAACGTCACAAGAAGAGTGACTCTGCAGACTGCCACCAACAGGTCCAGTTACAGTTTATTATACAGCCTTTCCACTGAGGCAGTTTCGGGGCCGGATTCGGAACTGGTAACCCACATCAGGGACCCGTTATTTGCTTTTCTACCACGAGAGAACTGGTTCCCGGCCAGACAAACTGGTACCAGAGGGCCAGAGGCTCAAGCTTTTTGCTGGTCTTGAACTGGGAACCACTTACGTTATGGGCAGATGATCGTGACCAGCCAGACCAACTAAAAATTTGACCGCCATATTTAAAAACAGCGTTACAAGACATAATCAAAACATAAGCCCGACTGTAGCTATCACAACGAGCAGCGCAAATACTGGATAAGTCATATTTGGCTCACAGATGTATCTGCAGCGGTTGTGGTTGTTGTTGTGCTTAAAGCTAGCGCCAGCGTTAGCCGGGAGAGCAACGACGCACACAGACTTATACTGTGATGTCATGATTTGACTCTCTAGGCCGTGGAAAAGTACAAGGCTTAGTTTGCGTTGGTGGAAAAGGGGTAATACCCACTTATGTCCTACAAGAGATTGATATGCACAGGAGGGTTATGGCTTCTGACCTGTTTAAAACTTAAACGTGTGTCTTTTCATTGCAGCGTCACCTGCAAAGTTCACCAGGTTGAGACTAACCAGACGAGGGTCACAAAGACTTGCATACCAGGTACAAAAGTTTGTAACATTCCTCTTGAAACAACTGCATTACCCGTTCACCCCTCAACTTACATATTTTCTAATGGAACCCTGGAAGCGCTTTGAGTCCTTAGGGAATAAAGCGCCATATAAATCCTATCCATTATTAATGTACTTCTTATTATTTCAGCAAACTGCTTGGGATGCTGCACGACATCCATCAGTATAGCTGCTCTAGAATCCGCAATTATAAGTGGATTAGTTGCAGTCCTCATATATGTGAAATGTTACAAGCCTGGTAAGTCATGACTCTTTCTTTGTAAATATGGAAACTTGCTTTTTTTATGCAGCTGTTAAATCCACAAATGCATCACTAGCGTATTTAGCCAAATACCTCCAAAGACACATGTGTAGAATATTTGTGATTATTGCATCTTTTAAAATGCTGTTGAACAGCTGCCTGCACCCTTACTTGATAGGGCGGGGTTAATGCCATACAGAGAGTGCTGCGGCTTGAATATGGGTCAGAGAACGGCCGTAGCAGCTATGTAACTATAGTGATATCATAGCAGCGGGACACAGTGCAGCCCACTGATAAACTTAATGCAGAGGAAAGTCATTGTCGTTGTCCATTCGTCAACATAATGCTGCTAAGACATGTTCACACTGAAGTTGGTACTGTTAAGTTATTCACATAAAGTCCTAGAAGCTTGGTGACATAGTGGCTACTTGCCGGGCTAATGCTGCTAACTGCTAACACCAGCAACAGTACAATAGAATAAAAGCTTATACAGCAAATAAGCTTTTAATGTGAAGCTGACACAGGAGTTGTTGAGTTTAATAGCAAACTGCATCAATAGTCTATTAGTACAGCATGTAATGAAACATTATGTTATATATCTTCAACTGAAATGAAACCAGTGCTAACAGAACATATTGTTTGTGTTCACACAACAGGGAGATGTAAATTATTATCCAGGAAATCATCGGACGCAAGTACAATAATCGGGATTACAGATCTTTACTGCCCGAGAGACGAGGCTGAAGACATCAAACATGTCATCACTGAGCAGCTGAGAAAATTGAGTGAACTTAATCTGGGCCGTCCTGACAAAGAAGAATATTTCTGCCAAATCACTGACGAACTAAAGCGCCTCAGACCTGAGCAGAGTCCTGCTGTGAGCCGGCATGGAGAGCTTCCAAACCACGACAGTCCAAACCCCTCCACTTCAACCAACAGCAACAAATCCAAAAAATCACCAGATTCAAAACCTGTCGTCTCAATACAAACCCCACCCTCGAGCTCCCTGACCCAAAGAAGAATTCGTTACCATTCGATTGATGACGGTGATGTATCGCCCACCTCTCCCCCAGCACCCACTTCAGAGGAAGGGCCTATCGTCCGCTCCAAGAGCATGTCTGAGCCTCGGCCTCGTCCCGGTGCAAAGCCTCAGCGTAGATACACCGTTTCAACCCCGTCTAGTAACCGCTTCAGTGTTCTGGAAAAATTACCTGAAGATTCAGAGCAGCTGCTGCCATGAGAAGATGACAATTGGATGATAGAATTAAAGCATTTGCATCACTTCTGTGTGCAAAGGCCTTAAGTGGGGGTTTGGTTTGTAAGCCATTGTGACCCATTGAACGGTCAGGAGTTGGTAGCAAAAGTTACTGCAGCAAATATCTTGAAACCTCTGGGAATATAATCTGTACGGCTAGTGCTACCTCTTGCTGCAGGGAATTCTATTGATATATCTTGGGTGAACTGAGCCTTTGAAACACATCTTATAATACTTCTTAGACATGGCTGTCTATAAAATGTGCCTTTTACAGAGTCAGTTTGTGATGAATTAATCACCTTTTTTTTCCAATATGGTATGATATGATGCGGTACAATATGGTACTATATACTTAATCGTCCCCCTTAGGGAAATAGTCTTGGACTCAAAGGCTGCATAAAGGCCTTGAAAGTTACAGAATATTTTTTAATTTTGCACATACCTTGGTAAAACACCATGAAACTATTGCACAATCCATGTAGCCTCAGATAGCTTTGTGTAAATGTTTGATAGTGATAAGAAGGTAGGAACATAAGAGTGTTTTTCTATATAAAAATGTTTAACCTTCGGGACTATGCAGCTGGTGCTCACTAAGTTATTCTGCAGATGAGAAAGACTTTTCCTATTGCCTTTGAACATCACAAGTGGAGATCACTAAGTCCATTTGCTCAGTTGTGGGAGCTTCTGCCTCTGCCCTATGGTTGCCCTTTGCCTCATTCAATGATTTATTGTTTATTTACAAGCTTTTTTAATATACAGCTCTGGAAAAAATTAAGACACCACTTCAAATATTCAGTGTCTCTCGTTTTACTATTTATAGGCATATGTTTGAATAGAATGAACATTTTGGTTTTATAATGTAAACTACTGACAACATTTCTACCAAATTCCAATACATTTTTTAGTCATTAAGAGCATTTTTAATAAGTAATGTAGAGATGAAGATTGAAGAAAAATCCAGACTGGTCTCTTCATTTTTTCTGGGGCTGTATATATTACAGTACTGATCACATGAATTCAGGTTTTTAGTTATAAAAACCTAAAAGTCGTTTTTGCTGTTCTCTTTATGGCATTCAATCATGTGGTACACTAGCGGCTTAATGTGAAATCCATGTTATTTAGTGTTTGTCGTAAATATGATGTCCGTTCTGTGCTGTACTTGAATATATCTTACATGTTTTTAAAGGGTGGGTTCGTCTACAGGGATAACTTTCTTACAATTTTAAATTGTCATTATGTCAATGGTTAAAAAAATAAAATGTTACCACTTTACACTACAAACAGCTGCACGTTTGTATATTATACAGTCTCACCTAATACATTCTACCAAACCCTGGCAGCAACACTAGAAGTAAGTCGCACAGTTCAACTAAAAGGCTGCTCAATAGAACAAAGTTGTTATAATGTAGCTCACACTAGATTGAGTATTTGGTGGGGATCGGTCCCCATATGTACAGTATGTGCTGGAAAAATTTCATTAGTGTATCTGCAATCTCTCTTTCAAATGTCCCCTTTCTAAAAGGAGCTACGAGGAACTTTGAAATATTTCTGAAACAGTCTCATTTAGCCTCTTGTGATCATAGATTACATCATGTAACAGCAAACGAGACAATCAATGCAAAGAATGCTATTTTTATATAGTTTTTTCTTATTGCCTTTTTCATGGGGTATACGCTCACCCAGGAACTACAGCTGGCGTAGTAAAAACACTACCGCTTTTATCCAGAGGTGTTGCAAGACTTAACACAAATTGAAGGTTCGTCGGAGCATCTTTTAAATATTAGAAATACAAATGGACAGTGTGTTAGAACATTCTGAGGTAGCTTACTGGTCTCCACAGTGTTTGCTAATGAGCAAGCTATATATATCTACTTTTTATTATTTTTTTATCTTTATTGAACATGTTAAAAATAATACAAACAAAATAAAACTAATGAGCTGTAAAAAAAGGAAAGAAATAAATCAAAAACAAACAAATGGGAACCTCGGGATCCTAAGTAACTAATACATAATACATAACTCAAATAATATAATTCATGTTCAAAAGGGATAGGAAGAAGTTAAAAACGTTTCTGGTCCTACCCATAGTTAATATGGTCCTACCCCCTCTTATCTGCTAGTTAGCTTGTTTTGGTGTTTTTCTTCCCCCTTGTGGCGGAAAAGGTGAACAGGGCAGCTTAAAAATTAACTGCTGTTGTGATCATATGGACCCTTTCTGACTTCAGGGGCCTATTGCATAAAACTAGGATAAGGGATTAACCTAGGATATTTCGGTTATCCTGGCTTGCGTTAGCCATGATCTGGTTGCATAAAAGCGGAGGGACATAAGTTACCATGGAGATTTATCCTTTACGTTTAGCCTGGTCCCGACCAGGCTAAACATAAAGGATAAACTTATTCTGTTGCCTGATTGGCTCAGTCAGCTGTCACTCCGATCTGAAATCAAGGTGTTTAACAGTTATTCCATGATCTTCCGTGTATTGCTTTATTTTCATTAGCCTGTTTTAAGGTACCACATAAAAGACTGCATTGTCATTTAGTTAAATAGTTATTCTTTTTTATTTATTTAACCTGTAATTAGATTAAGATGCAATGATATAAATTATAATAATAATAATAATAATAGTCTGTTCATATTGCAGGCTATATTTATACAATTGATTATCGATGGCAGATGACGTTGCAAGTGTGGGTCAAATAAATTCACTTTGTACTTATAACTATATCGAGGTGCATCTGAAACAAAATTCAATATCAATGAAAAATTCCTTTTTTCAGTAATTGAATTCAAAAAGTGAAACTTAAATATATTCCAGAAATTCATTACACATGAAGTGAAATTAATCTAGAATAAACATACTTTTCAGAAGGTTGACATTTCTGTATTATAAATCCTTTTTCTGATTGGTTGTATGTAACATTCTAATATTTTGAGATACTGGATTTTTTATTCCATGATCAATCAATCATCCAAAAAAAGGCCTGACATATTTCACTTGTAATGAATCTATGAAAGTTTCACTTTTTGAATGGACTTTCCATGATATTAATTTTTTTAGATGCACCTGCAGACTGCTCACTGTCAACTATTTTATCATAAAACAATGCAGGGACATCAAGAACAGTTGGCAGAGAATACATCTCCTGTATGAAATGAACTGCCCCCTGATTTACGGTTTAAACTAGCAAGGCATTGTGGGAAAATGGGCCGTCTTTTCCATTTTTCCATCAGTAAATCTGTGTTCGATCTTTGGGTCTACTTCTGAAAGCTGTGGGCTGGCACTTAACAGAATTACTTACACCTGGCTTGACAAAGCAGCCCCTTTACATCCTGGATTGGCGTTTATGCAACTGACTAATCCAAAGTGCCCAGGCTAGACTTTGTCAAGGCTGGCTTTATCAATCATCCTGGATGTCTTTATTCCACTTTTATGCAACAGGCCCCTGGTTTGTGGTTTGTGGTTTCATTGTTTTTGGTTAGGCTACTTGCTTTTCCTGTCTCTACCTAGCATAGGGCTGAATTTGTGTAGGTGTGAAAAGAGTGAGTTTCATTTTTGGCTAAAACATTGTTCTTAATGTCTTAAACTACTTTGCTGCTACACGAAAGAAGAGTTTTAGACCAGACATTTTTGCTTTTCACAACACGGGTTCAAAATAGGTTCACTTCTGCAGTTTTTAGTTTTAGGTGGTTTCCTTTTGCAGTCAGGATGTGGGCTGCCTACTGAATTTCCGAGAAAAGACTACACGGACGACAATCAAGACAGGATGGAGATCGCCTCATTCTGCCAAATACTCCGTGAGAAATTTAACTTTTTTTTTAACAGTTTTGTGTTCTACTTGCTGTTTCATCCTGCATTAAGCTGTTTTGTAAATAATTTATTTAAAAATATAACTCAAATTCCAGTTGAGATTTGAGATTTTGACTCTGTCCAACATAGTTTGTTGTTGTGGATTTAAAAATGTCTAAAAAAATGTTTGAACATTATTATTATTAGATTATTTGTTAAAAATCATATATTGCTACTATATCCTCCTCCATTATTCTGTTGGTGTAATTGTTATTACAAAATACTGGTTCTCAGACTTTTACTGCTATTGCTTACTTCCTGACTTTTTTTAGTTTCATTTGCTCTGTCCCTAACCACTTTGTTCCAACATACCAACAATAACAACTATTTATTCATATTGTAAGTGTTTAGCGTTAAGGTGGTCAATTTTAGCCAAATCTTGACTATGAATAGCCATATATTTGGATTGGTGACTTGAAAACTAATTTGTCTCTATGCAATTGGCTTCTTAAATAGCTCTATGTAAGTTTTCAGCGTTTATATTTGCTGTTTTCTTATACAATGATTTTGAGGGAACGTCTTTAAGTTAAAAAAGAAGGTCCTGTCCCACAATATGATGCTTAAAGCAACAGCAGGTTTGTTGTTTGTTTTCTTGATGTTTTACTTTAATTTAATACAAATTATTTAATATTTTCCCTTTTGACATGTTAAGTATTATGTTCTAAATATGTTGTTATAGTACTTTTCCGTTAAGGACCTCCTTGAAAACTAGATGGGTTCCTCTCAAGGGCTTATTCCTCATAAATAATTTGACAAAAGCAAATTTTTAAACAACTTACAGTCAAATCTAGCCCTTTCATGCATGAATTATGATATCCTTAGTCTGGATTTTTTTCTCAAGTGATTTTATACTTCTTTAGGCATGAAAAGAAAAAATATAACTTCATTTTTTTTAAACACACATTTTTCAGAGAGTTTTACACATGTCCACTCGGGTGGACTCCATGCGTTTTGACTTCTCAATTTTGACCTTATTTATTTAACAAAACAGTGAAAAAAATGATATATTATCTGAAAACTATAAAATAATACATATTTTCAATGCCTGTTCACATATATTAACATATTCCAATACTTCAATCTAATGCAAAAGCGTGGAATAATTTTTTCAATCAAAAATTTCTATAAAAATAACAGATAACTTTTTCCTTGGTTTTCCAATTTCTCTTTTTCAGATGTCATTTAGCAGTATAGCCTACTGACTTGTACATCACATCATCAAAGCTATTTTAATATGAAAATTGGCATCATAGTGACACCAACTGTTTTACACATAATGGAATGGTCTGGAATTTTTTTTTTCTTTTTACACAAATACTTCAAGTTGCATTCTAATAACATAAATCAATTGATTTAAAACCAAAAAGTTACAGCAAAATAAGCTTTTTTAAGCACAACACATCTGCAGTCATAGTATTTATTGAAGTCCGTGATGCATGATGTCCAATTTAGTGGACATGTGATTAAACATCATTTCCTCCCAATGTAAAATCAATAATTGGAAATTTGAACAACTATATGACTCCTAAGATGTTACTTGATGTTGCCATATTTTTTTTACCTGCCAGAGTCTGCTATTCTTGAAGTATTTACAGGATATTCCTGAGCTACACAACTTTTCTGCTCCCTGTCGGCCATCTTGGTTTTGACTAATTGTAGCTGCTCTTACAATGGTTGGCCACTGGTTGGCAGTGCATTGGATGACACATAAGAGTCCACTGTAGTGGCTGATATGCAACTAGGCGATCTACACCCATGCATATTCAAGAAAACAGCATTTGAATAGCTGTCCACTGTAGTGACCTCTATGCGTGAAAGGGCTAGACACATTTTGGCGTCACAATCACATACAACACTAATAATTCCCCATTCCTTTTGTATATTTCAGTTTCGGCCACACTAACCATCCAGCCCGACAGATCCCAGTTCTTCTGGTATGAAAGAGTCGACCTGTCCTGTGCTGTGGCGGGGAACTCTAGCGGTTGGATTTACAGTAGAAACACGTCGTATCAAACCGCCGATCCGAGCAGCTCCGGTTGGGGAATGAGTCGCGGGTCCACGTGCACTATCGATAATATCTATCCGCTGGACTCTGGAGTTTACTGGTGCCAGTCGGAGCGCGGAGAATGCAGCAACGCAATCAACATCACAGTGACTGGTAAGTTAACACCAATTTTTTTTACGTATCTATATTGTTTATATTATGGTAGGCCTATTGTATAGTCAGTGTTGGGATGTACATGTAAATACACTTTTTTTTTTAAAGATATTTTTTGGGCATTTTTATGCTTTATTGATAGTGCAGAGAGACAGAGGTGAAATGGGGCAGAGAGGGGAGTGACATGCAGAGAACGACCGCGGGCGACATGTAAATACACTTGTAGTATAAAGGTGGAGTCTGTGATTCTGGAGAACACTTGTTGAGAGATATTCACTGATTTTGGCAAAAAGTGATTTTGACAACAAGCATTCTCCATGATCACTGACTCAACCTTTTAATTTTGAACCTGAAAATCAGCACAATATGTGACCCATGTCAAGATTACAATAGACATTTTAAAGGTGCTCCGAGGAACTTCCAGTTTGTGTTAATTCTTGCACCCCTTTGGACATAAGCGGTAGTGTTTTTACTACGCCAGCTGTTGTTTCTGGGTGAGCGTAAACCCATGACACAGGCATTTTGAAAAACTAAATAAAAATAGCATTCTTTGCACTGATGGTCTCGTTTGCTGTTACATGTAATGTATGATCATCAGAGTAAAAAAGGAGACTGTTTCAGAAATATTTAAAAGTTCCTCATAGCTCCTTTAAACCTGCAGTGTGTAGAATTTTGGGTTTTATTTCCAAGCAGATTTTGTAGAAAGTAATTATAATATCCATAAGTACATTTAATTTAGTGCATAATAGCTGAAAAAAAAGTTTTGAATTATTTTTTCCCCTTAGAAAGGGTCTCATACAGTATCTGTCCATATTTCTGCATATTTTGGACCAAGGCCTTGTGCCACCATCTTGAAAGTGTCATAGTTGGAATGTCATCAGGTGCATTGTTTAAAATGTAGATTTGTTCTTGTCCTTGAAGGCCTGACTGTAGCTTCTGTTATTATTCGAAAGGGTTGGGGTTACCCAGGGAGCGTTGCATTCTAGAACTTTCTTGATGATGTCATATTACACACTGCACCTTTAATTAAGAACAAAATTCTGAAGTCTTGGTTTTGTATTTTCAGATGTTGAGAGAGACGCTGTGATCCTTCAGAGCCCGTCACTCCCGGTTACGGAAGGCGATGACGTCACGCTCCAGTGTCTGTTCCGAAAAGAACACGGCAGAAACTCCACGTCGGATTTCTCGGCTAATTACTACAAAGATGGCGTCTTTATAGGGACACACCGGGGAGGAATGACACTACAGAGGGTGACCCGGTCTGATGAAGGTTCATACAGGTGTGAACATCCCGTAAAGGGGGCGTCGCTGGAGAGCTCGCTGGCTGTTAGAGGTGAAAATTATATTCTTAAAGTTGTCAAAAGTTGAGACTTTGACACTCCTCCCTTTTTTCTCTCGTGTATCTTATATGTTGTTTTGTATTGTATCTTGTACAGCACTTTGGTCACCTGATGTTGCTTTTAAATTCTGCAATGTCCGAATGCAATGTGAAGGATAGCTTTAGAAATATAATTTGTCTGCCTGTATTTGGTCTTTTGTTCTTACTATCTCTTGAATGCAATTTCTAATGTCTATTCTTGATGTATTTTATGTTTCAAACCAGGTTTTGAAACCACAAAGGGACTTGAAACCTCAATTTTCTGATTCCCGAAGTCAAATGCATTGTCCGCAAGGCCACATGGTCAAACAAAATCTTCATTTAAGAAATCCCTACTTAGTAAAACTTAAACCTGCAGTGTGTAGAATTTTGGGTTTTATTTCCTAGCAGATTTTGTAGAAAGTAATTATAATATCCATAAGTACATTTAATTTAGTGCATACTAGCTGAAAAAAATGTTTTGAATTATTTTTTTTCCCCTTAGAAAGGGTCTCATATATGTCCATATTTCTGCATATTTTGGACCAAGGCCTAGTGCCGCCATCTTGAAAGTGTCATAGTTGGAATGTCATCAGGTGCATTGTTTAAAATTTAGAATTGTTCTTGTCCTTGAAGGCCACTGTAGCTTCTGTTATTATTCTAAAGGGTTGGGGTTACCCAGGGAGCGTTGCATTCTAGAACGTTGTAGAACTTTCTTGATGATGTCATATTACACACTGCACCTTTAAGTAAAGAATGCAGACTTATTTCTCTGATGCTGGTGCCTGACCCTGTTACCTGTGGCTTGTGTCGAATTCACAAAACATTCTTGCAACAGCTTTTGACTTGTTGCAGAACTATCACTGGATGGATGGATGGATGGATGGATGGATGGATGGATGGATGGATGGATGGATGGATGGATGGATGGATGGATGGATAGATAGATAGATAGATAGATAGATAGATAGATAGATAGATAGATAGATAGATAGATAGATAGATAGATAGATAGATAGATAGATAGATAGATAGATAGATAGATAGATAGATAGATAGATAGATAGATAGATAGATAGATAGATAGATAGATAGATAGATGCTCTTGAGGAGATTTTCACACATTGATTTTGATAAAGAGTTTTTGACAACAAGCGTTCTCCAGAATCACTCACTCCACCTTTAACCAATCAACTGTTCCTTTCTCCCTCCCCAGTCAGAGCTTTCAATCCTGTTGTACCATGGAAACGCACTGACTGACTGCACCTTTAACCTGTTTAACTGTTCCTTTCTTCCCTCCCCAGTCAGAGCTCTGTCTCCCCCCCCTGTCATGTCCGTCCCCAGACTGCTATGCACCTTCCTGCTGATTCTCCTTTACGCCGTCATACTCACCACCCTGTGTGTCAGCGTGCACCGGAAATGGGCCAAAGGTAACGAGCTAAATTGATTGATTGATTGATTTTATTCGACCATTTCATATATAAAAACAAGAACAGCACTCTGTCACATTAAAGGTGCAGTGTGTAATATGACATCATCAAGAAAGTTCTACAAGGTTCTAGAATGCAACACTCCCAGGTAACCCCAACCCTTTAGAATAATAACAGAAGCTACAGTGGCCTTCAAGGACAAGAAGAATTCTAAATTTTAAACAATGCACCTGATGACATTCCAACTATGACACTTTCAAGATGGCGGCACAAGGCCTTGGTCCAAAATATGCAGAAATATGGACATATATGAGACCCTTTCTAAGGGGAAAAAAACTAATTCAAAAAAATTGTTTCAGCTATTATGCACTAAATTAAATGTACTTATGGATATTATAATTACTTTCTAAAAAATCTGCTGGGAAATAAAACCCAAAATTCTACACACTGCAGGTTTAAAATAATACATAGAACTTCACTCAAAACACTTTTTTACTATCATTATTTTATTTTTATTTTACATCGAATAACAAAATACATGGAACTCCACTCAAAACACTTTATTATTATTATTATTATTATTATTATTATTATTATTATTATTATTATTATGGATTTTTATTTTATTTGACATCAAATAACTAAATACATGGAACTTGAATCAAATAACTTCAAATATTTTTATTTTTACTTTATTGCTACAAAGAATAATTAAACATGATTTTTATTTTTATTGTCCGATAGAAACATATCTTTCATACAGGAAGTATGACCTGACAGTTGGTGATGGTTTGTGGGACACATGTGTGGGTTAGGTGTGACAGTTTCCAGAGAAGTGACTTCTTAATTACAGGGCGTTCTTAACTCCTCGCCCCCCTGAAAAGTGCTTAACTGTAAGACTGATACAGGGCTATAAGCTATTTCTGTTTCGTCGTCAAGGCCACCGCACTAAAGTTTTTTTTTACAGGAATTTAAAAGAAAAATCTATTTCTTCATAAAACAGGATCGTCAGTTCATATTTTTAATTTATATTAATTAATTAATTAATTAATTAATTAATTAATTAATACTAAACTTTAACAATTCTCTGTTCTCCTCTTCTTGCAGCTCGAGCGTCGGTAGAGAGGTGAACTCCTGATCATCCGACAACGGTGTTTTTGAAAATAGTCAAATTATTCATTACAGATATTTTTGTATGATATTTTTATATTATTACATGATTGTTTTTAAATGTTGTGGTGTCTCCTTTTTTAAAACAGGATTTCCCATGTGGTGATGTTGTAAATACAAGTTAGAAATAACAAAAAAAAAAAAAATCTCTTTTTTATACCTTCCATATGTTGGGTTAGAGTTAGACAGACTTGTGACATTTCTTACATCTAAAAAAAAATAGAATAGTTAGCCTGCTATCGGTGTATGAATGTGTGTTTGAATGGTAACGTGGGAAAGGAAAACAGGTCTCCCTTGCAAAAGAGTCTTCGGTCTCAATGGGATATAGCCTAAAGGTTAAAAATATATATATATATCCTGACCATTGTACCGTGAGCTTGTGCAGAAAAATACAAAACTATTTAAAAATGAGACAACAATGTGTTCGAAGCTGAGATAATGAAGTGTCCACATTATTGTTCAATAAAGTTGTATTTGAAAAAAATAATCGAGAGATTTCCGGAAACACTTCGGCTTTCTTCGTGTCTGTCGTCACGTGACTTCCGATGGAAACGGAAAAAACAAAACATCCTTTTGCTAGCTAAAAAGCAGAGATGAAACAGAACCCAAACAAAGGCTCAACTACCACCTATATTAACATGTTTAGCACACATATTAGCCGGTGAATACAGTGACGACACAGGGCAGCTAATGTTGGCAAGGGAACCGGTCTATTTTACACCATGAATCTAAGAGGACTCTTTCAGGACTTCAATCCCAGGTAACGTTAGCTTCGAGCTATAGCTACTTAGCATGGGGCGGTTGTTGCGCTTGCCGTACCAAAACATACCGACAAATGTGTTTTTAGACTTGTGAATTTATAAGTTAAAAGTGTTTCTGGCGTCTTAACAGATACGGTAAACTATACGGTTAATGTTAAAACAGGTGGCAAAGTGTAAATAAGACTTATTAAGCTAAATAGAGCCGGGTTAACATTAGCTAAGCCAACGTTTGGAGTTTGCGATTTAAAGTTATTTGTTGTTATTAATACGACAATTCCTCGCGTTTATCAGTACAGAAGACGGGTCCCGACAGTAAAAGAAAGAGAGTAATGTTGTAGACCCGATATATAAAGTGTAATGTGTGTAGAAGATATACGCTAAAGGCAATAAGTCCAGTTATTTTTTTTACATCATGTGGTACGAATCGAAAATCCAGGATCAATAGGACTTTAGGAATCTAATTTTGCATTTTGGAAACTCAATATTACAAACAAGTTAGCATGAGATGATCGGATATGGTCATGTTGTGAGATTTAAGTGACATGTTATCATAATTGGTCTACATATCTAGTTTATGTAGTTTGAATGACCGGAAAAAGTTCACAAGGAATGACGGAGACAGCGGTAAACAAATCTCTCTCTCTCTCTCTCTCTCTCTCTCTCTCTCTCTCTCTCTCTCTCTCTCTCTCCACCTCTCATTATAACACCATATAAGAATATGCTTAGAATTCCCTTGAAAGGCCTTTAAAAAAATGTTCTTGCTGATTTTCTTGTTATTTCATCCCTCTCTCTTTCATTCTCTGCCTCTCCTCTCTCCCTCTCTCTCTCTCTCTCTCTCTCTCTCTCTCTCTCTTTCAACAGTAAAGCATTATTTACATGATTGTTTAACCCCTAAACACCTTTCTGTGTGTGTCTCCTGTCTGTCTGTCTGTCTGTCTGTCTGTCTCTCTCCCTCCCCCTGTCACAGTAAGTTCCTGATCCACGCCTGCCTGTCTGTTTCCCCCTCTCTCTCTGTGTCTCTCTCTCTCTCTCTTTTCAACAGTAAAGCATTATTTACATGAGTTTTTAACCCATAAACACTTTCCTCTCTCTCTCTCTCTCTCCCTCTCTCTCCCTCTCTCCCCCCCCCCCCCCCCCCCACCCCACAGTAAGTTCCTGATCTACGCCTGCCTGCTGCTGTTCTCTGTCCTGCTCTCCCTGAGGCTGGATGGGGTGATCCAGTGGAGTTACTGGGCCGTGTTCACGCCCATATGGCTCTGGAAGCTGCTGGTCATTATAGGAGCCTCGGTGGGGACGGGGGTCTGGGCTCACAACCCACAGTACAGGTAGACTGTCTCTTTCTTTCTTTCTTTCTTTTTCTGTCTGTCTGTGTGTCTCTCTCTCTCTCTCTCTCTCTCACACTCACACTTTCTGACACTCAGTCACACTCTTTAACACACCCACGCACATACACACCCTCTCACTCACTCACTCATTCACTCACTCACTCACTCACTCACACACACTCTCTCTCACACACACACTCACTCACTCAGCCACGCATGCACCCACGCACCCACACTCTCTGTCTGTCTCTGCCTCTCTCTCTTATTTATGAACGCAGGCACTCACCCATTCACAAGGATAGTTGTGGCTGTTCAATGTTTATATTGTGTTTGGTTTTGTTTGGTTAGCCTTCTGAATCATAAAAATATGCACAGTAGTAAAATATATTTGTGAGAATCTTTACTGTCTTTTTGGAGTAACCTTCTAATGTCTGTCTCTCTCTCTCTCTCTATCTATCTATCTATCTATCTATCTATCTATCTATCTATCTATCTATCTATCTATCTATCTATCTATCTATCTATCTATCTATCTATCTATCTATCTATCTGTCTGTCTGTCTGTCTGTCTGTCTGTCTGTCTGTCTGTCTGTCTATCTCTCAGGGCTGAGGGTGAGACATGTGTGGAGTTCAAGGCCATGCTGATAGCGGTTGGTCTCCACGTGTTGCTGTTGATGTTCGAGGTGTTGGTGTGCGACCGCGTTGCCCGGGGAAACTACTTCTGGCTGCTCGTCTTCATGCCTCTCTTCTTCGTCTCGCCCGTCTCCGTGGCAGCCTGCGTCTGGGGCTTTAGACACGATCGCTCACTAGAGGTAAACAACTCGTATGTATGAGGATAACAGCATTTAAAAATGAGCATTTAAGCATTTTATATATTGAAAATAAGGCCCTAAAAGTATCGAATTTCACAGGCAAAAGTGTTGGATTTCCTTTCCAAAGATCTTACATGTTTTGATTGCTTGTGTCTGTGGCGTTGTACATGACCGTTCTCTCAAGGTTATAATTGACATGTATCAGGAGATGGTTAGATGACAATATAACATTAGAACAGCACTACAACACTTGTAACTGTGGCTAGGTAGTTTGACTGACTGTTTTAAGAGAGGGTTTGGGAATGAGCACAATGTGGAATACTAGGGTTTACAGTTCTGCTACATTAGGTTTTCATTAAATATGTTGAATAGATGCATTCTTGTGTGTGTGGGCGGGTGGGGTGACTCATTTTCAATAAAAGCCCACATTTCTCTGTCAGCGCATGATGAAATAGTCACAATAAAAACTGTTCCCAATGATTTATTGGATCAGGCACATATGCAGAAGATTTCAAAGAAGATTTCAAAGATGGTACTCATGGGGGCGCCCTTAGCTCAGTTGGTAGGGCGTCCCCCCCCATGGGCCTCGGCCAGCAGCGGACCCGGGTTCGATTCCAGCCCGCGGTCGTTCTCTGCATGTCACTCCCCTCTCTGCCCCATTTCAACTCTGTCTCTACACTATCAATAAAGCATAAAAATATCTTAAAAAATATATATCTTAAAAAAAAAAAAGATGGTACTCATCTAAAGTTGCATTATTTTATTATTCATTATAAATTAAAAGTATTTTGTAGAGAATTAATAGTGCTTTCAAATGAGTTACAGTTCTAAACACTTTCCTTGTCTCTTCCTCTCCTCAGCTGGAGGTTTTGTGTTCAGTAAACATTCTTCAGTTCATCTTCATCGCTCTGAGGCTCGACAGGATCATCAACTGGCCCTGGCTGGTGAGACACACACACACACACACACGCAAACACACACACGCAAACACACACACACACAGTCACACACACACATAGAATACACACACACACACGCAAACAGACACAGTCACACACAAACAGACACAGTCACACTCACACACACACAGTCGCAAACACTCACACAGTCACACACAAACAGACACAGTCACACACAGTCGCAAACAGACACACACACACATTATCTTATATGTCTAATATGCTTTCACAGGAAATATCAAAACTATACTTACATACTCCACCTTTACAGCACACCTTAAAACATGGCTGTCCGATAAATATAACTGCACATATTAATAAGCGAGACGTCACGTGTGTGGTTGATGTGACGTAATCATTGATGCTAACTGCCTGATTGTTATGTTGTGTATGTACTTTTAATGTGTGTGTGTGTGTGTGTATGCCTGCCTGTGTGTGTGTGTGTGTGTGTCTGTCTGTGTGTGTGTCTATGCCTGTGTGTGTCTCTCTCTGTGTGTCTGCCTGCCTGTGTGTGTGTGTCTCTCTGCCTGTGTGTGTGCGTCTATGCCTGTGTGTGTGTGTGTGTGTGTGTGTGTGTGTGTGTCCAGGTGGTGTGTGTGCCTCTGTGGATCCTGATGTCCTTCCTGTGTCTGGTGGTTCTTTATTACATCATATGGTCCGTCCTCTTCCTGCGTTCCATCGACATCATCGCCGAGCAACGGAGAACTCACATCACCATGGCAATCAGCTGGATGACCATCGTGGTGCCGCTTCTCACCTTCGAGGTCAGTTTCAATGTACTTCATATTTACCCCATTTTTAAAGGTGCTGTAAGCGGAATGGTTCTTTTAGCTAACTTCCTGTCAGTTACTGCAGTTAGCAGTCCCCTCGCTCGTCCCTACGTCACCACATTAATGCACTGCGGTCTTCAAGCAGCGAGTTATCTAGCATCATCTCAGATCCATAAGTGTGATAAAACATGATAAAAACCATCAAAACAGACATTGGGAAGGATTTTTACCTGCTCCGCCATTGTAGGTGCATAAACATTCACCCATCTGTTGCTCTGGCGTGCACCGGCAGTGAGACCATGGAGTGTATATACTATATATGAGTGAGATGGGTGTCGGTTTGTAGCGTTCTCTCTTCTGATTGGATAAAAATGTTTGGATACTCCAATAAGTTTATTTGCCGATTACATGCAAAGCAGCTGACTGAGAGATCGGCTTTATGAAACACGCACATTATGTAAGTGATCACTGTATGAATAAAGAACGATTTAACACTTAACATAAATAAACCGCTTACTTCACCTTTAAAGCTGGGACGTCAAGCAAATTCCTCTGATAGTAAAATTAGCCTGTTCTGCCCTCTAGTGGCCTAAAATGTGTACAGCCATTTTAAAAGTCAGCTTAATGTAGCTACGAGGAACTTTTTAAATATTTCTGAAACTGTCTCATTTTTCCTCTGATGATCATACATGACATGTAACAGCAAACGAGACCATCAGTGCAAAGAATGCTATTGTTATATAGTTTTTCTTAATGCCTCGTCCGGCTCGTCAGTGAGCGGACTGATTTTGTCAGTTTGGTGAACAGTCAGAGTGATGTTGTTCGCTCATATCAGCACTCCTTCAGAACGCATAGAAGGTCTCTCGTCCAATCAAATCACTCGCTCAGAACCACTGCTGTATAATACAATGTATTCTTCTCTTCAGATTCTACTGGTGCACAAGCTTGACGGTCACAACAGCCTGAGCTACGTGTGTGTGTTCGTCCCTCTGTGGCTCTCGCTGCTCACACTCATGGCCACGACGTTTGGACAGAAAGGAGGGAACCACTGTGAGTATATAGAGAATGTAATGTGCTGCTAGACCATGTTTCTACAGTTGCACAGAACAGGCACTGTAGCGGCTCCCCATTAGCCACTAGGCTGCATGTCGTTAGGTGTCTGTACGCGTGCGTATAGCCTACAGTTAACATCTTGAAACTTTGAATGTCCACTCGTTCCATAGGTTTTAAATGCTTCTTTATTCATAGGCTTCAGGTGGCTTGTACATACAACTATCGTTCGATGTTAATCTGAGCTCCATGAGCACGGTCGAAAACAATTTGCCTTCCGGCATGCAAGCACCTGGCTAGTTTGAGTGCACCTGATTAATAGCCTTGCATCCGGTTCAGCCCCGCCGAATTGGGCATAGTACAATACAAACAAGGAAAGGGGTAAATGGCTCTTACAGGCACACTTCAATTTTTTTAAAGATTTTTTTTTTGTTGCATTTTAAGCTTTATTAGACAGTACAGAGTTGAAATGGGGAGAGAGAGAGAGAGGGGGGATGACCTGCAGTAAAGGTCCACGGTTCGGATTTGAACCTGCGACCACTGCAACGAAGCCTGAGCTAATGTGGTACGCGCTCTATCCACTACGCCACCGGAGCGCCCCAGAATGATCAAACTTTTATATATAGTGGGCGTCCTGGACCTGTTGGAAGACCAAGAAGAAGAAGTACTATAGAATAAATAACTAAACACATCTTCACCTCATCACTTGATATTGTGGAAAGACTTGAGGCAGTGGTGGATGATGCCAATCTTTAGTAACTATAGCTTCTTGTCCTTGAAGGCCACCGTAGCTTCTGTACATTTTACGAAAGGGAAGGGGTTAGCAAGGGAGCGTTGCAATCTACAATCTCACCACTAGATAACACCAACACCAAAATACTCCTATATTACACACTGTACCTAATAAAGTCCCCCATCTGACAAACAGACACACACACACACACACACATGCACTTACAGACACACACACACACACGCACTTACAGACACACACGCACACGCACATACAGACACACACATACACACACGCACATACAGACACACACATACAGACAGACACACACACACCACTACACACACACAAACTCACTCACCTGTCTGTGTAATCTCTTTTCTAACAGGGTGGTTTTTGGAATCTGTACACAGGCAGACGGACACACACACACACACACACACACACACACACACACACACACACACACACACACACACACACACACACACACACACACACACACACACACACACACACACACACACACACACACACACACACACACACACACACACACACACACACACACACACACACACACACACACACACACACACACACACTCACTCACCTTATCTTTCTTTTCTATCAGGGTGGTTTGGAATCCGTAAAGACTTCTGTCACTTCCTGCTGGAGCTCCTCCCCTTCCTGCGCGAATACGGCAACGTGTCGTACGACCTGCATCGCCACGACGACGACCCCGAGGCCCCCGACGACCAGGACCAACTGCCCATTCCGGAACCCCCGCCCAAAATCGCCCCGATGTTCCACAAGAAAACCGGAGTGGTCATTACGCAAAGTCCCGGGAAATACTTTGTCCCACCGCCTAAACTGTGCATAGACATGCCCGATTAGCCTTTTTGAATGGAAGTGGATGGGGGACTGTTAGCTAGCTTGCTGGCTTGCTTGCCTACCGCTGTACTATTGCGTTCAAGTCCAAAAAAAGCCAACATTTGGGGGGTTTTCGGCTGTCTAATTCACCTTAGAAACTCATTTGAAAAAGGTGATGCATAAGCGCTTATATTGGGGATGGATAATTCGTGAATGCAGGATCCTTACATTGGTTTCACAAGTTTTTTTGGAAGTGAAGATATACTCGAAGAAGTGTATTTTTTTTCTTGGCCGAACGGATTGAATTATGGAACCAGAAAAAAGGACTGCTCTGCGTATTTTTTCATCCAACCATCCATCCATCCATCCATCCTGGCCGAAATATACGGACGATTATCGGGGAAAAACTGGCCACAAAAGTGTCTAAAAAATCAATTGGATTGGATATAAAAAAAATATTAAGATCGGAGAAAAAACGCAGATGTGGAAATAACAGAAGAGCTGGATTTACCTGGACTTCAAATTGTTGACTTTGTATCAGCAGGAGTTTGTATTTTTGCTTTAGGTTTTTTAAGCGTGTCCGAAACAAAGATGGCGCTTGCATTGCTTTGCTTTCGCGATGGGGACCACTGGAGAGACGCTGTATTGAAATCTGGGATCAGTGTATAAATACAGCTCTGGAAAAAATGAAGAGACCGCTCCAAATGTTCAGTGTCTCTCGTTTTTTTACTATTTATAGGCATATGTTTGAGTAGAATGAACATTTTGGTTTTATAATATAAACCACTGACAACATTTCTACCAAATTCCCAATACATTTTTTTTGTCATTTAGAGCATTTTCAATAAGTTATGTAGAGATGAAGATTTGAGAAAAATCCAGACTGGTCTCTTCATTTTTTTCCGAAGCTGTGTTGATCCTGTTTTGCTCACTTTCTGACCATGTACAGGTGAAACTCGAAAAATTTGAATATCGTGCAAAAGTTCATTTATATCAGTAATTCAACTTAAAAAGGTGAAACTAATATATTTCAGAGACTGATTACATGCAAAGTGAGATATTTCAAGCCTTTATTTGCTATAATTTTGATTATTATTATGGTTTACAGCTTATGAAAAAAAACACAAATTCAAAATCTCAAAAAAATGTAATATTACATGAAATCAATAAAAGAAAAAATGGATTTTAAATACAGAAATGTCAGCCCTCTATAAAGTATAATCATCCATATGTACTCAGTATTTGGTTTGGGCCCTTTTTGCATGAATTCTTGCCTCAATTCCAATTCATTTTCCATGATATTCTAATTATATGAGTTTCATCTGTAAGTGGAGAAAATAGAGGGGATTGGAGTCAAAGGAATAGTTCAGAAATTTTTTTCAGGTCTGTTTTGGTAAAATATTCACTCGCCCAATGAAATACATAGACATTAAAAGAGATATTGACAAATGTAATCATAATAACTAACTATATAAATCCTATCCAATATTATTATTATTATTATTATTATTATTATTATGTCTATACAGATTGTGAAGTTATATCTCTCCGTTGATTCAAGGTACAACAAGAGATTATAGTTGCCATCTCTTTACAGCAACTATAGACAGCAGGGATGATTGCATTGCAACTGTGTCAATGAAGATACGCGTCTCAAAACAATTAGAATATCATTGAAAAGGTAATTCAAAAAAGTGAAATTTTAAGATTTTCGAGATTTAATTTCAACAAAAATCCAGCATCTCAAAATAGTAGAATTATTACAAAAGAACGGTCAACTAAAAAAATGTATAATACTGAAATGTCAACCTCGCGAAAATAATTTTTATTTATTTAGATTCATTAAATTTGATCTGTAACGAATCTAGACTATGAAAGTTAAACTTTTTGAATCAAATTATGAAAAAATAAAATGAAAGAAATCCATAATATATTAAAATGTTCAAAGATTAAAGGATGCACCTGCTGCGAGTATCGTTTTAAGACGGACCTGAAAAAATTCTGACTTCTCCTTTGGAAAAATGGAAATGGCACTTTGTAAACCTGATCCAATGAGTCATGTCAGACAGTTATTTGTATTAGTTTTTATTTCTTTTCTTTTTGTTGTAAATATAGTTTTCAAGTTAGGGACCAGAGTGATGGGACGGGGGGGTAGAATGTTACAGGCAGACCTTTTAAATCGTTAGCCTCAAAGCATAATTGCCTACATCATATTTACTCTACTCTACATCTACTCTACTTCTACTTTACCTTACCCCATGACCCTTAAAATATGATTTAGGCAATTAGGCTAACGAAAAGTAGATGTAGAGTAAATATGATTTAGGCAATTAGGCTAACGACATACAACATGTGAAAAAAATTATTGCAAACAATCCACTACTTCTCTTATAATTTTCCTTTTAATATAATGTGTGCCGCCATTAAGTTTAAAGCTGCTACAAGGAACTTTTTAAATATTTCTGAAACAGTCTAATTTTTCCTCTGATGATCATAAATTACATGTAACAGCTGGCTTAGTAAAAACACTACCGCTTTTGTCCAAAGGGGGGCGCAAGAATGAACACAAACTGAAAGTTCCTCGGGGTACCTTTTTAAATTTACTTTTTGCTTCATACAATTCATAATCTTAGTCTATAGCAAATACTGAAGACTTAAATAACCTAAATACATACATTTGGTTTTACAGTGAAAATAAATTATATTTAGGTCCGTGCTTAACAATCAACTATTAATGTGTTCGAAAACCCTACACAAGTTATCTTTTAGCTAGTCGACAAAACCACAAATTTCTAAATAGTTTTAATTTTGAAGTCACATCTGATTTGAGTGTAGAGATTAAGGGCCAATCCCATTTCTAATTTTCACCCCTACACCTTCACGTGAACGCACAATTCGGAGGGGCACGGCTAAATGGGAAGGGGGCGAATTGGGATTGAGCCTTATTTCCTGATATTCCCTGTGTGTATGTGCACGTTGCCAGATTCCCTCAAATTATCAAGTAAATCAGAAAAACAAAAAAGAAAACAATCGCACAATCTGTTATATTTTCATCCTGATTGCTGGAGAGTGTCCGGCATGCTGTGTACATAACCAACTTTTTCTACATTTTTGTCTTTCTTTTCCTTCAATTAAATTGGTCTGATTTTTACTCGATGCTGAAATCGGAGCGAGATGACATTCTTATGGTGATACTGTATGGATGCCTAGTTTTATCTGTACTGCCTGTTATGTCCATATATATTTATTTTAGAATTAAACTAAAAAGACAAAAAAATCTCACCCGCAAACTGCCTTTTGTCATGTTACTTTTTTACTTCATTTCATGTGCAATTTTAAGAAGGTGGAGTCAGTGATTCTGGAGAACGCTTGTTGTCTAAAATCAGTGAATATCTCCTCATGATCTGCTACCCGTCCGTACTGTGTGTGCGCTGAAAAAAAAATCTAGTGTTAATTCACAGCCTAGGTTCTGTGAACTGGTATATTGCTAACTATGGTGGGCCCCCCTTTTGTTTACATACCAGTTTACAGAGCCTAGTGTGTAATAAAAAGCAGATTTCTTTTCAGCGCACACACGTAGAGGATCGCAAGGAGATATTCACTGATTTTGACAACAAGCGTTCTCCAGAATCACTGACTGCACCTTTTAATTTGTTGGTAGTTCTTTCTGCATAGCACTAGGCCGGCACCACTATTAGCTAAAGTTAATTTAGACAACCGAATGCTTTACAAAACAATAAACTTTATTAACCAGGAAACATATGTGGAATTCTTCAAACAAATATTTTATAGAAATTAATTAATTACATTCAAGTAAAGTAGGAACGTTAAGGCGATAACTACATGTAGTCACATCCGTCTATGAGACAGAGAATATGTGAACGAAACAGAGGTTGCGTTCCGAATCGCATACTTTCTACTATATAGTATGGTAGAAAAAAGATTTAGGATGTCCCGATTCTTGTGGCCAGATTTAGGACGGTTAGAAGTACCCGGATGTCCTACTTCATGCGGCCAAGATTGTTAGTGTTGAAAAGTGCATCCTATTTGGGCGATTCTGACCCACAATCCAGTGCGCACATGAAGTGACGTAACATCGACGAAGCCTCCATATGAAAACAAACGGGGATGCGACGGATATAAAAGCAAGAGGCAAGATCAAGGGCGCAATGTTATGATGAAATAAGAGAGAAAAGTATGTCCCAATAGTATGCCTACTGCATCCTAACTAGATTCTTTTTATCGTCGGATGTAGTATGTAGAATAGAAAAAAGAAAGAGTATGCGATTCGGAACGCAACCTGTGTGTGTGTTTACGATAGCGCTCCTTGTGTACAGTACAGCTGGTAAACAGTTCGGCTCAGAGCGGGACCCAGGTTTCTGTAAACAAAGACAGAAATGTGTAGTTAGATGGGATTTCATAGACTCAAATTTCAGAATTCGAAGGATCACACAATATTTTAACTCAAGTTAACATGAAAAGGATTTAAAAAAAAATTAGATTTGCATCGTTGACAACACGTTTGTTTTGTTATGACATTCACATCTTACTTCAACTCAAGTGATAGTTAATTTTTTCTTTTTAAGATTATTTTTTGGCATTTTCAAGCTTTATTAGACAGTACAGAGTTGAAATGGAGAGACAGAGAGAGAGGGGGGATGACCTGCAGTAAAGGTCCACGGGTCGGATTTGTAACCCGCGACCACTGCAACGAAGGCCGGAGCCAATATGGTGTGCGCTCTCGCCACTGGAGCGCCCCAATTTTATATTTAATTAACTGCTAACAACTAATATTACATAAATCATTGGAACATGCCGGGAAATGTTTTAATCAAACTGAAGTCCACAAACCTTTTGAGTTTCCCGTAGCGGATGGCAGACAGTAGTTTCTCCTTCTCTGCTTCACTCACACACCGTTGGTAGGCCGCCAGCAGACTGAGAAGAGAGAGAGAGAGGCAGAAAATGTAAACCTCAAAAATTTTAAAAATTCGATTTTTTTCTACAGTATCTAGGGGCCGTAGTAAGTGTTAATATGTATTTTTCAAAACTTGCTGTATTTTTTCTATTTTCTGCCAAACACAATTTATAATCTAATAGTGGAGCAAATAAGTGCTACAATCTTTCAATTTGTGATATAAGCGTGGAAATTGGTATGAGCAGATGTAAAGTGAGTGAGTGAAACATGGGTCCATATACAGTAAGATGTCAGTTACCTGTGTGGAGTGCTGTAATGCTAGACAGACAGACAGACAGACAGACAGACAGACAGACAGACAGACAGACAGACAGACAGACAGACAGACAGACAGACAGGTGAGTGAAACATGGGTCCATATACAGTAAGATGTCGGTTACCTGTGTGGAGTGCTGTAATGCTAGACAGACAGACAGACAGACAGGTAGGTGAGTGAAACATGGGTCCATACAGTAAGATGTCAGTTACCTGTGTGGAGTGCTGTAGTTCTCTAGTATAGCAGCAGCCTTGTCCCCAGACAAACCGCTGATCTGCATCAACTGACGGGCAAAGACTTCCCTCACTGTCTGACACTGAGACACGGAGAGAGAGAGAGAGAGGGAGAGAGAGAGAGAGAGGGAGAGGGAGAGAGAGGGGAGGGGTTAAAGGAATACTTCACCCATATGGAACCGGCGTTCTATCATTATGAATGACAGGGGTAATATATTCACTAACACACTTCATCTGAAACAGTGGATTTTAAGACACACAGGCTGTTTCAAAAAGCCCTACTAACGTCCTACTCATACTCATTTTGAGTATGTTGTGGTGGTTGTGTATGCAAGTTTGTGTAGGCGAGAAATGCCCAGATGAGTACTTACTTCCGGGAAGATTTTGTGTATGAATCAATAGGATAATACATGTTGAGTATTTAGGAGGGAGGACGTTAGTAGGGCTTTTACAACACAGCCACACACACACTCTATTTTTTAAAACAAATTTGTTCATCAAATTTTCCAGAGGACAATATAGCGACAGCAGTAGACAGACATTAAGGCTCAAATCATTCGTCTCAATACAAACCTTGTTCTTCACCGCCCCGTGGTTGAACTCTGCGAATGAAATGAGAGAACACGCCGGTTTCCCTCTCTCCTCCTCCTCCGCCGCCTCATTCTCTCCATCTCCCTCCAGCTCTCTGGAGCGACAGAGCAGCGTGCAGTTCTGAAGAAAGATATATGTATTTAAAAGTGTGTGTGTGTGTGTGTGTGTGAGTGTGTGTGAGTGTGAGAAAATATGTATAAAGGACAAAACAAGGTGTGAAGACAATGTTACTGTTTTGTTCTTGGGATTTCCTGGATTTTTTGAGAAAGATTTCGAATTTTAGAAAACCTAGCTTCGTTAAAATGTTTGTATATTTCTGGACCTATGTGGTGGATTTAAGAGTTAGAGTGTGTGTGAGTGTGTGTGTGTGTGTGTGTGTGTGTGTGAGTGAGTGAGTGAGTGAGTGAGTGAGTGAGTGAGTGAGTGAGTGAGTGAGTGAGTGAGTGAGTGAGTTAGCTTTCACCTGGTAGAGTTTGGTGAGGTATCGTGTCATGACGGTGAGGTAAGCTACTGACTCCTTCACATCCTGAACTCTCTTCACAAAGAAACCATCGACCACCTGACACACACACACACACACACACACACACACACACACACACACACACACACACACACACACACACACACACACACACACACACACACACACACACACACACACACACACACACACACACACACACACACACACACACACACACACACAGATTAGAAAAACAAAAAAAGTATGTCATATATTCTTATGAAGATGTTTTGCAAAAAGAACAGTAACAGTAAAAAAAAAGAAAACTGTTAATTTTGAAAAATAAAAATTGCATTCTAACAAAAAATGCCAAAGTTAAGAAGTGTGTGTGTGAGTGAGTGAGTGAGTGAGTGAGTGAGTGAGTGTGTGTGTGAGTGTGAGTGTGTGTGTCCCCTCACCTGTGTATTGATGATGGCTTGCTGTAGTGTAGTTTCAGGTAAACTCATGTGTGACGCCGCCGTCCCACATTCCTCCACCAGGTAGATTGGTTTACGGAGACCACAGCGCTTCAGACGGAACTGGACATAAGGTCAGAGAATTTTTTCAGTAAGACGAGACATAACAAGACAGACTCACATGTAGAATTTGAGTATTATTTTTTATTTATTTTTAAAGATTATTTTTTGGCATTTTCAAGCTTTATTAGACAGTACAGAGTTGAAATGGGGAGACAGAGACAGAGAGAGAGAGAGAGAGAGAGAGAGACAGGGGGGATGACCTGCAGTAAAGGTCCACGGGTCGGATTTGAACCCGCGACCACTGCAAAGAAGGCCTGAGCCAATATGGTACACGCTCTATCCACCGGAGCGCCCCGAATTTGAATATTATTTTATTAAAAAATAATTTTCTATCAATATTGTAGATCTGAAAATGTGTCTAAGTACAAAAAACAAACAATTAAATAGTAAAAAAAAAAAAAATCTTCAAATTCCTCAATTTCATGTTGTTTTTCTTGGCTTTTTCGTCAGACAAAAACAAGGACATTTTTCAAGTCAATTTAATTGTAACAGGGATGTGCCATTGTTTGAATAATTTGATGAAATATAAATGTGCCCCACTAAACACCTTCTGTTCCCTGAAGCGTCCGTCTATGATGCTTCCACAGAGGTCGTCCATCCTCTTCCTCTCGATGATGTAATCTAGAACCAGCTCTCTGCCGGAGGGGGCGCGCAGCTGACCTGGGGGGGGGGGGGGGCATTCAGATTCAACTTATTCATCCCCAAATCAATGGGCATCCAACATAAAAGAATCAACAAATAGTTACATCTAAAGCCCAGTTCAGACCAAAGATTCGCCTCGCAACGACTTGCAACTCGGTCGAGACGGTCTGAGACGTTCTAAAACTGGACCTGGCGATTTGACATGTTGAATCTTCTGCGACTCCTTGCAACGGCATCAGCACACTGCAACGACTTTCCCCCCGCAACGTTAGAAAAACGTCTTGTGGGGGGGCGCCCTTAGCTCAGTTGGTAGGGCATCCCCCCCCCCGGGCCGGGCCCAGCAGCAGACCCGGGTTCGATTCCCACCCGCAGTCGTTCTCTGCATGTCACTCCCCTCTCTGCCCCATTTCAACTCTGTCTCTACACTATCAATAAAGCATAAAAATGCCAAAAAAAAATCTTAAAAAAAAATAAAAAAAATAAAACCGTCTCGTTGCAAGTCGTTGCGAGGCGAATCTTTGGTCTGAACTGGTTTTAAGAAAACATATTAAGGACCCTAACCCTCGGGCAGAAGGAAGTATAGGCCTGAGTTACAAAAAAAATCAGTAACCAAGAACGGTGTCTAAGATATTCAGTTTTGTCTTGTGTTGAGTGAGTGAGTGAGTGAGTGAGTGAGTGAGTGAGTGAGTGAGTGTCTGTGTGTCTGTCTGTCTGTCTGCCTGTCTGTCTGTCTGTCTGTCTGTCTGTCTGTGTGTTACCTGGAACAGGGGCGAGCCTCTCCTTAGCGACCCAGAGAAAGTCTCCAACATTCAGCTTCCTCACGTCGTAACTCACCCCGTTCCTCTGGAGCTCTTTGACCAGGTCCTGCTTACAGTGTTTACTGCCTCTGCACACACACAACGGTAATCAAATCAAATCAGTTTTATTTGTATAGCCCAATATCACAAATAGACATTTGCTTCAGTGGGCTTTACATTCCATACAATATGACACCCTCTGCCCTTATCTATCTATCTATCTATCTATCTATCTATCTATCTATCTATCTATCTATCTATCTATCTATCTATCTATCTATCTATCTATCTGCCTGCCCTTACACCCTTAGCTCAGCTGAGAAAAAACTCCCAGTAAAAAACCCTTTACCGGGATTACATTTTTTTTAGAAATCTCAGGGAGAGTCAACAGAGTAAGGGATCCCTCTCCCAGGACGGACATACTGCAATAGATGTCATAAGTAGAGAAAAATCACTTAAAATACGTTGTCAAATACACATAATTTTTCATTTCACATTATATATCCCATATGTACTCATATATATATACACTATATGTACACTATATGTACGCTAAATCGTCGATCCCACCTTACATTTCAACGTCATTTCGATAAAAATGGTTACATAGGATTTTCACAAAGGCAGCTTTCTTACTCTTATTTTCATCGGCTTTTATCTCTAGTTGGGAGCGTTGTATCCCAGCAGTGTCTACTAGAACTTTTACTATTGTTTTGATTTTTAATTTAATTTTGAATTCTTGCTTTTTTTTCGTGTCTTTATGATGTTTTGGATGTAATGTATTTCACTTTTATTTTTTTAACCTTTATTTATACAGGTAAATCCCATTGAGACCGAAGACTCTTTTGCAAGGGAGACCTGTTTTCCTTTCCCACGTTACCATTCACACACACATAGCAGCAGGCTAACTATCGACATTCACACGGGGCAAGGTGGGTGAAGTGTCTTGCTCAAGGACACAACAACGATGACACAGGTGGCAGGGCGGGGATCGAACCTCCAACCCTTTGATCATCGGCCGACCCGCTCTACCAACTGAGCCACAGTCGCCCCAAGTCACTGTTGACTTGACTCACCCAGTGGTCTCTATGAAGTCCACACACAGTATGATGTCATATGTTCCCGGCAGCATTAACCCTGCGGTGGTCTTGCTGCTGGTTGTAGCCTCGGAGCTCTGGGGTCTGTCTGAAGAAAACATCCCGTAAACCTCTCTCCTCGGCTGGGCAGCACAGGCCGCCGTGTCTGGGTGGCTGTGGAGAGGAAAAGGTGAGTCATTTAAAGCCCTATATGTAACACACACACACACACACACACACACACACACACACACACACACACACACACACACACACACACACACACACACACACACACACACACACACACACACACACACACACACACACACACACACACACACACACACACACACACACACACACACACACACACACACACACAGGTTTCTTACCTTAAAGCTATAGTGCATAACTTCTGTGGCCCCCATGAGGAATTCTGAGTAATTACAACAACACTGTCGGAGCATCTACATGAGGTAAAGCCTTCAGTGATGGCACATGGATGTTATACCTTCTGCTGTACGTCCAGGTTTTTTTCTTAGCAGTAGAATCAACAACTGAAATATTTCTTGTGATTTTTTTCTGAGATCCTGCACCAGTGTCAGGGGGGGGGGGGGCACCAGTTTGTAAACGCTGCCATACTGAGAAATACAGAGAGTTTTGTGGAGCTGATAGACTTAATCAACTTTGTGTCAACTTGTTTGGGCGATGGCTTGAATGTAACCGGCATTCATTTATATGAAAAAGTTACACACTATAGCTTTAATTACTAAGTGCAACTGGTTGACATATACTTGTTGTTAAAGCATGGACTAAAGCATCAACATACAAGTAAAGATACATTTGAAAACAAACTCATTTTTTTTTACCTTTTTAACACCGTTAGGATTTCTTCATCATCGTTGTCTTCATCACTAGCAGTGAGATCCACCAGCTCGGGACCCTTATCCTCCTCCTCCATCTCCTGTTCATCCCCCTCTCTCTCACTCCTCTCCTCCTCCTCTCTCTCACTCCTTTCCTCCCCTCTCTCTCCCTCTCTGCTCCCTCCTTCCACTGACTCCAGCTTCTCTGCTAAAGCCAGGCCGTCTTCTGTCAGAGTATACCTGAGACAAAAGGAAAATGAACAACGTTAGGATTACAAAAACCTGGAACAAACTGTCCTCCACTAAGGGATAGATAGATGGATAGATAGAGATATAGAGGGATTTCAATGTGTGTGTGTGTGTGTGTGTGTGTGTGTGTGTGTGTGTGTGTGTGTGTGTGTGTGTGTGTGTGTGTGTGTGTGTGTGTGAGAGTGAGTGAGTGAGTGAGTGAGTGAG
>NC_137227.1:18278867-18288867 GCF_949987685.1 Ammodytes marinus
TATTATTAACTGATGGTCTCGTTTGCTGTGACATCACATGTAATTTATGATCATCAGAGGAAAAATTAGACTGTTTCAGAAATATTTAAAAGTTCTTCGTAGCACCTTTAACATAGGCCTACATTAACTTAAAACAATCATCATTTTTTTCTTAGAACAAAATCTAAGGGGGAAAAACTCCAACTTAAACAAGTGTAAGAAAATGTTTATCTAATGAATGCAATCAGTCTCTCACCGTTGTCTCTCGCTTTTGCTACTACAGGGATGGAAAAGTATCTATCTATCTATCTATCTATCTATCTATCTATCTATCCATCTATCCATCCATCCATCCATCCATCCATCCATCCATCTATCCATCCAATCAGTCACTGAATGCCCTCTCTCTCTCACCGTTGTCTCTGTAGTATCTCTGCAGTCTCTCGTCCAGGATTCTACAGATTCCGTCTCCAAAGTTCTGCAGGATTTTTGCCTCTTTGGCGTTTTGCAGCGGCAGAGGGTATTTATTAAGAGACGAGATCGCCTGGGGAGAGAGAGAGACAGGCATGCACATTAGATAGATAGATAGATAGATAGAAAGATAGATAGATAGATAGATAGATAGATAGATAGATAGATAGATAGATAGATAGATAGATAGATAGATAGATAGATAGATAGATAGATAGACAAAAAGAAAGAGTATGTCATTTGGAACACAGTCTTTCTCACCTTCTGGTACACGTACTGTATCTTGCTCTAGACAGACAGATAGATAGATAGATAGATAGACAGACAGACAGACAGACAGACAGACAGACAGACAGATAGATAGACAGACAGACAGACAGACAGACAGACAGACAGACAGACAGACAGACAGACAGACAGACAGACAGACAGATAGATAGATAGATAGATAGATAGATAGATAGATAGATAGATAGATAGATAGATAGATAGATAGATAGATAGATAGACAGACAGACAGCTCACCTTCTGGTAGACGTATTGTGTCTTGGCCCCCTTGTCCCTAGCTTCGTCCCGTAGCTCGGTGAGCCAGTGGAGGAACAGCGGGTTGGGACAGGACGGCAGCGCGCGCTTACGACCCAACCGCACCGGGACGACCGATGGTGTCATGCCTCTACGGTCTGACGAGAGGGACAATTTAAACTGGGGAATACTTTTTTTTTTTTTTAACATATATAGCTCTATCCTCCTCCTCCTGTGTGTGTGTGTGTGTGTGTGTGTGTGTGTGTGTGTGTGTGTGTGTGTGTGTGTGTGTGTGTGTGTGTGTGTGTGTGTGTGTGTGTGTGTGTGTGTGTGTATCTCACCCAATGACAGCGATATTTATCGCCGAGAAAAAGCCTTATTTATGGCATTTATGAATGAAAATTAGCGCCAAGCGTGCAACAACATACGCAGCGACCATATACTATATATAAAACACGCAATAACATTAATTACCGTTACATTAAAGGTACAAATCCTCACCTTTTTACTCCCGCAGCCTCTCAGCGCCTTGTTTTCAAACGGTGACTTTTCCTTGTTGATATCAGAGACCGGAAAAGTAGAAGGAGGCGCCACACAACACAAGGGGCGATAATTCAGACAGTGACACCTAGCGGCCAACTATATACATTGTGTTTGGTTCTTTATTAGGTTCAGAAAAAGGTTTTTATTGCCAGGTACCGCTTTGTAAAAAATTAAGAGACCACTTCAAATGTTCAGTGTCTCTCGTTTTTACTGTTTATAGGCATATGTTTGAGTAGAATGAACATTTTGGATTTATAATATAAACCACTGACAACTTTTCTACCAAAATTCCAATACATTTTTAGTCATTAAGAGCATTTTCAATAAGTTATGTAGGGGTGAAGATTGAAGAAAAATCCAGGCTGGTCTCTTAATTTTTTTCAAGAGCTGTATGTCCACACTGGATATCTGAACAAATAAACACTCAAGTGACAATATAATGATTTTAAATAATGGAAGTATTATGCAGGACAAAAACAACTATTATAATAATAATTATTTTGCTATGATAGTCTGATTCTAATGGAAAAATTATATATCCACAGATGACCAACATGCACACACACACACACGCACACACACGCACACATCAACTCGCAGTTTGCTACTGTACACCAGGCAATGTACTGGAGCTCATATGGACACATATTATTTTTGTTCGCACTCACACACACGCACATGCACACGCACACACATACACACACACACACACACACACACACACACACACACACACACACACACACACACACACACACACACACACACACACACACACACACACACTCGCACACACACACACACACACACAAACAAACACACGCCCACACACACATAGGGAATGTTACCTGTCCGGTGCCCCCACCCATTGATGAGAAAAATAGATTCTATAAATATAAAGTATGCAGACAGACCTGAGGCAGTGACGTGGGCAGAGGGAGGGAGAGAGAGAGGGAGGGAGAGAGGGAGAGAGAGAGGGAGAGAGAGAGGGAGGGAGGGAGAGAGGCGCAGAGGGAGGGAGAGAGAGAGACACAGAGGGAGGGAGAGAGGGAGAGAGAGAGGGAGGGAGGGAGAGAGACGCAGAGGCAATTAAAAAGAATCGAAAGTTCAAAACCTGAATTAAACCGGTCAGTAAACAGTCACACAGTCTGAAATCACACACCTATCACATAACAGACATTCCTTTGTCACGACATTGAAGCAGCTCAAATCTTCCCATTTCCAAAACTACATTTTCATCAAAAATATACATTGATAATTCACTTTAAATTGTTGCCATTGTAATTTAAGGAAGTGCTTAGCAAAAAAAAATCAATTATGTACGGACCACTTTCTAAATATGTTCTGAGCCAAGTAGCACTTAGCTGGCCCCATTTACGTTTTTGATTAAAAAAAATAGATATCGAAATCGACTTCAATACAAATGCATTGCGTCTTTTCAAACGTCATGAAAGTTTTTTGTATATTCTTTATTGCTTCTGTATACTTCAGTGTAAACGGTCCGACCAACCTCGCATACTCAATCGATGGTTAAGTAGACAGTATGTAGTATATACATGTTGAGCATGTAGGAGGGAGGACGTTAGTAGGCCGTTCAAACGCAGCCTATGGTCGACTTGAATCGCATACTCTTTCTTTTTTCTATTCTACATACTGCATCCGACGATAAAAATAATCTAGTTAGGATGCAGTAGGCATACTATTGGGACATACTTTACTCTCTTATTTCATCATAACATTGCGCCTTGATCTTGCCTCTTGCTTTTATATCCGTCTCATCCCCGTTTGTTTTCATATGGAGGCTTCGTCGATGTTACGTCACTTCACGTGCGCACTGGATTGTGGGTCAGAATCGCCCAAATAGGATGCACTTTTCAACACTAACAATCTTGGCCGCATGAAGTAGGACATCCGGGTACTTCTAAACATCCTAAATCTGGCCATAAGAATCGGGACATCCTAAATCTTTTTTCTACCAAACTATATAGTAGAAAGTATGCGATTCGGAACGCAACCTATGTGTGCATTGCTGTGTACCTTACCTTACCTCTGTCATTTATTTTTATTTTTTACCTTACCTGTGTGACTGTGTACAACCACGAGGGGCCACCAGTCACACATTTACACAGGGGGGATTTGACCCCAAACAAAGTTCAGGTCAGCTGTGTCTAAATCACTGCAGGTTAGGACAGAGCAGCTAACTCTCTACTGACACTGAGCTAGTTAGAGTTAGGGGTAAAACTGACTCCCACATCCCACCAAAACCCATTAAAGGAATACTTCACCCATACGGAACCGGCGTTCTATTATTATAAAATCGCTCTTATAATATAATGAATGAGGTTTTTCTCCCCTCAGTCTTTCCTCAGTCCTTCCTTGGCCCAGCTGTCCTGTTAACCCTACGCATTGTAGCTTTAATTACAATGTGAAATGCTTCTTGAGCTCCTGCACCAGTGTCAGGGGGGCGACACTAAACGCTGCCATACTGAGTAACACAGAGAGAGTGTTGTGGAGCTGATGTTGTGTCAACTCGTTTTGGAAAGTAACAACAGACATTCATTAATTTGAAAAAGTTACGCACTATAGCTTTAATAACTATGTAAAACTGGGTGAAATTGATTTTTAAAAACATGGATTGTGTGCATCAATATCCCAGGAAAGAATCATTGGAAGAAAAAAAAAGAAAAGATTTTTTATTTTATTTTTTATTAATTATTTTTTTTTGTATAAAAATACATTCATAAAGGTAGCAACAAAGTTACACACTGTAGCTTTAAAGTCAGTGTAGAGAGAGGGATGAGAGAGAGATGAAAGACAACAGGGGTGGAGGAGTGTACTTGACACCAGTTCAACCTGATTGACAACCTGGTAGTGTCTCTCCCACGTTACTGTTATTTCTGTCTCCATTTTCCCTTCTGTTTGGGATGGTTAGGAGATACTTAGCAACAATAACACGCTGATGTTCCAGGCCTTATATATCTCAATACTAGGGGTGTAACAGTACACAAAGGTCCAGTATGCAAAAGAATAATAATTGCATGCAACATTAACGACAATTGCAGCCCATAGGTATTTTTCAGTATAGAAAAAAATATACTGCCGCAAACAAGCAATGTCTCCAATAGATTAAATACTTCTCAAAAACACAAAACACCGGTGGTGTAGTGGATAGAGCGTGTACCATATTGGCTCCGGCCTTCGTTGCAGTGGTCAGGGGTTCAAATCCGACCCGTGGACCTTTACTGCAGATCATCCCCCCCTCTCTCTCTGTCTCTGTGTCCCCATTTCAACTCTGTACTGTCTAATAAAGCTTGAAAATGGGTGATAAAAGTTATAGTGTGTTTGTGTGTGTGTGTGTGTGTGTGTGTGTGAGGTGAGACAGTTAGGAATGGGGCGGCGACAGAAAGTTTAACTCATCTGCCCAAACTCCTCGGACCGCCCGGGCCGCATACCGTTCACTCACACATCCTGCACCACTCCTCTCTCTTCACACACACTTTCCTTTCAAACGCTTTGAGTCCTGGTGTATGTGTGTGTGTTTCTGTGTGTGTGTTTCTGTGTGTTTCTATGTGTGGGTGTGTGTGTGTTTCTGTGTGTGTGTGTGTGTGTGTGTGTGTGTGTGTGTGTGTGTGTGTGTGTGTGTGTGTGTGTGTGTGTGTGTGTTTCTGTGTGTGTGTGTGTATGTGTGTGTGTGTTTCTGTGTGTGTGTGTGTGTGCGTGTGTGTGTGTGTGTTATGATTCTCCTGCACCACTCCTCTCTCTCTCTCTTAACACGCACACTTTCCTTTGATTTGATTTGATTTGATACAATTTATTTCAGACATATCAAACATACAAAACAAAAATGAAAAGCATGGAAATACAATAAACAAATTATGTTTTCACAAAAAAAATAAAAAATAAAAGAAAACAAATGATCTGTATTTCTGAGATATGCCTGAAAAGGAGCAGGAAGAAGTATTACACTTATTTAATCCTACACCTTTTCCATAGTAAAATAAAAATAAAGAATAAAAATATTTATTAAATAAAATAAAAAAACGCTTTGAGTGATCACAGCTGACACAATGCAGCATGGGAAATGTTTATGTCGTTGTTATTTAAAATCCAAGTGTGTCTATTTTAGGTGTGAGGTTTTGTGTGTCTGCGCATGAAAATGACAAACTTTGCAAGTGAGGACGCACAGTAGCAACTCAATACGAGTCGAGCTTGACATTTTGACAATTAATTATGCTCCTATGTATTGTCCTGTTTCTATTTTTCATACACAGCTCCGGGAAAAATAAAGAGACCAGTCTGGATTTTTCTTAAATCTTCATCTCTACATAACTTATTGAAAATGCTCCTTATGTCAAAAAAAATGTGTTGGAATTTGGTAGAAATGTTGTCAGTAGTTTATAGTATAAAACCAAAATGTTCATTATACTCAAACATATGCCTATAAATAGTAAAAACGAGAGACACTGAACATTTGGAGCGGTCTCTTCATTTTTTCCAGAGCTGTATATTGCGTTTTGAGCCTGTACGGGCACTTTGGTCAACTGAAGTTGTTTTTAATGTGCTATATCAATAAAGTAAGACTTGAATTGACTTGACTCGCAAGCGGAGAGAAAGCCAAAGGTTGCGTTCCGAATCGCATACTCTTTCTTTTCTCTATTCTACATACTACATCCGACGATAAAAAGAATCTAGTTAGGATGCAGTAGGCATACTATTGGGACATACTTTACTCTCTTATTTCGTCATAACATTGCGCCTTGATCTTGCCTCTTGCTTTTATATCCGTCGCATCCCCGTTTGTTTTCATATGGAGGCTTCGTCGATGTGACGTCACTTCACGTGCGCACTGGATTGTGGGTCAGAATCGCCCAAATAGGATGCACTTTTCAACACTAACAATCTTGGCCGCATGAAGTAGGACATCCGGGTACTTCTAACCATCCTAAATCTGGCCACAAGAATCGGGACATCCTAAATCTTTTTTCTGCATACTATATAGTAGAAAGTATGCGATTCGGAACGCAACCAAAGAATCAAGTGAACAGAAACTGAATGGTGTACTGTTGATAACTTAACAAAGAGAGGAATTGAACTACCATGGCAGAAACAATAAGTTGATGGCAGAAAACTCTTTATACATTCATTCAAGGCCTGACATTGCCTGCACTTCTTGAAACAATACAGACCTACATTAAAGGTGCAGTGTGTAGTTTCAAGGCAAGGCAAGGCAAGTTTATTTATATAGCACAATTCAGACACAAGGCCACTCAAAGTGCTTTACAGGGGCAAGATTAGAATACATAAAACACATTATAAAACATTTAAAAGCAAATAAAAGAAGCAAATAAAATGAAAATTGCAGGTTAAAATGTAAACAAACCCCCCTTCAGAGGAGGGGGGTTTGTTTACATTCACAGAGCCTGCATTTAGTTTACAAAAACATATTTTCTCTACATGTAATTCTTAGTATTGAATAATTCTATCATCATAAATCAAAACTAAATTATTTTGAGGAACCTGGAACCAAACGTATAAGACTAGAATATGTTTGTAAACCAAACTGTGGGCCCTGCTGCTGTAAACAACAACAACAGTGAAACAGTAACTTTTCAGGAAGCTTTCTAACTTCAAACAGTGTTCCAGGGATCACATTTTAGATTGTCGTAAAGAAATGTTTAGTATGCGTTCATGAGAGACTTGTGTACTCCTGTGTGTTATTACGTTTAGGTTTCAGCTGTCTCGGGAGGCCGTTAAAGGTGTGTGTGTGTGTGTGTGTGTGTGTGTGTGTGTGTGTGTGTGTGTGTGTGTGTGTGTGTGTGTGTGTGTGTGTGTGTGTGTGTGTGTGTGTGTGTGTGTGTGTGTGTGTACTTGTGTGAACCAATTTGAGTTTTAGACCTTAAAGAGTGAGGACATTTTGTCCGGTTCTCACTTTGGGACAGGCCTTTAAAGGGCTGTTTGAGGGTTAACACTAGGTTTTAAGGACAGGCCTTTAAAGGGCTGTTTGAGGGTTAACACTAGGTTTTAAGGACAGGCCTTTAAAGGGCTGTTTGAGGGTTAACACTAGGTTTTAAGGTTCAGGTATGAATTAGGTTTATGTTAGGGTTAGTGTAAGGGTTGGGGTTAGGGAAATAATGTAGTTGTGATGGTTAAGGTTAGGGTGTGTGTGTGTGCGTGTGTGTGTGTGTGTGTGTGTATGTGCTTGATCGCCTGTGTGTGTGTGTGTGTTTGAGTGCCTGCGTGCGTACGTGTGTGTGTGTGTGTGTGTGTGTGTGCGTGCGTGCGTGCCTGACTGCGTGCGTGCGTGCGTGCGTGTGTGTGCCTGTGTGTGTGTGCGTATGTGCTTGCTTGCCTGTGTGTGTGTGCCTGCTTGCGTCCGTGCATGTGTGTGTGTGTGTGTGTGTGTGTGTGCGTGCTTGCGCGTGTGTGTGTGCCTGTGTGTGTGTGTGTGTGTTAATGACAAAGAGGACAGGGGAGCAGGAGGGGGCTGTAAACACACACAGCGGGGGGTGAGAGGTGGAGTAAGTAACGATGATCTCAGAATCATTTACACACACACACGCTTTTATTTGTCTTTCTGAAGGTGATATTATGTTGAATTAATTACCACGATACCGTTGTTCAGCATCCACATACACTGTGATACTCAGTACCTTTAAAAACATGTTACAATCAGCTCTAAAAGAACACTGCAACTGTTTTTAACCTGATGCCTTTTATTTACTTTTAATTTGTTTTCAATTCAAATTTTTTAATTAATTTTTTTTTTTTTTTTAAAGCTGTATGTATTAGCTTGTTTCTATATAGCCTGTTATGAAGTGTAATTTTAGCATTATAGTGTCAATTGTGGTGTACTTTGTTTGTGTGTGTGTGTGGCCTTGTGCAAATTCTGCAACTTCTTTTCTGCTGCCTGTCTTGGCCAGGACTCCCTGTGAGAAGAGTTACTGTCAATATGCCGCAATCTCTGTGTAAAAGGGGCTACTGTAACTCAATGGGACCTTCCTGGTGAAATAAAGGTTAAAAAAAAAAAAAAAAAAAAAAATAAAATACTGATATCCAATATAAAGCCATAGAATTTAAACAGCAGACAAGAAACTGTGCACAAAGAAGGGTACGGATAATATAACAAATGTTTCTTTATCGATTAATGTGCTGTTTATTTTACAGTTTAATAAATTGATCTTTTTAGTGCTATTTTAATTTGGTCCCTGTGTGTTTGTCTGTAACTGTTTGTCTGTAACTGTTTGTCTGTAACTGTTTGTCTGTAACTGTGGTTCATTGTGCTGCTGCCTGTCTTGGTCAGGTCACCTCCTTTGAAAAAGAGATTTTTAATCTCAATAGGTTTTTTCCTGGTTAAATAAAGGTTAAATAAAAAATAAAAAAAAATTCTATAAAATATCAAATGTCTTTCTTTTTCTTTATCATTATCAACATAATTTTTTTCTTCAATGGTAAATGGACTTGACTTATATAGCGCTTTTCTAGCCGATTTTCTCAGCCCCAAAGCGCTTTACATATCTTACCACATTCACCCATTCATACACACACTCACACCGATGCAAGGCGCTCTCTGAACCATCGGGAGCAATTTGGGGTTCAGTGTCTTGCTCAGGGACACTTCGACATGTGGGTAGGTGGGGAATCGAACCTCCAACCCTGCACTCCAGAGGCGATCTCCCTACCCACTTCGCCACTGCCGCCCCCAATACTCTGATCGAGGATTTTTTTTCATATCAGAATCAGAATCTCAGAAAATAATCTCTTTATTGTCATCAACAACATTGGGGTAGAGGCTCTCAAAATAACTAGCTAACACACACACACACACACACACACACACACACACACACACACACACACACACACACACACACACACACACACACACACACACACACACACACACACACACACACACACACACACACACACACACAGCCACTTAAAATTGGGGTAGAGGCTCTCAAAATAACTAGCTAACACACACACACACACACACACACACACACACACACACACACACACACACACACACACACAGCCACTTAAAATTGGGGTAGAGGCTCTCAAAATAACTGCTTTTTTACATTTAATTTTTTTTATTTGTCTTATATATCTGATTCACTGTATGATTTAGTTTACATTTGGTTTGCAGAAAATGCATTTTTAAGATATAGTATTTTTTTTGGTGTTTGTTTGTTTGTTTATTGTATTAATGTAAGTTATCAACTGGCAAAGCTTCATATTGATATCTGAAAATGTCACCCCTATATTCACCCTCAGTGCCTCTCCTTAAATGTTACGGCACAATTGAAAAAATATTCAGTATAACGTCATAAACAACAACAACAAAACAGCAAGTCCTCGTGATTGGGAATGTATTTTTATTTAAAAAAAATCATTATTGCTTGAAAAATTACTCATTACATTGTCTGGATTTTCTGTTTGGCTTATTAGGGCCTTCTTCCGAACCTGACAAAAAACCTCA
>NC_137227.1:18293867-18313867 GCF_949987685.1 Ammodytes marinus
CACACACACACACACACACACACACACACACACACGATTCATTCATTGGTGGTGGTGGTGGGGGGTGAACAAACAATACAAGATGAGATTAAATGTGCAGCTCTAGCAGCCGTCACCAAATTGTCAGGTCAATAAACCATTAAATGTGCTCCAAGGAACTTTCAGTTTGTGTTAATTCTAGTGCCCCCTTTGGACAAAAGCGGTAGTGTTTTCACCACGCCAGCTGTTGTTCCTGGGTGAGCGTATACCCACGACAAAGGCATTAAGAAAAACTATATAAAAATAGCATTCTTTGCACTGATGGTCCTGTTTGCTGTGACATGTCATTTATGATCATCAGAGGGAAAAATGAGACTGTTTCAGAAATATTCAAAAGTTCCTCGTAGCACCTTTTTAATATGGAGAACAATGCAATAAGGAAGTTATTTTCTAATACTGATCAAATACTGTTTATGAATAAAAAAGTTTACATTTTCTTGGTAACTCTTTTTTTCTATTAAATCCTAATCCCACACGATCACTTACAACCCGATTCTTATCTGTTGACTTTCGTGTGTGTGTGTGTGTGTGACAGGGTGTGTGTGTGTGTGTGTGAGAGAGAGACCGTGTGTGTGTGTGTGTATGACAAGGTGTGTGTGTGTGTGTATAGTTTCTCATTTATAAAACAATTCTGCCAAGTTTTCAACTGGATTTTATGCATTCGTAGTATTCTTTTTTGACACTTCAAATGCATAATTGAGATGCACGTACGCTGCCGAACGGATATCTCTTTATATAGTATGAAGCGAACCAGCTATTGAGGCCGTCACAGTCACACACACACACACACACACACACACACACACACACACACACACACACACACACACACACTGAAAGGGCTTCTATGGGCCTATACATCTCTCTGTCTTTGACTGGCGTATTGTTATATTGGTCTCGTACGCAAAACACACACACACACACACACACACACACACACACACACACACACACACACACACACACACACACACACGCACACACACACACGCACACTGTACGTCTGTGTGTGTACCGTTAACCCTCCCGGTTAGCTGTCTGTTCATTCATCTTTATAGCTGCGCTGCATTTGCATCTTCATTTGAGTTTTATCAGATTGTGGCTCGTGTACTGTCAACTGATTCCTTGTCTCGTTCTCCGAGGCCTGAACAAACACACACACACACACACACACACACACACACACACACACACACACACACACACACACACACACACACACACACACACACACACACACCTGTATGTTCAGAGGCTGAAAGGTTTTCTATGGGGCTATCACTCTCTTTGAGTGGTGTTTTTGTTATATTGGTCTCATATACGCAAAACACACACACACACACACACACACACACACACACACACACACACACACACACACACACACACACATAGACAGGCATCCAACCCTGCGGAGGCGGATTGTTTGAGGAAGGCACAGAGCTGGTGCTGCAAGACCGTCTGGTTGGACAAGTCTATCTGTGTGTGTGTGTGTGTGTGTGTGTGTGTGTGTGTGTGTGTGTGTGTGTGTGTGTGTGTGTGTGTGTGTGTGTGTGGTTTGTGCATAATAAGTCGCACTTAAAAAATAGGCCAAATGTGCACACACCCATTCACCCACACACACACACACACACACACACACACACACACACACACACACACACACACACACACACACACACACACACACACACACACACACACACACACACACACACACACACACACACACACACACACACACCCATATGCATACACCTGATATTAACTCTGTGTGTGTGTGTGTTTGCTAATTGAGAGATTGTGCAAATACACTATGAACTGGTGGTGTCAGCTGGCGCCCTATTGTTGTGAAATTTGTACAGCTCAAGATATTGCTGCCTCGGTGTCCTTCTGTCTATCTCTCTCTCTCTCTCTCTGTCTCTCTCTCTGTCTCTCTCTCTCTCTCTCTCTCTTCTCTCTCTCTCTCTCTCTCTCTCTCTCTCTCTCTCTCTCTCTCTCTGTACTCCTGTGTTGATTTTAACGGTAAAAACAACATAATTAGGAAAATAACAGTGTGGTATTTTTGAAAAACATAACTGATTTGAAGTGTTCTGAGTTCTACATACTAAGAATTCCAAACATAATTTTTTGTTCAGTTATTCTAGTATGAAAGAAGACATGATGTTAAGGAAGCAACATAGACAGAAAAGCATCGGTCTCAAAATTGACCAGTGCTTGAAAACAAAAACATGTTTTCGCCTGCATCATCTCGCCATAATCATTATTTCAAGTTTAAGAAGACACTTAAGGGAGGGGGGCTTGTGGTGTATTGGTTAGACCCCCCCCTTCTCCTCCCCCTCCATAGAGTCTCAGTCCTCTTCACAGCAGACCCGGGTTAGAATCCAGCCCGTGGTCGTTCTCTGCATGTCATTCCCCCCTCTCTCTGACCCATTTCACCTCTGTCTCTCCTAACTGTATAAAAGCAAAAAATGTCCCGAAGAAATGAAAAGAAAGAGAAGATACTTAAAGGCCACCATACACTAACTAACTCTCTCTCTCTCTCTCTCTCTCTCTCTCTCTCTCTCTCTCTCTCTCTCTCTCCCTCCAGTCTCCATCTACCCTCCCTCCTTCCTGATGATGGGAGCTGAGGCGAGCCCAGCTGAGCCCGCTCCCCTCTGCCTCACCAAACACACACACAGTCACACCAACGAGTGTGTGTGTGACAGTCAGACCACCAAACACACAGTGTATGACGGTCAAACCGGACAGTGTGTGTGTGAGGGTCAGACTCAGGCAGAGCTGCCCTCCTGCACAGCGCTGGGACGTCCCATCAGCCCTCTGTTTGTGACGGGGGAGAGGACTGACATCAGGAGGAGAGCGCAGGCCGGGGGGGCCACGTATATACGCTCCAAGATCAAGGTTAGCACACAATTTATTTTATTTCGTTCACCTTAAACCTCCTATGAGGAATTGTTAGTGTTTCTGAAACAGTCTCATTTTCCCTCTGATGATCATAAATAACCTGTAACAGCAAACGAGACCATCAGTGCAAAGAATGCTATATATTTGTTTTTGGGGCGTCATTTTCAAGCTTTATTAGACAGTACAGAGTTGAAATGGGGAGACAGAGAGAGAGAGGGGGGATGACCTGCAGTAAAGGTCCACGGGTCGGATTTGAACCCGTGACCACTGCAACGAAGGCCGGAGCCAATATGGTACACGCTCTATCCACTACGCCACCGGAGCGCCCCGAAGAATGCTATTTTGATAAAGTTATTGATAATGCCTTTGCTCGGAATTGATTTCGCAGGAACTTCAGACAAAATGAAGTCAGAATCTAATCAGTAATCTCTACCCCACAGGTGACTACAGGCGAGTTGGCTCCCTCTCCCTCTCCTTCTCCTCTCCCTCTCTCTCTCCCTCCGCTCCCCATCCCTCCATATCTACCTCCAACCGCCACCGTGTTGCCCATGACAACAAGCCCCCCCTGCCAGGAAGCTGCTGTCTCCATGGTGACCAGGTCGTCGGGTCAAAGTCCGAGTTCTTTGTCCAATGGTTCCACGCCGCCGTTCATGTGTCAGGTATGAAAACCAGAAAGCTTTTCATTTTAAGTTACGTGCTGTATAACTGTAATCTGGACATTTACCTGAAACATTCTCCATTCTCTGCTGTCAAAAAAAGTTTATTTATATGTTAATTGGTCGTATTTAAAGCTGCAGTGTGTAGAATTTTGGGTTTTATTTCCTTGCAGATTTTGTAGAAAGTAATTATAATATCCATAAGTACATTTAATTTAGTGTATAATAGCTGATTTCTTTTTTTTTTATTATTATTTTTTCCCTTAGAAAGGGTCTCATATATGTCCATATTTCTGCATATTTTGGACCAAGGCCTAGGGCCGCCATCTTGAAAGTGTCATAGTTGGAATGTCATCAGGTGCATTGTTTAAAATTTAGAATTGTTCTTGTCCTTGAAGGCCACTGTAGCTTCTGTTATTATTCTAAAGGGTTGGGGTTACCCAGGGAGTGTTGCATTCTAGAACTTTGTAGAACTTTCTTGATGATGTCATATTACACACTGCACCTTTAAGTGTGGATGTATGTGAGTATGTAGCGGTTGTGTATGCGAGTTTGTGTAGGCGAGAAATGCCTGTCACAATGGATGGTTAAGTAGACAGTATGTAGTATATACATGTTGAGTAGGTAGGAGGGAGGACGTTAGTAGGGCAATAGGTTTTCTCAAACACAGTCTTATAAACACATCCTAACTGTTCCCCCCCCCCCTTGTTGCTGTGCGTAGATTTGCCAGAAGACTTTCCAGTACCAGCGCATGTTGAACCGTCACATCAAGTGTCACAACGACACAAAGAGACACCTCTGCTCCCACTGTGGCAAGGGCTTCAACGACACCTTCGATCTCAAGAGGCACGTCCGCACACACACAGGTAAGGATAGGAACGGCTCACCTTTACTCACTCGAAAACACTATGGAGGCCTGTTAGGGACATAGGAGAGGGGGGAGGGAGATTTTTTTCCATTATGCATTTTGTGAATGTCAACATATATTTCCAACTGTATACCGCAGTCCGCACATACACAGGTAAAGATAGGAATGCTCACCCTTTTTTTCTTCCACAATATGTTTATTGTTTTTTTTGTTTTTTTTTGCAACATACGCAAAAAGACATTTGCACCATATTAATAAGAATACAAATTAAGCAATTACTTAAAAAAATTAAACGAAAACAATTATGATCAAATATATGAAACACCTTCAACCTCAAGAGGCACGTCCGCACACACACAGGTAAACATAATAATAATAATAATAATAATAATGGATAGGATAGGATATATAAAGCGCTTTTCAAGGCACTCAAAACACTCAAAAGGGTTCCAGGTTCCATTCATTCACACACAGTCATACCGGTTAAGATATAAACGTTCATCTTTACTCACTCGCATAGACTACAGAGGCCTGTTAGGGACATAGGAGAGGGAGGAGGGAGATTTTTATCCATTATGCATTTTGTGAATGTCAACATATATTTCCGACGTCTGGAACTGTCTGGAAAGTTTATTCTCGACATTCTTGCTTTGATCTTGAAGTGTATAATGAAAAAGAAAAAGTCCTCCTCTTATTTTTTTCCTCTACCGTGGCCCGTATAATTTTCCGTACTTAAAGGCGCTACGAGGAACTTTTAAATATTTCTGAAACAGTCTAATTTTTCCCTCTGATGAACATAAATTACATGTAACAGCAAACAAGACCATCAGTGCAAAGAATGCTATTTTTTTATAGTTTTTCTTAATGCCTTTGTCATGGGTATACGCTCACCCTCAAACTTTATCTGGCATAGTAAAAAAAAATACCGCTTTTTTCCAAAGAAGGTGCAAGAATTAACAAAAGCTGAAAGTTCCTCGGGGCACCTTTAAACACACACACACAAGAACACACACATGACATTTTTTTCCCGCATTTCTTTCTTTTTTTATTTATAATTTATTTTTGTATTATTATGAATATTTTTTTTATAACTGTTATTATCTAATTATTTAATTATTATTTAATTATTTATAATGGTTTAATATTATTATTTATTATTTTCTAATAATTGTTATTATCAAATTATTTAATTATTATTATTATTATTATTTTATTTTTTCCTCCAGGCGTCCGTCCCTACAAATGCACCCTGTGTGAGAAGGCTTTCACCCAGCGTTGCTCTCTGGAGTCGCACATGAAAAAGATCCACAGCGTCACGTTGAAATACGCCTACAAGGAGCGGCGCAACAAGCTGTACGTGTGTGAGGAGTGTGGGCACACCATGGACACCCAAGACCAGCTGCTAATGCACCTCCATAAACTACACCCGGACAGCCACCTGCTCAAGGGAAAAGGCCTGAAAAGAGGAGGGGTAGGCGGGGAGGAAATGTCGCCGGAAGGGTCCTCAAATCCTGGATCTCCACAAGGGCTGGATAGTGACGATACCACCGGATCTATGGAGCAGTAGATTGTAAGGGGGGAAGACAAGCGAAATGACAATCTCAGGGCAGTGTGGATGGATGGATGGATGGATGGATGGATGGATGAATGTGTTTACTGGTGTGTTTTAAAGCTACAGTGTGGAACTTTTCATATAATTGAATGTTGGTTGGTTGCATTCAAGTCATTGCTAAAAATGAGTTGACACAAAGTTGATTAAGCCTATTATCAGCTCCACAAAACTCTCTCTGTGTTTCTCGGTATGGCAGCGTTTACAAACTGGTGCCCCCCCCCCCCCCCCCTAATATTGGTGTAGGAGCTCAGAAAAATCCCCAAGAAGCGCCCAAGAAATGTTTCAGTTGTTGATTCTACTGCTAAGAAAGAAAAAAAACCTGGACGTACAGCAGAAGGTATAAAATCCATGAGCCATCACTGAAGGCTTTACCTCATGTAGATGCACCGACAGTGTTGTTGTAAATAGTCACAATTCCTCATGGGGGGCTACAGAAGTTACACACTATAGCTTTAATACAAGAAGTCATAAAACATTGCAGTGGGGAAGGTACATGTGTGTGTGCTCTGTAAAAATGTAAAATTATAAAGTTAGAAGATCATTTGTTGGCTCAAATCTAGGGCAGTTTTCCTTTAAAACTAAAGAGTCTAAGTGGGCCTCAAAACTCAAGAAATCGAGTGAAGACAATTTTACTTTTTGTGTGTGTGTGTGTGTGTGTGAATGTTGATGTGTGTTGTATGGATTTGGTTATTTCTCTATATACCACAGACTGCAATGTTAAATGTAATAATGCACCAAATAAGGCCAAGTTTGAAACTGATACATATATACTGTATATATTATATATATTAACATGGGATTGTGAGCTATGTCAATATTTTTCTTCTTTTCTATTGCATGTGAATATTACCTGTGGGCTTTTTCTGTACAGCGAGAATACATGAGTTTTTCTATGAAAAAAAGTGCTATGTTCATTAAAGGGAATAATATATTACACAAAAATGTACTAGTTTTTTTTTTAATCTTTTTTGTCGCAAATTAGGTTTTAATTATGTATTGCATAATCTGAATCAACAGTGATTGAAGTTAATTGTGTGACCCGTTAGCTTGGGTTTAAGGTTGCTTAAAGAGGACCTATGATACTTTTCGACTTTTATGACTTATAAACGTTGTTATAATGATTTATAGTCATGTTTAACCATACTAGAGTATCAAGTAATTACGTACTTGCATTTCGACGTATTCCCTGCTGACCGTCTGGGGTGGCTATGCAGAGCACTAAAAACTATGGCAGCCAGTCGAGCCGAACTTGTTCAAATTTCCGGTATGTGTGTGTCACCAGATCTTTTTGCCATATATGGTCAGGCAAGCTCCCAGGTTGCTATATATAGCAGGGGTGACAACACTAGACCAGTGTTCGCTTAGCTCAGCCGGTAGAGAGATCGTCTACGAAGCACGTCCCGCCCGGGCTGATTCTTTGCAGACATTTAGAATCACGACTTCCCTTCGCAAGGTAACCAATCACAACGGAGTTGGGTTTGCAGGAAGGGGGGGAGGGGGCGGAGATGGCAGAAGCAAAGTGTTTACAGGGCCTGCTGGATCGCCAAAATAAGAGAAAGAGCTTCCCGAAAATCTACATAGTTTTTTGTGATGTGATTCGTGTCAGGTTGCTCCATAGCAGTTTTTAACAAGAAATTAAGACCAGAAAAGTAGTATAATAGGATCTCTTTAAGTCAGTTGGGGGTTAGACCCTTGTATTTGCAAATGTTGAGGAAGATTGATACTGAATTAAGCAAGTTTCTGCTACCAAATAATACCTAAGTACATTTATATGGACACTTATGAAGGTTTTAGGATCCTCCTGCCATTTTAAAATGCCAAACCGGCCCCCTATAAGATTATGTATCCTTAAATTAAAAAGTGCATTCAACAGAAAATACGTTGTTGTGTGCATAGATAACCAAGATTGGATTTATTTTATTAGTTAAAATGCATCTATCAGGTATATTTAAAGGTGCTGTAAGCGGAATGGTTCTTTTAGCTAACCTCCTGTCAGTTGCTGCAGTTAGCAGTCCCCTCGCTCGTCCCTACGTCACCACATTAATGCACTGCGGTCTTCAAGCAGCGAGTTAAAACATGATAAAAACCATCAAAACAGACATTGGGAAGGATTTTTACCTGCTCCGCCATTGTAGGCGCATACACATTCACCCATATGTCGCTCTGGCGTGCACCGGCAGTGAGACCATGGAGTGTATATAATATATATGAGTGAGACGAGTATTGGTTGGTAGCGTTCTCTCTTCTGATTGGATAAAAATTTCGGCATACTACAATAAGTTTATTTGCCGATTACATGCAAAGCAGCTGACTGAGAGATCGGCTTTATGAAACACGCACATTATGTAAGTGATCACTGTATGAATAAAGAGCGATTTAACACTTATATTAACATAAATAAACCACTTACTTCACCTTTTAACTTCAGTTTAGCTATATGATTACGAGGCTTAAGATTCAGTTCAATTTCCTCATTGCTCAAATTAGTGAATGGGTTGGAAATACTGTACATAATACATCACTTATAAATAATTACATCACAACGCCCAAGTGAAGACAGAAAAACGTTGCAACAGACACTAACGGAACTATTAGTGTGTGAGTGTGTTGACATCTTTATAGCTGTAAAATCTATTGTGGTCGACAATTAGACAAATTCTATTCTAAAAGGCCTACTTCACCGGTTGGAATATGAAGGTGTATGGAACTCGGAGATCCTATTTAGTATAAATGTGCGAAAAAAAATTAAATCAGATCATCCTAGCCTGAGAAAAGGCAGAAAGAGTGTTTTATGGTCTCACTGTCTAACCCTGCATTTGGTATGGTTAGGATTAACAGGACAGCTGGGCCAAGGGAAGACTGAGGGAAGAAAAACCTCATTCATTATATTATAATAGTTATTTTATAATGATAGAACGCTGGTTCCGTATGGGTGAAGTATTCCTTTAACACAGACAGTTCAAACTTTCTGTGTGTGTGAGTGCATAATATATGGCTGTTCATTAGACTCTTTAGACTGCTTTTTCACCCCCCCATCTCCAACCCAAAGCTTTCGAGTGTGACTTTCAGAGAGAGAGAGAGAGAGAGAGAGAGAGAGACAGAAGAGGGAGACAGAGAGAGAGGGAGAGAGGAGAGGAGAGGGAGAGACAGAGAGAGGGAGAGAGAGACAGACAGACAGACAGACAGACAGAGAGAGGAGAGGGAGAGAGACAGAGACAGAGAGGAGAGGGAGAGGGAGAGACAGAGGAGAGGGAGAGACAGAGATGAGAGGTAAATAATGTTTGGGATGGCTGTTATACACTTATTTCAATGGTTTTTCACCCCTAAGCTTTTGAGTGTGTGTAAGAGAGAGAGAGAGAGACAGAGAGACAGAGAGAGAGAGACAGAGAGAGAGAGAGAGAGAGAGAGAGAGAGAGAGAGAGAGAGAGAGAGAGAGAGAGAGAGAGAGAGAGACACACACACACACAGAGACACAGAGAGAGAGACAGAGAGAGAGAGGGAGAGAGAGACAGACAGACACACACACACACACACACACACACAACACACACACACACACACACACACACACACACACACACACACACACACACACACACACACACACACACACACACACACACAGAGGTATATAATGTTTGGGAGGGTGAGGTTGGATTCTTGGTCTCTGTCGGGTCTTGTTTGGAGGATTCCTGCATCTCTCTCTCTCTCTTCTGCCCCGGGATACGTGGAGGCGTAACGGACACATAACGGTCTCAGTTTCACTCACACACGAACCGTTTGTTTTCAACAGTTTCGAAATCGGAAAAAGTAATTTTGTAATCGACACGACACATTCTACACTGTGAATCACGCTACATCATTGGGACGCATTGAACGCATTGGGATGTTTTAAAAGCTAGCCTACTTAAAGGTGCAGTGTGTAATATGACATCATCTAGAAAGTTCTACAAAGTTCTAGAATGCAACGCTCCCTGGGTTAGAATAATAACAGAAGCTACAGTGGCCTTCAAGGATGAGAACAATTCTAAATTTTAAACAACATTCCAACTATGACACTTTCAAGATGGCGGCACTAGGCCTTGGTCCAAGATTTGCAGAAATATGGACATATATGAGACCCTTTCTAAGGGAAAAAAAAATAATTCAAAACATTTTTTTCAGCTATTATGCACTAAATTAAACGTACTTATGGATATTATAATTACTTTCTACAAAATCTGCTAGGAAATAAAACCCAAAATTCTACACACTGCAGGTTTAAGAAATGCTAAAGGAATGCAATGGCGGATCTAGCTTTACCAATGTTTTTTGTTGTTTATGCGGTGATTCACTCGTAGCCTATAGCAACAGTTGTTTCGTGTCCAACGTTAATCTTTTTTTATTTAGGCCTATAGGTCTAGGTTTTATTTTATAGGCTAGAGAGGACATATTAAATAGCATTCATCAATCAAGGAGGGGAGGGGTTTGAAATCTTGACACATTTGAATCAACTTAATAACTATATGCTAAAGACATTTCAATGCCTTTAATGCGGAAGTATAGGCCTAAATAGCCTAGTATAAGTATAAGTCATTTCTCAATCCACCAGCAATGTCCAAGAGGTGGCGCTGTTTATCACTTTAAGACACGTTGAGTTAATGTGTTTAGTAAAAAACTATCCATATATTGTGTAGACTGTATTTTTATATAGGCTAGTAACATGTCAACATAATAATATTACAAGATATAGCATTACCCAGCTGGACCTTGACAAGTGGCCTCATCTAAAGGAGATCAAGGTAAAGGAAATTGATGCTGATGTGGAACTTCTTATAGGAGTAAATGCACCCAAGGCTATGGAACCATGGAAAATGGTCCATATATGCCGTTAAAAACACTGCTAGGATGGGTGGTTAATGGTCCACTTAGGTCCCCTGTCATGGATGATGAAAATCCTGTGGCCTTAGTGAATCGGATCTCAATTGTTCACCTCGAGCAGCTTCTGGAGAAACAATATGCACACGACTTCCAGGAGAAAGGATATGAGGAAAAGAGGGAAATGTCAGCTGATGACTAAATGTTCATGCAGATTGAATCAAGTTCTGTGGCATTCAAAGACAGTCACTATTAGGCTACTTAGGCTACCTTTACCTCTTCGTGACCGAAACATCATAATGCCAAACAACCGCCAAATGGCTGAGCAGCGAACAGTTCACCTGAAAAGGAAATTCCAACGAGATCAAGTTTATGCTACTGAGTATAAGGGCTTCATGGGTGTTATTATTTTGATAAACAGCCAAATATGTCACGACAAAGGCTATTGTAAAAAATGTTGATGACACCAAATTATCAAGATGAATATGAAATATGAAATAAATGACAAATACATTACATTTATAAAATTTCGTATTGACAATTAATAATAGTTTTTAATTTTTTTTGGACAACTTCCTCCGCCGGGCAGCAGATGGCGGAAGTGAGTTTAACGCTAAACTGTATCAACATTTTTATCAACAACAGAAGAAGAACGAATCCGGATCCAGTCCATACAATCCATCCATAAACTACCTACGTATTTTGATTACTTTACCACACCTCCTTGTTACAGCGCCTTTTAAGACGCACACACACACATACATACACACACACACACACACGCTCGCTCACACACATATCGACACGAGCTTGTAATTCCCTGAGGAGTCGCCATGGCAGCAAGGAAGAGAACCGTTCCAGGGGTTGACAACGGGGCGACAGAGGGAGACATGCCCGACAACAAGCACCTAAAAGCGGGCACCAAGAGGAACGTCGCCGCGCTGATTCTAGCCAGGGGTGGAAGTAAAGGAATTCCCCTTAAAAACATCAAAATGTTAGCCGGGACGCCCCTCATTGGATGGGTGCTCAGGGCTGCCGTGGACTCCAACTTATTCAGCAGGTAAAATAACTATTATAATAATGGTTTTCATACTTATAGGGTATTATAATGACTTCTACTTGAAAGAGTAACCCCAAAAATGCAATCCCAAACTTCCCATTGGCTTTTAAGTCTTTCCGCATGTCTATATAGAGGCTTAAAAGGCATTTAATTCATTAATTCATCAATTCATCCAAAAATAAGGTCTAAGTTGTTAGCCGATGTGTCTGAAATGAATCTTTTCAACAGTCGTAAAAATGCTTAGGTTTTAAGTTAAAGGCCTACTTCACCGGTTTGAACATGAAGGTGTATTGAATTCTGAGATCCTATGTAGTATAAATGTGCAAAAAAAAAAAATCGGTTCATCCTAGCCTGAGAAAAGGCAGAAGGAGTGTTTTTTTTAACCCTATATTTCTCTTTCTCGTGACATCACAGAAAGAGAAATATAGGGTTAAAAAAAAACTTACTTTGTAAATATTACTGTGATGTCACAGTAAAAGACATCACAGTAATATTTACAAAGTAAGTTTTTCAATTTCAATTGATTTCAATTTTTTTTGCACATTTATACTACATAGGATCTCAGAATTCAATACACCTTCATATTCAAACCGGTGAAGTAGGTCTTTAAGATGTAGGCTTAAGTTTGTTACAAATGTAAGTAGGTCTTCCTTCTTTTTTTTTGTATTGTAAAAATGCTCATGTTCATTTGATTCCCAGCCACATTCAACCAGCGACCACCCAATCATTGTTGTAATATAATCTTGCACTTCATATAGTGGAATTACAGCCAGAATTTTACTACGCATTGCTCTGTGCAATTGAGTATGTGACAAATACATTAAACTAGCTTACTAAACTAGCTAACTATTTTTTGGGGGTTTTTCTGGACATTTCACCATGTGTATTCAGAGTGCTGTTAGGTTTGTTATCTTTAGTAAATCATCTTCTTTGAGAGAATAATAGAAGCAGGGGGCGCCCTTAGCTCAGTTGGTAGGGCGTCCCCCCCCATGGGCCTCGGCCAGCAGCGGACCCGGGTTCGATTCCGGCCCGCGGTCGTTCTCTGCATGTCACTCCCCTCTCTGCCCCATTTTAACTCTGTCTCTACACTATCAATAAAGCATAAAAATATCTTTAAAAAATAAAAAGAATAGAATAGAAGCAATAAAAACCTGTTAAGTCTAACTTGCTGTGTAAGTTGTTGTTAAGCTTTAGAGACCCTGTTATGTTATAGGTTGATATTTAACTATTTTCTGAGCTCAATTATAAACTAAAAACAAAGTAATGTTAGACAAAAAAACTGGCAATGACGTAGGTACTGTATATGAAAATAGTTAAAGGTGCAGTGTGTAACTTTGGGTGTGTCAGAGAAGTGAATTTTTTTTAAGGTATACTCTTCACTATAGATGAAAGATGAAATGATATGAAAGGGGCGACTGTGGCTCAGGTGGTAGAGCGGGTCGGCCAATGATCGAAGGGTTGGTGGTTCGATTCCCGCCCTGCCACTTGTGTCATGGTTGTTGTGTCCTTGGGCAAGACACTTCACCCACCTTGCCTCATGTGAATGTGGATAGTTAGCCTGCTGCTATCGGTGTATGAATGTGTGTGAATGGTAACGTGGGAATGGAAACAGGTCTCCCTTGAAAATGAGTCTCCGGTCTCAATGGGTTTTACCTGTATAAATAAAATAAAATAAAATAGTGCATAACAGTTCAACATCATTGCAGTGTCAGAAACATGGATTAAAGAAGGCAAAAGCATGGACTTTGAACTAAAGGGATTTAAACTGGTTTGTGCCAAAATATAAGGTTTGAAATCGTAAATACAATGTGCTCTGCTATTGATAACCTAATGGAATGTGTGACTATTGAAATTCAAATGAAAGATAAATGTTAATTATCAGCTGTGTGTACAGAACACCCGATTCAAAAATGGAAGACTTTATAGAATACATGGGAGAATTACTTTCGAAGGCAAATCAAAATAAGATATTTATCTGTGGGGATACAAACATTGATTTACTTAAAAAAAAAAAAAAAAAAACTCATTCACTGACTGAATAATTTGTAAATACACTGCATGTTATGGGACTGCAGCCGAGGTCAGCAGACACACTGACTGTTTTGAATACTTTTGCAGATGTGTTTAGACTACTAGAGAAGAATTGGACAAGGCCACATCACTATCTGCATTGTCACAGGAGAGAGGAAAATGGAAAGCATGTCTGTTGTACACTGGCAATGAATAAGGAGACCTAAAATTGTCTGTGTATTGGAATGCATCTTCTTAAAAAAAAAAAAAAATAACTGTTTTATTTATCAGTAGCTGTGTATCTGTGTATCTGAATCTGATGGCAGTGGGGGCGGGACCTGATAAGCCTTTGTCTTCTCCTGCTACCCTTCGGACGATAACACAAAGTAATATGTGTGAATATGCAAAGAGAAAATTGTGTATTGTGTGTAATTCTCCGGAAGAATAATAATAAATAAAAAAAATTATATAATGTTAAAATCCCCTTTTATATTCTCCATAGCAACCAATTGTAACTATTTTCTGAGCTGAATTATAAACTAAAAACACTGTAATGTTAGACAGAAAATAGATTCTCACGTGAGGTACACATGAAAACCGTACATAACGAGCACAGTATAATGATACATCCTCTTTACATTCCCTACAGTGTGTGGGTGTCGACAGACCACGATGAGATCGAGCGAGTGGCTAAGACTTGGGGCGCTAAGGTTCACCGCAGGAGTCCTGAAGTGTCCAGAGATTCCTCCACCTCACTGGAAACCATCCAAGAGTTTCTCCGGCTCAACCCAGGTAACACAGCTCTCTGTTTACACTGACTGTTTGTTTAAAGGTGCAGTGTGTAATATGACATCATCAAGAAAGTTCTACAAAGTTCTACAAAGTTCTAGAATGCAACGCTCCCCGGGTAACCCCAACCCTTTCGAATAATAACAGAAGCTACAGTGGCCTTCAAGGACAAGAACAATTCAAAATTTTAAACAATGCACCTGATGACATTCCAACTATGACACTTTCAAGATGGCGGCACTAGGCCTTGGTCCAAAATATGTAGAAATATGGACATATATGAGACCCTTTCTAAGGAAAAAAAAAATTATTCAAAAAAGAATTTCAGCTATTATGCACTAAATTAAATGTACTTATGGATATTATAATTACTTTCTACAAAATCTGCTAGGAAATAAAACCCACAATTCTACACACTGCAGGTTTAAGTAGTGTTTTTGTTTTCGCCCATGCCGTGCACCATTGTTTTGTCTTGTTATTATTTGAATGTTGTGCTCCATACCATGTACTATGGTCGAGAGCCGTAAATACATAAATAAAATGTATTAGGGCTTGTTTATTAAGAGTGTGTGTTCCCGTTTAATTAGTGACAAAGTTGATGGTTTGTTTGATCTTGAAGTATTCTGTTTTAATCTTTATTTTCAAAAAGGGTTTATTTATTTTTACTTTTTTTATTTATTTTTTTAAGATTATTATTTTTTTCTTCTCCGGCTCAACGCAGGTAATGAAGCCTCCACAGCAGATGCTAGTTAGACTGTGAGGGCACTAGGTTTTACATTGACTGTTTATATATATAGAGGTTGTGTATTAAAGGTTTCAACTCTGTAGTGTTCCTGTTTGATAGGTGACAAAGGAGCTGTTTAATCTTGAAGTATTCTTTTTTTTTTTTTTTACTTTTTTTTTCAAAGAGTTTTTTTGCAGGAGACATTTAGCAAATAGCCTGAGTTCACTCATCCAAATGGTGATGTGGGGCTCAAGCTTGAGGCTTAACCTCTAGCTTTTACAAAGTGCAATCACATTATTTACCGGGAATTCTAAGTTTTTTTTTTTTTACTTTAAAAATGTTCCAGTTTTAATCGACGTCACATTTGAAGGGTGCAGCAGCCAGTATACCTTTTTTATATTGAAGCCAGCTTTTAATTGAAGTCCAAATATAATGTATAATCGGTGGGTGCACGCTGAATATTTCTTCAACCGTCTCACTATCCCTCTCACAGAATCCACCAGAGTTGTTATCCCAACTGAATCTCACATGTTCAGTTGGTGGTTACGGCAATAATTAAAACAGGATGATGCTGCTCGTCAGCTTCATTGTGGTAGGACCCGGCTGGTTGGTCGATTGGCCAGGTTTCTGAAAAACTGGTCAGACCTGCTCTGTCGTGTCATCCTGAAGACTCATGTCAAAGCGTTTAGAAGGTTTAGTCCCCAAAGGGAAATTGGGGAGAGAGAATTTAAATTTGTAGACCCAGGAAAATTACAGAGTAACTAATGTAGAAGAACTACAAAAGGTACCCAACCTGTTTTTTCATGGGGTCCAAATACTTTTTACAACGACACCCAGACACAAGTAGCAGGTAGGCCTACATGTGTTTTCCGTGAGCAGGAACGACTCAGGAAATATAATCCAGCCAAAACTGTTTAATATCAAAATCCAATCTTGTCACCATTTGGCACACAAAGGGTTTATAGGATGGATTATGTTTGAAACGGTTACACTCCGTTGTGTTCTCAATCTGAAACATTTTGAACATTTCTGCTTTTCTACTGCTTTTTAAATGGCCGTAAGCGGAGCCGCGGCTCTGTGTAAACACACAACTTTGAATAGATATTGACATAAATATCTAAAAATAAAGTTTAGCTCAGTTAGGTTCTTGGCTTCCAAAGACCATGGGCCCCCCAAGTGGCTGGGCCCTAGAAAGCCTTCCCACTTTCTACCCCTTATGGGCGGCCCTGTCCCCGCCTACCCGCCACATGTCGAATTGTCCTTGGGCAAGACATTGAACCCCAAATTGCTCCCGATAGTTAGCTTGCACCCTGCGTGGTAGCTGCTGCTGCTATCGTTGTATGAATGTGAGTGTGATTGGGTGAATGTGTACAAAACAATGTAAAGCGCTTTGGGTCTGTGAAAAACCAGGGAAAAGCGCTATATAAGTGGAGTCCATTTACCATTTACATTTCTCTCATGTATCCTCCTTAAACCTGCAGTGTGTAGAATTTTGGGTTTTATTTCCTAGCAGATTTTGTAGAAAGTAATTATAATATCCATAAGTACATTTAATTTAGTGCATAATAGCTGAAAATGTTTTTTTTTATTATTTTTTTTCCCCTTAGAAACGGTCTCATATATGTCCATATTTCTGCATATTTTGGACCAAGGCCTAGTGCCGCCATCTTGAAAGTGTCACAGTTGGAATGTCATCAGGTGCATTGTTTAAAATTTAGTATTGTTCTTGTCCTTGAAGGCCACTGTAGCTTCTGTTATTATTCAAAAGGGTTGGGGTTACCCAGGGAGTGTTGCATTCTAGAACTTTGAAGAACTTTCTTGATGATGTCATATTACACACTGCACCTTTAATACCTCCCCCTGTGTGTGTCCTTAGAGGTGGACGTGGTGTGTAACATCCAGGCCACGTCCCCCTGCCTGCATCCCTTCCACCTCCAGGGGGCTCTGGACCTCATCACCCAGCAGGGCTTTGACTCCGTCTTCTCTGTCGTCAGGAGGCATCAGTTCCGCTGGAAGGAAGTCAAGCAAGCCTGTGAGTATAGAATGGGTTAGGTTGTCTTTATTAGTCAATTTTTACACGAGGCACATTTAAATTTGTCTTTTCCTCATATCCCCTCTCAAGTCACCACACTCCAGAGGGGGTCAAGCAAGCATGTAAGTCTAGAATAGAGTAGAGTAGAATAGAGTAGAATAAAAACCTTTATTGATATTATAAGTCAAGAATAAGTTAAGTTTTCTTTATTAGTCAATTTTTTCACAAGGCTACATTTAAATTTGTCTTTTCTCATATCCCCCTCTCAAGTTCCCACACTCCAGAGGGGGTCAGAGAATAGAATAAATAGAATAGAATAAAAAGCTGTATTGATATTATACAAAGTACAACAAGATTAAAATAAGCTTCTCCTTAACCCATTGATGACGGCTGCTGCGCGATGCCACATTGCCTCTCCTGCCTGATGCTGCATCGTGCAGCATTATTACTTTATCTAATTTTTATGGCATTCCCAGCATAGAATGCACTGTCATTGGTTCAAATACACATGAGGTGGATTTTGTTGATTTTTAAGACCACGTGACCACCCAAAAGTTGTGTGGTTTGCCGAAAATCACATCAATAAAAAAAATAAAAAATAAAAAATAAAACAAAATAATAAAAAAAAAATAAGCCGGCTGTGTCAGCGATAGTGTATTACAGAACAGTTAGTGGCGTTTGGTGCGCAGAATCAAGGTCTACTATAGGCTACTGACGAAAATCACACTAAATATTTTATATTATTTATTCTTTTTTTTCTCCCCCATCTAATTTTGACGATTTTTAGAAAAATTTGTTGGTGTGTAAGCGCTAAGGGAGCATGTTTAAATAAAACCTGTGAACCTTAACTTTTAAATGTATTTTATTTCATGTTTCTATGTGCTACACAGGCTCAGATATTAAGGTTTTGGTAGACTTGACAATTCGTACTATTTTTTCAGAAAACCCTCAGGCATTAAGGACATGCATCCTAGATTGCCAAAGTCATCAATGGGTTAAGGTGCATAATAAAAAATAAATCAACATACAATATTCAGACAACAGTCAAAAATGAAGTCAAGCAAGTCTGTAAGTCAAGAATACGTTATGTTGTCTTTATTAGTCAATTTTTTCACAAGGCAACATTGAAATTTGTCTTTTCCTCATATCCCCTCTCAAGTTCCCACACTCCAGAGGGGGTCAGAGCGCAGGGTCAGCCATAGTACAGCGCCCCTGGAGCAGTTTGGGGTTAAGTGTCTTTGCTCAAGGACACAATGGTAGAGATGGTGGGCAGCGTAGATGTAATAGCAGCCACCACTAGTTTTACTACTAACACCCTCCTGTCCGGTGCCGGGGATCCAACCAGAGACTAGAATAGAATAGAATAAAAAGCTGTATTGATATTATACAATGTACAACAAGATTAAAATGAGCTTCTCCTTAAGGTGCATAATAAAAAAATAAATAAAAATAATAAATCAACATACAATATTCAAACAACAGTCATACCAATATATTATCAGCTCAAATTGTGCAAGCGTTTGTACATATAAATATATATGAATAAAATATATCGCATTGCTAAATAAAATTATTGCACAATGTAGTAGGAGGGGAGATTGCAGTACAGTACTTGTGTGTGTGTGTGTGTGTGTGTGTGTGTGTGTGTGTGTGTGTGTGTGTGTGTGTGTGTGTGTGTGTGTGTGTGTGTGTGTGTGTGTGTGTGTGTGTGTGTGTGTGTGTGTGTGTGTGTGTGTGTGTGTGTGTGTGTGTCTGTTTCTGTGTGTGTGTGTGTGTGTGTGTGTTGTTGGGGTCTCCACCGTGCATAACAACACAGTTTAATGGTTGCTGGAAAAAACATCAGCCTACTGAATTAAACACAGAAGGAGTTGTCAGTTTATGAGAATATTAAGTTAACTTTTTAATACATTTTCATGATACATTTCATGCAGCGGACTGTGTGTCGGAAGGCAAATGCACCGCCAGTAAGTCCTATTAAAATGCTATTTATGAATGAATTGTGCATGTAAAACGATATCTGATGAAGCTGTTAATTGAAGGAATTACCTTTTAGTTGCACAGTGCATGGACAAAAAGAAGAAAAAATAATACTTTTGCAATATAATTTAGGCTATGCAAGTTTATTTGTATAGCAAATTTCAGACACAAGGCCATTTAAGGTGCAATTACATTTAGTCCAATATCGGAGCACCTTAAATTCTGTCTTGAAAGGTAATATTAATTCCACAGCAATTGTATTTAAATGTATATGTGCTACGAGGAACTTTTAAATATTTCTGAAACAGTCTCATTTTTCCTCTGATGATCATAAATGACATGTAACACCAAACGAGACCATCAGTGCAAAGAATGCTGTTTTTATATAGTTTTTCTTAATGCCTTTGTCATGGGGTATACGCTCACCCAGGAACTACAGCTGGCGTAGTAAAAACACTACCGCTCTTGTTTC
>NC_137227.1:18318867-18351367 GCF_949987685.1 Ammodytes marinus
TATAGAATGAATCTGTACTGCTATGTGACTACTGTTAATTAACCCATTGATGACGGCTGCTGCGCGATGCCACATTGGCTCTCCTGCCTGATGCTGCGTCGCGCAGCATTATTACTTTATCTAATTTTCATGGCATTCCCAGCTTTGAATGCACTGTCATTGGTTCAAATACACATGAGGTGGGTTTTGTTGATTTTTTTAAGACCACGTGACCACCCAAAAGTTGTGTGGTTTGCCGAAAATCATGTCAATCAAAAAAAAAAAAAAAAAAATACGCCAGCTATGTCGGCGACAGAACAGTTAGTGGCGTTTGGTGCGCAGAATCAAGGTCTACTATAGACTACTGACGAAAATCACACAACACATTGCATCTATTTATTAACAATATTTAATAATTTTTTAATTCATCTAATTTTGACGATTTTTAGAAATATTTGTTGGTTTGTAAGCGCTAAGGGAGCATATTTAAATAAAACCTGTGAACCTTAACTTTTAAATGTATTTTATTTCATGTTTCTATTTGCTACACAGGCTTAGATATTAAGGTTTTGGTAGACTTGACAATTCGTACTATTTTTTCAGAAAACCCTCAGGCATTAAGGACATGCATCCTAGATTGCCATAGTCATCAATGGGTTAAGACATATATTCATGAAGGGGAAGGACCGTCATTTGAATTGTTCGTCAATAAATTATTAAACGGACTTGACTTATATAGCGATTTTTTGCCGATTTTCTCAGCCTCAAAGCGCTTTACATTTCTTACCACATACACTCGCACACGCACACACACACACACACACGCACACCGATGGCAGTAAAGTTTTCTTTGCTATATTTATCGATTCCCAATGTGTGCTGTCACTTATTATGCAATGTTACTTTTTTCCTTCCGCAGAAATGCCTCGTTGATTTGTTTTGTTGGAATATTTTCAAGTCATTTGCTAATTTTTCTGTTTAATAATTATTCATTGTGTATCAAATCTGATTTTATCATGTGAATAATTTTCAATTAAGTTGATTAAGATGATTTAAAGTCGTGTGTGTTTTTTTAATATGACGGAGAAGGGTGACACAAAAAGCACTGACCCTACGTTCCGAATCGCATACTCTTTCTTTTTTCTATTCTACATACTACATCCGACGATAAAAAGAATCTAGTTAGGATGCAGTAGGCATACTATTGGGACATACTTTTACTCTCTTATTTCATCATAACATTGCGCCTTGATCTTGCCTCTTGCTTTTATATCCGTCTCATCCACGTTTGTTTTCATATGGAGGCTTCGTCGATGTGACGTCACTTCACGTGCGCACCGGATTGTGGGTCAGAATCGCCCAAATAGGATGCAGTTTTCAACACTAACAATCTTGGCCGCATGAAGTAGGACATCCAGGTACTTCTAACCATCCTAAATCTGGCCACAAGAATCGGGACATCCTAAATCTTTTTTCTACATACTATATAGTAGAAAGTATGCGATTCGGAACGCAACCATACTCTTTTTTTTTTTTTTTACTACACTACATACTTAAAGTACAGAAGAGTTTAAGGGCCACAAGAGAGAGAAAAAAACAAACAGATAAGAAGATTTTTTTTCATTATGTTGAGAAACTTCAAGAATAAAGACGAATACTCCAAAACCCTATTGGAGTTAGTGGGGCATTTATTTTCAGCATACTACAATTGACGTGCATGTATTGGGACATCCTAAACCTTTTTCTGGCATACTAAATAGTAGGGAAGTAAGGGATTTGGAACGCATTGAAAATATCCAATCTGCAACATTACACCCACTTTCCCGTTCTGCCCTTCACAGTAAAAGCCTTTAACAGGAAATAGGTTACACAAAGTTAGCGCCGGTTAGCATTAGTAAACTCACCAGGGGCCTATTGCATAAAAGTGGAATAAAGACATCCAGGATGATTGATAAAGCCAGCCTTGACAAAGTCTAGCCTGGGCACTTTGGATTAGTCATTTGCATAAACGCCAATCCAGGATGTAAAGGGGCCGCTTTGTCAAGCCAGGTGTAAGTCATTCTGTTAAGTGCCAGCCCACAGCTTTCAGAAGTAGACCCAGAGGTCGAACACAGATTTACTGATGTAAAAATGGAAAAGACGGCCCATTTTCCCACAATGCCTTGCTAGTTTAAACCATAAGTCAGGGGACAGATCATTTTATACAGCCTATGTCATCTCTGCCAACTAATCTTGATGTCCCTGCATTGTTTTATGATAAAATAGTTGACAGTGAGCAGTCTACAGGTGCATTTAAAAAATAGAATATCATGGAAAGTCCATTCAAATAGTTAAACTTTCATAGAGTCATTACACAAAGTGAAATATGTCAGACCTTCTTTTTGGATGATTGATTGATCATGGAATAAAAAATCCAGTATCTCAAAATATTAGAATATTGCATACAACCAATCAGAAATGTCGACCTTCTGAAAAGTATGTTTATTCTAGATTAATTTCACTTAATGTGTAATGAATCTAGAACATATTTAAGTTTCACTTTTTGAATTAAATTACAGAAAAAAGGAAACTTTCATTGATATTTAATTTTGTTTTAGATGCACCTCAATATAGTTATAAGTACAAAGTGAATTTATTTGACCCACATTTGCAACGTCATCTGCCATCGATAATCAATTGTATAAATATAGCCTGCAATATCAACAGACTATCACATAAATTATTATAATTTATATCATTTCATCTTAATGTAATTATAATTTAGTTAATTATAAATGGTTCAGGTTAAATAATAAAAAAGAAGAACTATTTAACTAAATGACAAGGCAGTCTTTTATGTGGTACTTTAAAACAGGTTATTGAAAATAAAGCAGTACACAGAAGATCATGGAATAACTGTTAAACACCTTGATTTCAGATCGGAGTGACAGCTGACTGAGCCAATCAGGCAACAGAATAAGTTTATCCTTTACGTTTAGCCTGGTCCCGACCAGGCTAAACGTAAAGGATAAATCTCTATGGTAATTTATGTCCCTCCGCTTTTATGCAACCAGATCATGGCTAACGCAAGCCAGGATAACCGAAAAATCCTAGGTTAATCGCTTATCCTAGTTTTATGCAATAGGCCCCTGGTGTAAGTAATTCTGTTAATATATATCTGTTACATACAACCAATCAGAAAAAGGATTTATAATACAGAAATGTCGACCTTCTGATGTTTATTCTAGATTAATTTCACTTCATGTGTAATGAATTTCTAGAATATATTTAAGTTTCACTTTTTGAATTCAATTACAGAAAAAAGGAATTTTTCATTGATATTGAATTTTGTATCAGATGCACCTCGATATAGTTATAAGTACAAAGTGAATTTATTTGACCCACACTTGCAACGTCATCTGCCATTGATAATCAATTGTATAAATATAGCCTGCAATATGAACAGACTATCACATAAATTATTATAATTTATATCATTGCATCTTAATCTAATTATAATTAAGTTAATTATAAATGGTTCAGGTTAAATAAATAAAAAATAAGAACTAGTTAACTAAATGACAATGCAGTCTTTTATGTGGTACCTTAAAACAGGCTAATGAAAATAAAGCAATACACGGAAGATCATGGAATAACTGTTAAACACTTTGATTTCAGATCGGAGTGACAGCTGACTGAGCCAGTCAGGCAACAGAATAAGTTTATCCTTTACGTTTAGCCTGGTCGGGATCTCCAGGGTAACTTATGTCCCTCCGCTTTTATGCAACCGGATCATGGCTAACGCAAGCCAGGATAACCGAAATATCCTAGGTTAATCCCTTATCCTAGTTTTATGCAATAGGCCCCCGGTTGTTAGCGGCTCCGGAGGATTTTATGAACCCAAACATGACGGCCAATTCAATGTGGACTTTACCAACAAGTACAGCGCAGCACCGGTGTTTACCTCCGCCAGCCACGGCCCCCTGTCCCAGCCAGGTAGGGGAATGCACCTACCTGCCTTTATTTAGTGCCGCTGTGCACACAATGCTGCTGTAAATGTGTTTGCTATGTTGCTGCCTTGCTGTTAATTAATTGTGTGAATTTCCGAGCGGCGTGGATCTAATATGCTATGCTGTTTTAATGCTATAGGCTATTTGTGCCGTTCAGTTGCTGTTTATTTGTCTTGTGGCACAGTTGTTGGCCGTGTTGTTGTTGTTGTTTGTATGCGGACATGCAGCTGTTGTGCCGGGTCTGATCTCAGCCACGGTTGATTAGTGGAATTCATTGACACCTTTTTGACTTTTTATTTTTTGCTTAACATCTAGTAGCCTACCTATAGTTTAAACAATGTCCTTAGAAACCTGTAGAGTCCGCCATGTTAGTTGTTTGTTTTTGTTTTGTCTTATGTTTGTGTGTTCACGTTTTAGTTGTGTGTTTGTGTTCTTTGGGAAAAAAAATAAAATAAAAAAATAAAGTAGCCTAAAATGAAAAAAAAATATTTTACTCTAACACCATGGAGTTAATGAAAACATTGCGAAAATAATATAAAATAACGACATTCACACGTATCACAAAACGTGATTGTTTTAATACATGATCGTTCAGCAAATCATTTAAAATACAACATTAAAATGTCACAGCAGCTGTATGGAGGATAAACTATTCACAGAAAGCTCTAAAGCAATAGTGTGTAACTTCTGTCGCCCCACATGAGGAGTTCTGAGTAATTACAACAACACTGTTGTCTGTGCAATCTACATGAGGCTTCATTGATAATGGCTCGAATGTAACCGAAATTAATTTACATTAAAAAGTTACGCACTATACTTTTAAAGTTAAGTTTTAAAAAACCAACGATGAATTAAAAAAAATATATGACCAAGAATTTATTTTTTCTTTTACAGGATGATTAGGTTAATATATATTATGTTTGGCATATTAAAGCTAGAGTGCGTAACTTATGTCACCCCCCCCCATGAGGGAATTCTGAGTAATTACAACAACACTGTGGGTGCATCTACATGAGGTAAAGCCTTCAGTGATGGCACATGGATTTTATACCCTCTGCTGTACGTCCAGGTTTTTTTTTTCTTAGCAGTAGAATCAACAACTGAAACATTTCTTGGGCTCTTCTTGGGGATTTTTCTTGAGCTCCTGCACCAGTGTCAGGTTTGGGGGTGCGACATATGTCTATAAACGCTGCCATACCGACAACTACGAATGGCTTGAATGTGTACAAGCGTCATTCGGTTATATGAAAAAGAATACGCACTATAGCTTTAAAAAGAGTAGCATAATACAAGAAACAGAGCTTTTTTCAGGTGTTGTTCGGGTCACTCTTTGAGGGTAACCGGGGTGATTATGAGCGGGCCGTCGTTCTTGCCGGATTTGTTGGTGCAGGGGCTGAAGAAGGGGAAGATGCATTCGCTGAACGTGTCGTTGAAAGTGTAGATGTGGATTTTAGCGTCGACGTTGTAGAAAGAAACCTGCAGATACACACAGGGGGAAAAAGGGTTTGTTTTGGGGAAATAACTTTATGAATAGACAAGAATAAACAAATCAATAATGTAGCCTATGTGTCTGTCTGTCTGTCTGTCTATCTATCTATCTATCTATCTATCTATCTATCTATCTATCTATCTATCTATCTATCTATCTATCTATCTATCTATCTGTCTATCTGTCTATCTGTCTGTCTGTCTGTCTGTCAACTATGATAGACAATTGGTGGTCTTTTTTTCTGATATTCTTTCTTCACTTAGTAAAAAGAAAAAGTCAAACGTTAACATCAAATACTTTCATTTATCTTTTATTTATACTTGGAATATCAGTTGAGGGGGGTGGGGGGGGGGGGGGTGACCCTAATTTCAAATGATGTCGCGTCAAACAAATACAAATACAAAAACAACAATAGATACACAATATACAATGCAAAATACATCAAATACAACGTCTCCTGTACTGCACCTGTCCTTTCTCAAAGTCCACGAATATGCCCATCTTCTGGGGTCGGAGGTTCAGGTGGACGTCTGTGGACGGCTCGGTGCGGAAGGCGTACTTATGTCTGAGGAGAGGGTTGGCAAAATACATAGAAAATAAATAAAAAAACAAAGAAGATATTTTAATATATTTCTCACCACTAGAGTTTTTATAATTTATTTTTTGGCATTTTCAAGCTTTATTAGATAGTACAGAGTTGAACTTATGTCTGTGGAGAGGACAGACACACACATTCAATTTTTTTTTCCATCATTTGGGAGAAACTGACACCAAGAAATACAGATGATGCTGAGTTTAAAGGTGCTCCGAGGAACTTTCAGTTTTTGTTAATTCTAGCGCCCCCCTTTAGACAAAAGCGGTAGTGTGTTTTTTACTACGCCAGCTGTTGTTCCTGGGTGAGCGTATACCCATGACAAAGGCAATAAGAAAAACTATATAACAATAGCATTTCTTTGCACTGATGGTCCTGTTTGCTGTGACATGTCCTCTATGATCATCAGAGGAAAACTGAGACTGTTTCAGAAATATTTAAAAGTTCCTCGTATTACCTTTTTAAAGCTGCTTTAATTGACTATTTTTGCCAAGAGTACCTATTTGCAGACCCATGGAGAAAAGGAGCTCCACTGGAAGCCACGCCCCGAACTCATTTCATTGGTCAGAATTGTAACCTACTCTGAGTTTGTTTTCACTTCACGCTGCAGCTCCGACTGAAGAAAGAGTCACTGCCACAACGCGACCCTGTACAGTTTAAAGCGGGATGTTTTTATCATTTCCTGATGATTTTACTTTTGACCGATCATTTATCTGATCAGTAGCGTAGTTCTCAGCCCTCGTGCCGTTCATATGCGGCCACCTTACACGTCGTGACATGCTCTACATTCAGATTAATAAACCTATTGTATTGTATGTATTTGTTTATTTATTAACAGGAGTTTTTTTTAACGTATGTGCCACTGAACATAGGCTATTTAGGCTATGCATGGTTGAAATGTAATTCTGCGGCTGCACGCGATCGTTACTGTTCAAATTGCGTCATCACAAAGTCACAGACGAGCATCGATCGTTTGCTTAATATGAATATAGAAATTATATAATAATTAAAACTGTGATCACTAAAGGACAAGGGATCTGGTAAATCAATCAGGATCTAGAATGGAAACTGTCACCTTATGTGTCTTTCACTCCACTTTTAAAATGAGCTGTTTATTTTAATGTGGTGGCACTTTTTGTGTGTTATTGATAAGAGTTTATATTTGTATGTGATTGACCTAGGCTACTTGTGGTAATTGTGAATTAAAGAGACGGATTTCGGAAGATGTACACAAAGCTTCGTTGCTTCATTCATCTTCTACCTCAACATCTACTTTTTACCACCGTCCTGGCCACTTGGGACCCTTAACAAACTGACGTATTTTACTGTGTACTAGCACCATAACCGGTGGAAACTGTATAGTATTATTCACCGCTAGGTGAACTCCGGCAGTAAAACAAAAAGAAGAAAACAAATTCAGAGTAGGTTACAATTCTGACCAATGAAATGAGTTTGGGGCGTGACTTCCGGTGGAGCTCCACTTTCCCCATGTGTCTGCAAATAGGTGCCTCTCATTTTTGCCACTAGGGGGCAGCACAGTAAGCAGTAATCAAAAGGTGTTATTCAATCAATGTGAAATGTCTGGTTGATTGACAGTTAACCAACCTGTCTCTAAGGCTGAGGAACCAGTATCCGTTGCTCGGGGTAACTTCTATCTTCCCCTTCCTGTTGATGGTCTGTCTGGCCACACCCAGGTCCCAGTCTGTCTTACCCCCCACCTCCACCTGACAGACAGACAGACAGACAGACAGACAGACAGACAGGCAGGCAGACAGACAGACAGACAGACAGACAGACAGACAGGCAGACAGACAGACAGACAGACAGACAGGCAGGCAGGCAGACAGACAGACAGACAGACAGACAGACAGACAGACAGACAGACACAATTACATGTACTGTATTTAGGCTTCATCTCAATAGGACAAAATGTTTCTTTTCAATATTATGGGATCAGATGAAAATCATTGTGATACGTTTCGATAGGATAATAACCTTTTAGTGATCTCAAAATGACATAAATTACAAATAAAAAAATATGTCAAATTAAAAAAATAAATTTAACAGATTGTGAAAATTTCTTCATTTAAATAACACATAGAAATAAACAAAATAGAAAAGGCAAGGCAGGTTTATTTCTATAGCACAATTCAGACACAAGGCCATTCAAAGTGCTTTACAGGGGGCATGACATACATCAAGATTAAAATACATCAAGTATAGAATAGACATTGGAAAAGCGAATGTAAGATCGGGCCCCTCACCTCCCAGTAGTGTCGTCCGGAGGAGATGGCTTCCCGCCCCAGGACACACACGACTCGGTCAAACCTCTCGGGATTCTCTGGGAGCAGCTGGTGTCTGTCTCCACAACGCACCTGCAGAAAAACACCCTCAACCGGTTAATTTAACATAAAACTTTAGAGACGCAACTACATATGCAAAATGTGCCAGTATTCTGTTGTCTGCATTTGCATATACAAATTAAATATTCTACTGCATGCTCCCTATTTTCTGTATGTTTAAGTTTGATAAGTTGGATCAAAATCTTGCAACAAAAGGCGCCAATGTGAATTTTTTGCGCACATGATTTAAGCGACTGTATATAGACAACCAAAAACAAAAGAGATTATGTTGTCATGTTTGTAGAGAAATGTCACGTGGCTTTGTTATTGCAAGTTTTAAAACTGGAATGGACTTGAAAACTAAAAAATTCACATTTACATAAAGTATTTCTTCCACAAAAAATATCTCAAATCTCAAATGTAATGCTTAAAATAAAAATCTACTCTTAATGGTTAATTGTCTACGGTCTTATACTTTTAATTTAACCTTTATTTATACTCGAAAGATTAGTTTAAGGGTGTGTGTGTGTGACCCTCTTTTGCAATGACGTCGAATCAAACAAATGCAAAGCAAAAACAACCACACAAACACAATATACAATAAAAATACATCAGATATACAACAACTGATAAAGAGAAGAAAAAAATAACATAACGGGCGTCTTACACTCTTCATGTCTTCTGAAATAACCAGGCGGGGATGGGCAGTGTTGCAGTCCATGGTCACATCCACTGTGGAACAATGTAAAAGGACATTATATTATATTGTTCAACATATTCGTGTATGAAAAGCTGAATGTGTGTGTGTTTTAATATTGTTTTTTATTGGATGTTACATACCTGCATACTCCTGCACTCGCTTTATTCCTGCAGAAAAATACCAGACACAATGTTGTTAAATCTCTCATGAACTGCAGATTTTTTTTTTTTTTACTTATATTTTAATGGTTTTTTTCAGTTGTTTTTTATACAGACAAAAAGACAAAATACACACACACAACCCCCATCCCCACCCCCCTCCCTCACACAGACAGACAAGAAAGAATGAACTGTATAGATTTATACCGTTAATGTGTTTGTAAATGCTTATACAGTCGGCCTATAACCTTTTAAAACCCAAGAACGTGAGAGCCTCTCGGAACTAGTCTAAAAAATTATATAAAAGAATAATTGATAAAAAAATATAATAATAACTTAAATCACATTCAGATTACTAGAAAGCGGTAGTGTTTTTACTACGCCAGCTGTAGTTCCTGGGTGAGCGTATACCCCATGACAAAGGCATTAAGAAAAACTACATCAAAACAGCATTCTTTATACTGATGGTCTCGTTTGCTGTTACATGTAATTTATGATCATCAGAGGGAAAAATGAGACGGTTTCAGAAATGTTTAAACGTTCCTCGTAGCACCTTTTTTAAAGTGAAGGAATATGAGTGTGAGTGTGAAGGAACTTACTGGGAAGTGTTCGGACGGGACTGGGCTCGGGGACAGGGGCCGGGGGAAAACCTGGAGAGAGAGAAGGACATTTTTATAATGAAATGAAAACAGGGTTATTTAAAAGTTTAAATCACAAACTAGGGAGTGGTTTGGAAGCAAATACACATGCTTTTAATTTAGGGAAACTGATTCCACACAAGCTCTACCACCAGAGAGCAGTATTACATCTGTTTTAGTATCTGGCTGAAGAACTTAAAGGTGCAGTGTGTGTTTTTTGCATAGATCAAACTGAATTATGATCCTCTTTTCCTTTTATAGATTCTCAAAAAAAGAACAGCTCCGGAAAAAATGAAGAGACCACTCCAAATAACTAATAGCATAAATAATATTCAGTGTCTCTCATTTTACTATTTATAGGAATATGTTTGAGTAGAATGAACATTTTGGTTTTATTCTATAAACTACTGACAACATTTCTACCAAATTCCCCCCAAAAATATTGTCATTAAAGAGCATTTCCATTAAGTAATGTAGAGATGAAGATTGAAGAAAAATCCAGACTGGTCTCTTCATTTTTTCCAGAGCTGTAGATGTGCAAAGTATTCTCCCTAGCTATCACAAACCTCTCTCTGCAGCGTTCCTCAGTTCTTCCTGGAACTTCTCGACCTGAGCGGCGAGCGAGCGGTAGATTGTTCCTGTTCCCAGATCACCGTTCACTGACACACCGCTCCAGTCTTTAGTGGGAGGAGGGGTGGACAGGGTCGGGAAGGTCTGGAATACAGGTCGGAATTCAGACAAGGATTCAAATGATGCAATACTAGGTTTTTTTAACATTCTCGCCACAATTCACTGTAAAACCTCGAAATTTTTAAGTCATTTTCAAGTCAAGTACAAGGACGTCAAATTATGCTTAACTATGTTTCCGACGAAATTCGCAAAACAATGCACTGTACAAAAGTCAACTGTCTTTGCTAGGTTTTTAAGTTTTGAGGCCAAAACTAAAAGTCTTTAGTAGGAGGAGGGGTGGAGAGGCCCGGGAATGTCTGGAATAGGCCTATAGGTGGGAATCAATACAAGGACGTCAAATTATGCTTAACTATTTTCCCCGCAAAATACTGTTAGAATGAAAAAGTTAGGAGAACCCCAATTTTTTAAGATTTTTAAGTTTTGAGACTTGGACTAAAACTCTCAAGTTTGAATGAAAACTTCCTACATTTGAGCCAACTGATTATCCTTAACGCATTATAATTAAAAAAAGGTTTTACATGACACTGACAGTGTAGTATTATATCAAATAAATTATATATTTATATTAAAACATTTTAAAAATAATGTATTTTTTTTAAAATAAACAAGCATACTTAAAAGTGTACCACCAACCTTTACACAGCGTAGATGGTCTTAAAAATATAATTTTCATTTTCATTGAAGATACATTTACGTTACATATGAATGATAAGTTATCTCAACAAAAACATAATAAAGTGAAGAGAGTTTTTTAAACTTTTACATTTTTAGTGTATTTGTATGTCAGTCGGCCTACAGTGCTTGGGAGTGACAGAGTCTAAAGTGATAGATTTAAATTAAAAAATTGGAAAAATAAACAAGCATACATCAAAACAGGCTACGAATATAATAAATATTTTTATATTTTTATTTTTATTTTTATTTTTTTATATATTTTTTATTTTATTTTTTTACTATGGAAAAGGGGTAGGATTAAATAAGTGTATACTTCTTCCTGCTCCTTTTCGGGCATGTCACATCAATACAGATAATTTTTTTTCTTTTTTTTTTTCTTTTTGTGAAGTCTTTTAAACATAAATTTTGTTTGTTGTATTTTTGTGCTTTTCATTTAGTTTTGTATTGTTTTTGATATGTCTGAAATAAAAAACCTTGACACAGTGCAGATGGTCTTCAGACTGTGAGAGCTCGTTGAGTGCGGTGTCTCTCCGGCGCAGTTCGTCCACCTCTAGCTGCAGCTGCCGCACCATGGCGTCGGCCTGATGCTCCGCCGCACGCCGGCTCATCTCCATGACCTCCATAAGCTCGGCCTGAGAGCGCTCCAACGCCGAGACCAAGGCCGAGAGCAGGGTCATGCTGCCAGCCGTCTCTCGCTCCATAGAGCCCTGGGGGAGTTTAGGAATCAGTGGTGTGAATTTTATTCAAGCCATTGTCAACACCAGAAATGTATGAGTGTGTGTGTGATTTTTCCTGGTCTTTATAAAAAAATGTTTGGCACTATTTTTTTAGGTTCATGAATTTTAAAAGAGTAAAAAGAAAAAGTATGTTTAAAAGCCCTGAAAAGGCTGAAACACTCCCAAAGTCTCTCGCTCCATAGCACCCTGGATGGAATTTAGGAATCAGAGGTGTAAAAGTTAGGGATCCCTTACAAGAAATGTTTGTTATAGTCACAATTTAAGTTTTATAATTTTTTTTTGCGGAATTGAGAATTAAAGTAGCTATGAGGAACTTTTAAATATTTCTGAAACTGTTTGATATTTCTAATCATCTCCATGACCTCCATGAGCTCGGCCTGAGAGCGCCTCTAATGCCGAGACCAAGGCCGAGAGCAGGGACATGCTGCCAGCCGTCTCCCGCTCCATAGAGCCCTGGGGGAATTATGGAGTATGTGATGTTAAATATTAAATATTAAGGTCACAAAATTATAATACTATTGTACCAGCATTTTTTAACATTAGACGACAGCTCCATGGAAATCAAAAAGTTGTTGATTCGTGATTGAGTTTTATATGAGCTTGATTAACAAGAGTATTGTTATCATTAGGGGTTTTGTGTTCTCCATATTTCAATTAATCTTAGATCCTTCATATAATTGGTCAGGGTTTTCCTAGAGGAACTTTTGAGTTTTTGTGGAGTCTAGCGCCCCCTTTGGTAAATGCATTAGGCCTGGGAGCGCTCTAACGCCGAGACCAAGGCCGAGAGCAGGGACATGCTGCCAGCCGTCTCCCGCTCCATAGAGCCCTGGGGGAATCAGGAGTTTGGGTTGGTTAATATTATGGGATATATTATCTTTTGAGAAATGGTTGTCACAGCAGTCACAATTGTAAAGCCTCTGGAAACCTGGTCTAAAATAGCCAAACATTAATATAAGTTGGGTGTCTCGTTTTTTGTTGATTCTTGCGCCCCCTTTGGCAAACTCATCAGGCCGTCTTTAACTCCGTCGCTAACTGGGGAATTGGTGAGTCAGGGATGTTAAGTCCAGAAATTTTGGAAAAAACTCGGAAACTTGGAAATACAAACATTTACAATCAGGGAACTGGTACAACTGTAAAGAAAGTGTAGTGTATGAACAACTTAAAACACATTTTCTTTAGACTAGCAGAAGGCATAATTTGCCAACCCCCCACTTCTAGGAATGTGTAAGTTGCCGATGAGGTCTGAGCTTCTGTAAATCACCTTAGCTGTGTTTAAGTTAAGGCAGACACTTGTACGACTGTTTTATAGATTTGAGTTAGCACAAGCCGGATTCGAGCTTTTCTCAGCCATCAGGAGAGGGTATAATATACGGCCTCTGTCCAAAACTGTTGGTGTTACTGGTCAAGCCCAGACTTCAGGCCGCCAGGCCGGACAGTGTCTCTGTCAAACTATTCCACAGATGTTTCGGAGGGGTGATTGCACAATAGTTAAAACCCACCAATTAGACAAAGAGTGTCGTCTTTGACGACCAATCAGTTTACGTGAACCCTGGGATAAGAGAGCCTGCAGAGCAGCATTCGGGGGGCTTTTACGTTTGACCAGGATCAGTCTTGTATCTTCCTCTGTTTCAATTTGGCTAAAATACTCTGACTTTTATTTGGCTTCGTTTACTGCAGTATGAGATTTGTTGTGTTAAATAAATTAAGCTGTTCCTGAAAGCCTCCTCAAACCTGCGTCAGCTGTCAACTTCTTTCATCCAGCCTCACCATCAGAAGTCAGACAAGAAACTACAAAAGGTTGTGAATAAAAACGATAATTGGGTAATAGTTCAGGTTAGAAGTTGGTGTGTGTGTGTGTGTGTGTGTGTGTGTGTGTGTGTGTGTGTGTGTGTGTGTGTGTGTGTGTGTGTGTGTGTGTGTGTGTGTGTGTGTGTGTGTGTGTGTGTGTGTGTGATTTAAAGCCCGATAACATAGCGAGAGAGGCAGGTTAACAGGTTGGGCTGCATGGCTGTGGTGTTAACGCTCTGTTGGGTTTTACCTGCAGTTCAGCCACCGACAGTTTGATCTCCTCGATTTTCCTCATTCTCTGCCTGATCATCTCCTGGATCTCCTGCTTAGAGGCATTCAGCTGGGCCTGCAGACAGACACACAGACAGACAGACAGACAGACAGACAGGCAGACAGACAGACAGACAGACAGACAGACAGACAGACAGACAGACAGACAGACAGACATACAGACAGACAGACAGACAGACAGGCAGACAGACAGACAGACAGACAGGCAGACAGACAGACAGACAGACAGACAGACATACAGACAGACAGACAGACACATTGAATTATATGTGTGCCTTCTTCCTGAGAATGTGAAATCTTTGCAAGCATTTCGAGCAAAGGACATGTCAGGTTTACATTTACCATTGTAGAAATACTAGTATACAGAACCTAGGCTGTGTATTAACACTGGATTTGTTCAGCACACACACACACACACACACACACACACACACACACACACACACACACACACACACACACACACACACACACACACACACACACACACACACACACACAGTATAGGCAGGTAGTGGATCGTGAGGAGATATTCACTGATTTTGACAAAAAGGGATTTTGACATTGACGTTCTCCAGAATCGTTGCCTCAACCCTCAAAAGTATGTGTGTGGCCATTGTATCAGCAGGATAATATGTTTTGTAAAGTCAAATGTATTTCTATAGCACATTTAAAAACAGCATCAGTTGACCAAAGTGCTGTACAAGATACAATACAAAACAGCACATAAGATACATGAGGAAAAATAAAGTTAGGAGTGTCAAAGTCTCAACTTTTGTTAAAGGCCAATGCAACAAAAGTGAGTCTTCGGCAACGTTTTAAAAACTGGTCAACTTTTCAGGGATCCAGGTTCCATTCATTCATTGTACATTCCAATTATAGAATGCCTTGTGTCCATGTGAAATCTGTTTTGTTTGGCTACGATTTCCAAACACGAGGAACTTTGCGCTATTTCGTCATCACCTGCTTTCTACCTGTTTATGCTTTGTTATCGTTCTTCCTCTTAACAGACAATGTTCTCTTGTTTAAGTGGCTATGAGGAACTGTCAGCTGTCTTAAGAAAAACAATGTAAAAATAGCATTCTCTGCACTGATGGTCTCGTTTGCTGTTACATGTCATTCATGATCATCAGAGGAGAAATTAGACTGTTTCAGAAATATTTAAAAGTTCCTCGTAGCTATTTTAAATACAAAGTAACTAAGCCCACTGAGGTCTGAATCATTTACTTCAAACATCATTCTTAAGGACCTACTTCACCGGTGGAAATATGAAGGTGTATTGAACTCTGTGATCCTATGTAGTATGAATGTGCAAACATTTAAGAAATCGGTTCATCCTAGCCTGAGAAAAGGCAGAAAGAGTGTTTTTATGGTCTCACTGTCTAACCCTACATTTTCCCATGCGTGACATCACACATGGGAAAATGTAGGGTTAGGATTAACAGGACAGCTGGGCCAAGGGAAGACTGAGGGAAGACAAACCTCATTCATTATATTTTAATAGCGATTTCATCATGATAGAACGCCGGTTCTGTATGGGTGAAGTATTCCTTTAAGAATGTCCTACCAGATTGTCCGTCCACTCGTCTTCGACAGTCACTGTTTCGTGATCTTGATGGCTCTCGACCTGGCACACGGGACAGATACATTCTCTGTCCGTTCTACAGTAAATCTGAAAACAGTAAAGTTAAGTTTAGTCTTTATTGTGTCCATTACACACACATACAAGGTGATTCACACACATGGCAATCAAAATTACATTTAGGTCAGCCTCTCTAGTTTTACAAATAACACCCTCCTGTCCGGTACTGGGGATCGAACCAGCGACGGTTATGGTTACTAGTCGGCCCCCTTACCTCTAGGCAATCCTACCACTCCCCAGTTAAAGATAGTTATGCACGGCCAAATCTTTACCTGCCATAAGGGTGTATATGGGAGGCATCTAGTGGGGACATTTCAACACATCCCTTGCCTACCCCTCCCTTTGGATGAATTTACAGAAGCTACGGTTGGTTATGCTGTGTCAAATCGTTACCTGCCATGAATATTTTCAGCCTCACATTAAAGGTACAGTGTGTAATGTAAGAGTATTTTTGGTTTATCTAGTGGTGAGATTCTAGATGTCAATGCTACCTTGTAATAAATGCTACCTTCAGGGAATTTACAGAAGCTACGGTGGCCTTCAAGGACAAGAAGCTATAGTTACTAAAGATGGCATCATCCACCACTGCCTCAAGTCTTTCCACAATATCAAGTGATGAGGTGAAGATGTATTTAGTTATTTATTCTATAATACTTCTTCTTCTTCTTGGTCTTCCAACAGGTGTATTTCCCCAGGACGCCCACTATATATAAAAACGCGAAAGGCCGTTAAGTTTGTCCGTTCTGTGCTACTGTAGAAACATGGCGGTGCAACATCAATCTAGATATAAAAGGCTCATTGTAAGGTATTAAAGAAATGCTTATTTTCAAGGGACTATTGTTACCATTAGTCCTCTGTGGTGGATTTCACAGAGGGGGAGGTTCTGCATGCACGCTCCCGCACCAATGGTGAACCTTCTCCGGCTGTAGGAGCGAGGGAAAGGGGGTGCTGCGGCTGGAGGTTCGGAGGTGTTGATGGTCGATCCGGTGATAGGACTGTTTGGTGTAGAAGAGGTCAGAGATGTTGTGGGGACCGTTAAGGACGCAGGGATGGCCACACCTTCCAATGTAAAAGATACAAGAAATGAGACAAAAATTCTATCTTTTTGACGATCTCCTGACTCTTCATCAACACATCAGTCTCTCCTTAAAGACCTACTTCACCGGTGGGTAATATGAAGGTGTATTGAACTCTGAGATCCTATGTAGTATGAATGTGCAAACATTTTTAGTAATCGGTTCATCCTAGCCTGAGAAAAAGCAGAAATAGTGTTTTATAGTCTCACTGTCTGACCCTACATTTTACCATGTGTGACGTCACACATGGTAAAATGTAGGGTTAGGATCACCTGACTCATATATATTAAGACAAACCCTTATTTACCATTAGCCACACCGTGTGTCGATGGTACTCTGTGAGATCGAGGCAGCTTCTTCTTTAGTTCAACAAACAGATCGTCGGGTATCCCCCCTTCTCCCCCTCCTCCTCTCCCCGACCTCTTCTCCTTCAGCACCGCCCCGCTGCTGCTCTGCATCTCTCTGAAATGCTCCGTGATCTCTCTCAGCGAACGGTTGATCTGCAGGTCTGGACGCTTCTGGAAGGTTTTCTTACACAGCGGACACTGGCAAACCTGAAAGAGAAATGGTGGACATGTACAATTAAGACCATAATCGGGGTGGTAGGATGTCCTAGGGGAAAGGTGGCCGACCAGTAACCATGAGGTCCCTGGTTCCTCCCAGTAACCATGAGGTCTCTGGTTCCTCCTCCCAGTAACCATGAGGTCTCTGGTTCCTCCTCCCAGTAACCATGAGGTCTTTGGTTCCTCCTCCCAGTAACCATGAGGTCTCTGGTTCCTCCTCCCAGTAACCATGAGGTCTCTGGTTGGATCCCCGGCACCGGACAGCAGGGTGTTAGTAGATGAACTAGTCGTGGCTGCTATTACATCTACGTTGCCCACCATCTCTACCATTGTGTCCTTGAGCAAGACACTTAACCCCAAACTGCTCCAGGGGCGCTGTACTATGGCTGACCCTGCGCTCTGACCCCCTCTGGAGTGTGGGAACTTGAGAGGGGATATGAGAAAAGACACATTTCGTGGACCTTTACTGCAGGTCATCCCCCCCCCCCCTCTCTCTCTCTGTCTCCCCATTTCAACTCTGTACTATCAATAAAAGCTTGAAAATGCCAAAAAATTATCTTTTAAAAAAAAAGTAACTTCACTTATAACAAATGAAGTAAATCAATATAGAGAAAGGACAGAAGTAGGGAGAGTAGTGTGGAGGGATGTGTAAAATAAGTAAGTATAAATGGGATCGATCGTTAAACAATAGCTACGTACGTTGGGACCTGTCTACTGTGTTCAACCTGCTGTTGTGCTGTCCCCGCAGAGATTGGAGAAAGACACACACACACACACACACACACACACACACGCACACACACACGCACACACACACACACACACACACACACACACACACACACACACAGTCACCTACAGTCACCTACTTCTAACCAAAAACACATGAGCACACAGAAAAGGGACAGATAATGGAGTGACACACACCTTAGACCCGTCCCAGTATTTGCTGATGCAGGCCATGCAGTAGCTGTGGCCGCACGGCGTGGACGAAGGGTTGTTGAAGACATCGAGGCAGATGGAACACAGGAACTGTTCGTCTGACAGAAAGCTTCCATGTAAAGACATCCTGTAGAGAGAGAGAGAGAGAGAGAGAGAGAGAGGAGGGAGAGACCATGTTTTGAAACAACAATAGCACATTTTTATTATTTTCAAGCTTTATTAGACAGTACAGAGTTGAAATGGGGAGACAGAGAGAGAGAGAGAGAGAGAGAGAGAGAGAGGGGGGGGGGGATGACCTGCAGTAAAGGTCCACGGTTCGGATTTGAACCCGCGACCACTGCAACGAAGGCCGGAGCCGATATGGTACGCGCTCTATCCACTACGCCACCGGAGCCACTGGAATGGGATATCTTTAACAAGATCCTTCATCGAAACAATAGTTAGTAGGGCTTTTAGTATGAGTAGGATGTTAGTAGGGCTTGTAGTATGAGTAGGACATTAGTAGGGCTTTTAGTATGAGTAGGACGTTAGTAGGGCTTGTAGTATGAGTAGGACGTTAAGTAGGGCTTTTAGTATGAGTAGGACGTTAGTAGGGCTTTAGTATGAGTAGGATGTTAGTAGGGCTTGTAGTATGAGTAGGATGTTAGTAGGGCTTTTAGTATGAGTAGGACGTTAGTATGGCTTTAGTATGAGTAGGACGTTAGTAGGGCTTGTAGTATGAGTAGGACGTTAAGTAGGGCTTTTAGTATGAGTAGGACGTTAGTAGGGCTTTTAGTATGAGTAGGATGTTAGTAGGGCTTTTCAAACACAGCCTGTATCTTGAATTGTGGGAAAGCTGAAGTTATCATAAATAAAGACATTATGTAACACACACTCACAGATAACACACGTCGCCCTGTATCAGATTACGATAGTCAAGACACTTTAGGAATGCAGTCGGGCCAGATTCTGTCCTACATGATCACGAGAGACAAATTGTTTTTGTACCGGTAACGTCTGAGATGATTCTAGAATTGTCTAATCATATGTCAAAGGTACTGTACTGTTGTTGTTGTAGAAACAGTATTATCTAATTAATTTTGCTACATTATCTACTCCACCCACTTCTTTTTATTTTTTAATTTGTTTATACATTTTTAAAGAACACACACACACACACATACACACACACACACACACACACACACACACACACACTGAAAAAGTGAACACAAAAACAAGAGACAAAACAAAACAAACAACCAAGATGGCGTACTCTACCTTACAGGTTTTCTAAGGACTTTCTTTTAACTATTGGCAAATGTTAAGCAAAAAATGAAAAGATAAACAGCCATGAAGGTCACTTCAGCGCTGTTATATAGTCAAGAAAAGGCTGCCATATCTGTTTAAATTGTTCTGCTATCTCCACTCACTTCTTATAGCTGCTTTTGAGTTAACTATCCTAGCATGCTTTGGGTGAGATAAAGCCCATAAATCACACAAATGCATTTCAAACATTTGTCGTTTTCCAAGAAATTGCTTTCAAGGTACATTTGAGGTTAAAGATATCGGACCGCACTGAGATTTGAAAATATAATGAATGGCAAGTCACGTGTAGTATAATATCTTATGTATTAGTTCTTGTATTGAATTATTCCAAGTTAAAATGCCATGTAGAAGGTCAGAAGTACAATTATTGGAGTGTTTTGTTCACATTTTTTTTAACTTACAACTACATATTAAAAGAGTACTACATTCCGCCTGTATACCCACAATGCAAGCTGAGCACCGACAGTTTTGGTACGAGAGTCAAGTGTGTTATTGTACGGACTGCTAATGAAGCTACGAGAGGCTAGCTTCAATCAGACATGTTGTCAACAAGAGGTCTGGTTAACTCAGTTCTTTTTAACTATATTACATTTTAACTATATGCCATTTTCAATTTTTACTTCAGTCACAAATTAAGCATAGTATATTTTTCACATATGCAGTAGTTCTCCCAAAAACCTGTTGCTATGTTTCTATACTTAGAAATAATTTCAAAAACAAGGGATGAGGGAAGGAGCCATTCACAAAAACAAATCAATTCCATAAGCTATAGTCTAATATGTGATCAAATAACTATAAAAATGTGTTAATAGCCAGTTTGTTCTCATCTTTTTAACCTTGTCATAATAGAGTTCTTGGGTCGACTTGAGACTTGAACACACACTGCCTCAAACTTTTTTTTTAATACAATAGAGGATACAAGTGTGTCCTAACTATTCTAATAAAAAATATTTCTTCTTATTTTTTAATATTTTATTTTACCTTTATGTTTCCAGATACAATATTAAGAACAGTTTCTTATTTACAATAATATGTAAATGATATGTGATGTTATGTTATGATAGGGGAATCATAGATCATAGTAGTGTGTCCTAACTATTCTGATAAAACATTTTTTTTTTAAATATTTATTTAGCCTTTATTTTACCAGATAAAACATATTTACAATACATTTTTAATGATATGTTATGTTACGATGTTATAATATATATATTTTTGAATATTTCTAGTTATTTACAGGGGAAGACAACTGTTCTCCCCCTTATAGAGTAAACAACTTGCTTTCCAGATCCTTCAGTGACATTGCAACTTATTGCTTTGAGCGTCACCATTGCCCTGAAGGCAGTTGGTTTGTCGCCAAGGTATTGCAAACCACAAAAAAGCCTTTACGCTTATTTAAAACATATCGCAACATATCAACAGAGCTTAAAATACCAACACGAGACACTCCTGTCAACTTAACAATAGAACGGATTACGGCTGAGGCTTGTTGTGACCTGTGAATTTAATTAATCATCCTTTCACAATAAAGCGCTTGACTGATATACACATACACACATGCAGAAAAGGGCTCAATGCTTTATTTAACTGGTTTGAAATGAAACTGCACTTCTAAATGTTAGTTTCTTGAGAAAATGTTTGGAATAATTCGATTTTAAGCAAGTCGATGAACAAATTAGATTTCTGCTACTCAAATGTAAGTGTTTAAAGCATACACGAAAATCATTGTTTGTTGCAGGCCTACTTTAAAAACAGTCTAAATGTTAGTTTTTTTTTGACATTCAAGAAAAAAAGGCTATGACGCGCTCAATTTACAATGGGAAAAAACTCACAAAGGAAAAAAAAACTTGGTGCTAATTTCCTTCACATGCACAAACAATTAAATTAAGATAAGTACAGCAGCACTCCAAGGGCCTAGTCCTGGACTAAATGGAGTTTTGAATGGAGATTGTCCATTGAAAGTACAATTTAGTCCACAATTTAAGGCTTAATCCATGTCTGCGAAACAGGCCATATATGATTGTTTACTCATTTAATTAGGTGCCACATGGATATTTTGACATTCTAGAACCTTCCAGTGTCACGTGCTAGAAGATATCTACCTTAAAATGTAACACGCATGACTCCTGTTTCAACAACCCTACATTGTGCCTGCTAAATAAATGTTTACTTTAGATAAGTCTGAGAAGCATAATGTACAAGTCCATTTAACATAAAAAAAAATAAGAGTAAAAGTTTCTACCTTTCTGGATGATAGGTCCGACCGTGTGTCAGTGTTGTGTTCAATACTCCGGATGTCTAACTTATGAGACTACCTCCTCTCCGACAATCATTCTCAGTCACAAAAAGTGTGTGTGTGTGTGTGTGTGTGTGTGTGTGTGTGTGTGTGTGTGTGTGTGTGTGTGTGTGTGTGTGTGTCAGTGACATACGCCCACTGTAACCAGTCCTGCCACATTTACCTGCCAAACAGAAATACAGGTAAAGTCACGGGTGTGGTGATACTTTCCGCTCTACAAGAAAGGAAAATCACAACTCTCTCTCTCTCTCTCTCTCTCTCTCTCACTCACACTCACACACACACCCCCCCCCCCCCCCCCCCACACACACACACACACACACACACACACACACACACACACACACACACACACACACACACACACACACACTTTTAAACATACATTAGGTCAACTTGTCATAGTCTCAATCAATCTTCAAGCGTTTCTTTTGCTCCCCGACATGGTGACATAGTTTCCCAGAAGAATGAGAATGAGAACAATGTAAAACATTTCCTCATTAAGTTGTTTTATTGCACAGTCACTGGCAAATTCTGTAACTAGTACTATAAACAATGATTACTAGGCTAAACGTTGTGGTTTTTATTAATCACAGAATGAGTTTACAGGCTTTAATGTACGAGGAATAAAATGCTCTACATCGAAATTTCTTCATAATTCTTTTAGATGACAATACACAATGTTTAATGTACGAGGAATAAAATGCTCTACATCGAAATTTCTTCATAATTCTTTTAGATGACAATACACAATGTTTAAAAGGTGATCTAATGTTGTGTTAACTTTCCAAATTTGTATTTGTAATAGACTAGTAGTATAATGAAAGCGTTGTGCATTGTAAAAGCATAATAATTTGTTGTTTGTTGCTATGTTGAATATGTTATTGTTGTCTACGTGTGATTTTACTGGCTATATTTCAGTGTTGTCCTGTTCTCTCCCTCTCCCCTTTCCCCCCCAGGAGGTCATTCACCTCCTACCAGGCCATTGCTTAAATAAGACATTGTTTCTTAGCAATTTTTGCCTGTTTAAATAAAGGTTGATGATGATGATGATGATGATGATGATGATGATGATGATGATGATGATGATGTTGTAGTAATAGATTAATAGTATAATAAAAGGCCTGTGCAATGTTATAAGATACAATAGGCTTTAACATTCCCAGACCTGTTTCTGGAACTGGATTTCCTGGATTCTTTAATTCATTGTATCACTGAAGCCTGAGGCAACCTGACCCACACCAATAGGCTGCAGCCCCTTGCATTGTTTTAACCCAGGGCACTAAACCCAATGCGTTTAGCAGGTATAATCTGTACCGTATTCATCATGTTAGCAAGGCATCTTAGCATGTTAATATTAGCCATCTGTTATCCTTTAAGTTAAGGTTAATTTAAATTTAAATATTTATATACTTTGGCTGACCGAGGGTTTATTTCTATGTATTAAAGCCTTTTGGGGCAAATTCTTTATTAATTATATATTTTTTTTTACAATTTGAAAATTTTAGATATCAGACTTTTGTGGGGTGGTAGGATGGCCTAAACGGAAAGGTGGCCGACCAGTAACCATGAGGTCTCTGGTTCCTCCCAGTAACCATGAGGTCTCTGGTTCCTCTTCCCAGTAACCATGAGGTCTCTGGTTCCTCCTCCCAGTAACCATGAGGTCTCTGGTTCCTCCCAGTAACCATAAGGTCTCTGGTTCCTCTTCCCAGTAACCATGAGGTCTCTGGTTCCTAAAACTAGTAGTCGCTGCTATTAGATTAACGGTGCCCACCATCTCTACCATTGTGTCCTTGAGCAAGACACTTAACCCCAAAACTGCTTTTTAGTTCATTCTAGGTGACTCATCTCGGCGATAGCATCAAGAATAAAATTAGCTTTTCATATCATGTCCTCCATCTTTGCCGGGATTCTTCACGATCGATATCAAACTGTGGGAATCGCGCTTTCCGCCGCCTGCATCGCCTTTGTGCGACTTGGCTTCCTTTCAAGTCAACAGCTCCAATCGTCGTGCGACATTTTGTTTGTTTACTTTTTTCACCATGTGTACGTGTCACCATGTGTAGCCTGCGTGTCTTGTGTTACCAGCTTGGCATGTCCCTCAATGCTTGTCATTCCTCTGGCTAATGAGGCTGTACCTACCGAGAAAAAGATAAGAAGATTTTCCAAGACATCTTGTAACCATAACAAAATGCCAAGCGTTCAAACAAAAACATCTTCCTTAATCGATGGTTTAAGATGTAACCTTTGGCACACAAAAGGTTTTCGTGGGTCATTTTGACAAAGTGACCCTGGTAGAGAAGTATAAAGCCAGTTTGTAGTGGGGTTTCGCATAGGTCAGTTCTGTCGCTCCAAACTGTCTGTTTCCAAATTTTCGATTACTGAATAAATTTTTTATTATGTCCAATTTTTGTTTGCTTAAATCAGTTTATATTAAATATTTGAAATGGTGTTTGGTGTTTTGTGCCCCAAACGGAGCCTTCAAGACAGCGCTGGTTAGGGTGAGGCTTACGGTTAGGGTTAGGATCAGAGTTAGGAGAAAGGGGACAGGGCCTTCCAGGGAGCGCTGCCTTGAAGGCTCCGTTGGGGGCACAAAACACCATCAAGCATTTGAAACCAACTAATTATAAGCTTATTTTGACTGGACATCAGCATTGGTGTGGGACCACAGAAAGTATCTCATATGCTCTTGCTTTTGATCAATTCTACTCTCTAACTATCTGAGAAAAGATAAGAAGATTCCCAAGACAACGTGTAACCAAAACAAAATGCCAGGCGTTCAAACAGAAACGTCTTCCTTAATCGATGATTTAAGATGTAACCTTTGGCACACATAAAATGTTTTTATGGCTCATTTTGACTAAACTGATCCTGCAAGAAAGGCAGTTAAGTAGGTCAGTTTTGTCACTCTTAGCTGTCTATTTCCAAATTTTTGGTTATTAAATAATTTTTTTTAGGATGTCCAAACTATACTTACAAATTTCACAAATTTAAAGATGATTTTGACTGGACATCAGCATTTGATTAAATGTACTCTGTATTTATCTTAATATATTTATTTTAATTCTATACTCTATTTTATCGCATATTATGGTTGTCCCACTCTAGCATGTAAAGATTTTACTCAACAACATTGTAAATGAGGGCCACCACTCAATTGATCTTTCGAGGATAAATCAAGGAAAAAAAAATTAATTAATAAATAAAAATAAAGAACGTAGAGCTGCATTTTATGTTTGAAAGGTGCTTTAAAGATAATTATTATCATATATATGCACTTTTTCCAAAAGTCGACCAAGCCAAATCTTGTCCAATCTCATAGACAATTAATTTTTATTTTAGTTTTTTTTTCCTTCATTGATTTACAGGTGACATTTCAACCTGTAATTAATTATAAATCGAACCATCAATCTACCGGTGGTGTGTCTACTGGTGTGTTTTTTCTGCTTCAGGTAAATTTCCTTCTCCCGTAAAGACTGAACTATCTCCTGATCAGCTGTGATTTTCCTCTTGTACATTCCGCACCGTCTCACTCACATTTTTAGGCATTTGTCCAACACACACACACACACACACACACACACACACACACACACACACACACACACACACACACGCACACACACACACACACACAAGGGCCGAGGATTATGCCGAAAGACACACGGGAAAGTACATGATCTTCCATGAATTAGTGCATGCAATCCATGTAATTCAACTTGTAATTTTTCAAATGTAAAAAAAAAAAAAAAAAAAAAAAAAAAAAAAACTTACAATAACCCATTTTAAATTGTTAATGGTTCAAATAATTTCCACACACTATTAAAAATACATATCATTTACTACTAACCCTCCTGCGCTGTCTATCCAAGTTCATAATTAATAAAGCTTCACTTGAGACCAACTTCCTGGTGGTAAACTAGTAGACTACTATTTGATTTTAAAGTACATTTTCTTGTAACTTTCCGACTGTGACGCCTGATCACACCATGAGTATATTTGTGTGTGAAAGTTCAGTGCCATCTTTAAGTGACAGCCTTGATTTATACACGGCATATAATGAAATATTTCTAGGTCATTGTCGAGTCAAACACACCCAACTATATGCGCAACATGCAAAAGAGATGTATGCTCTTAAAAAACTAACAGGCAATACATCACCCTATTCAATCATGTCCATGTGAATATACACATAAAATACATATTTGATGAACCGATCTATGTCATCTAAACTTTACATAAGGATACACACTCAAAGATAAGGCCACACACACTTAGACACTCAAGAGGTTTCACCATCTAGCCCTGATAGTGTGAGTGTGAGTTTGTTTTTCCGTATATGAGTCAGCATGTAACTCTAAAATAATCATACAAAAACAGTTAAGTAAGGTAACACACGTTTTAATGTGACCAAATATCTATTAACTTTGTAGAAGACTGGTGGTGTGTGTGTGGTGTACATTTGGTCAAAGAAGAGGCTTGAATCGGCACAATTGTTAACTGCATAATACATAATATTCTTATGTGCAGTACATTAGTCTAAACACACTAATACACAGAAGAGTTATGTAAGGTAAACATGTTTTAATGTGACAAATATATATTCTAAAGTATTGTATATGAATTATTTTGTTTTGTTAGTTTGCCATTAACTGGACAAACTCATATTTATTCAAACTTGTGCTTGATGTAGTAAATAACTTTGTCTTAATTCACATACATGCATATACTGTGTATGCATCTATAATTTGAACTAGGTCAGTGTTATGGTGAACTGTGTATAACACCGCAATGCTACGGAATAGCCACAACACCATCTGCTGGCAGTTTTACAAGAAAAACCTTGTAATTCAAGTTTGTTTGCAAGTGTTGAGTTTTGCTTTTTTTGTTGTTTAATTGGCTTTTATTTTCTCTCAAATTATTCTGTTTGCTTGGTACTCATGAGGCAAATCTGATTCCATAATGCTTGTTACTTGCCAAATATGTCATTTTCACTACACACCATTATTGATTGTATTCAAGTATATATCCCAAAGTGCTCAAGTATGATTTAATGTGAAATTATCTTTTCATACATAACATATTTACAAGATCACAAAGGTAGACATAATTTTAATATGACAAAGACTGTTTACTGTTATTTTTCAGCCAGACCGTAAAGGTTTACAAACGTTTGTTAACGTTAAAGTCATGTTTATATGCCTGAAAAACAATCTTTGGCCTGTACATTACATTCATAATTAATTTAACCTTGCTTGTATAATCTTGCATTAGTAAACAGTGCTGTCGATTTCAGTACAGTCGTTAAACTTCAATATCCTTCCTTCAGTCTACAAAATAAATTACGTCTGATTTCTTTACATTGCTTCTAGAACGGCCTTCTTCTTCCTGCCGATAGTTTTCTTCTGGATATGACTTGTGCTGCTGTTGTTGTTGGTGCTGCTGGCTCTCTTCATCTGGTACATCACCTTGGCAGCCTCATCAGAAAGCGTCTGCAAGAAATCAAATCAAATCAGTTTTATTTGTATAGCCCAATATCACAAATAGACATTTGCCTCAGTGGGCTTTACATTCCATACAGTATGACACCTTCCCTTAGACCCTTGGCTCAACTATTTAGCTTCACCCTCTTTAGTTTAAAGGAATACTTGACCCATACAGAACCGGCGTTCTATCATTATAAAATCTCTATTATAATATAATGAATGAGGTTTTTCTTCCCTCAGTCTTCCCTTGGCCCAGCTGTCCTGTTAATCCTAACCCTACATTTTCCCATGTGTGACATCACACATGGGAAAATGTAGGGTTAGACAGTGAGGCCATAAAACACTCTTTCTGCCTTTTCTCAGGCTAGGATGAACCGATTTCTAAAATGTTTGCACATTTATATTACATATATATATATATATTTTTTTTTTACCTTTATTTTTACAGGTATATCCCATTGAGTCCGAAGACTCTTTTGCAAGGGAGACCTGTTTTCCTTTCCCACGTTACCATTCACACACACATTCATACACCGATAGCAGGCTATCGACATTCACACGAGGCAAGGTGGGTGAAGTGTCTTGCCCAAGGACACAACAACTATGACACAGGTGGCAGCGCGGGATCGAACCACCAACCCTTTGATCATCGGCCGTCCCGCTCTACCAACTGAGCCACAGCCCCATATGATCTCAGAGTTCAGTACACCTTAATTTTTCCATCGGTGAAGTAGGTCTTTAAGGAATGCCATACCCCAATTATTGTATATTAATTCATTTCCTTTATTGATAAGTTAATTGTATGATGACCTTGGATTCTGCGGTTATGTCGTCACAGATTGTTGTCATTGTGTCCATCCAGTTGCCATAGATACTCTCTTCCTTTTCGATTGGCCTCTGCTTACTATGGGGCAGAAAGAGGAAGTGTAATTAATACCAAGAACAACACACACACACACACACACACACACACACACACACACACACACACACACACAAACACTGGGTCGGAGTCCCCATAATGTGGGTTAAAACCTGGGTCCCCGCAATATAACATAAACCAGTATACATCGAAATGTGTGTAATGCAAGAAGCAATAAGGAATTTGAAAAAAATGTATATGTTAAAAGTATTGTTAATATAATCATCAGATCGAACCTCGCACAGACAATCAATCGTTTAAGTAGACAGTATGTAGTATATACATGTTGAGTATGTAGGAGGGAGGACGTTAGTAGGGCTTTTAGTATGAGTTGGACGTTAGTAGGGCTTTTAGTATGAGTTGGACGTTAGTAGGGCTTTTAGTATGAGTAGGACGTGAGTAGGGCTTTTAGTATGAGTTGGACGTGAGTAGGGCTTTTAATGAGTAGGACGTGAGTAGGGCTTTTAGTATGAGTTGGACGTTAGTAGGGCTTTTAGTATGAGTTGGACGTTAGTAGGGCTTTTAGTATGAGTTGGACGTGAGTAGGGCTTTTAGTATGAGTTGGACGTTAGTAGGGCTTTTAGTATGAGTAGGACGTTAGTAGGGCTTTTCGAACACAGCCAAAGAGACAACATACTGTATTTACCTGATTTGATTGAGTAAGTCTTGTTGTGCTTTCAGTTGCCTCTGCGCCTCCTGCACGCGCCCCTCCATCGTTAGACTGGCGCAGAGTTGAGCACAGTGAACGCCAAGCACCGCTGTGTTGAGGCCGCCCGCACAAACACCACTGCAGAGAGAAGGAATAGAGAATTTTGTTTAATCAAAATTATAGCTACACTTTATTTAAAAAAAAAAAAACGTTTTACTTAAATATTTTTAAAACTTTTCAAATTTCTCAACAATGTTAAATATCTGGTCAAAGAATTTTCCTACATAAATGATGATCCAACATAGATTTAGGTGTTTTTGATAGCGTAGGGATATGGATAAAATCAATTCAATGCTGCAGAAGTAAGTAAGTAAGTAGTAGTATTGCAAGTTCAATATTCCAAATGTTTACCTGCAGGTAGCAACCGGCCGCTGTTCGGTGATGATGCGAGTGACTTTCTGTTGGTCTCTGGTCTTGAAGCTCAGCTGAAGTTGGAATGGAAGTGTGTCCTTCTGGAGAAAAACTGTAACAAGCAACATTAGCCTGGAAATCCAGATTTAAATTAGATTTGGGTTTGGATTTCTAAGCCAACACATTATATATTTGCAATACAGTTTTAAAGAGAGAGAGAGAGAGAGAGAGAGAGAGAGAGAGAGAGAGAGAGAGAGAGAGAGAGAGAGAGAGAGAGAGAGAGAGAGACATGTAGTAAGCTTGAGACAATGACACCTGCCTTACCTTCAGTTGACTCTGGTTTTACAGCAAACTGGACGGTGATCTCCAGCCCTCTGGTCACGTTACCGATCTCTATCAACAGCTTGTGATTGTTCTGATCCTCAAAGGGAAAATACCTTTAGAGAGAGAAAGGGGGGGACAGAGGTAGAGAGAGAGAGAAAGAGAGGGGGAGAGAGAGAGAGAGAGATAGAGAGAGAGAGGAGAGAGAGATAGAGAGGGAGAGAGAGAGAGAGAGGATTTAAAACCTACCATAGAAGGGCTACGTTCAGTATACATCCAAATGCATTGGAAAGGAGTGAATGAATTGATACCGTAAGAGAAAAATTAAGAGAATAAAGGATTTTAATGAATAATTTGGCATATTTATAATGAAAATACCACTGTGTTAAAAATACATTGGACTAATACAGTGATTGAATTGGGCATAGAACCAGTGGCATTCATTATTTTGGCATCTTCAGTATATGTGCTCATCATTGGTAAGTTCACATACAAAAACAACTTGAAAAACTGCAATAGTTGGTGTCAATCACCACTTACACGCCATCAGAGGCAAACAGGGTTGCCGTGACTCCTGTTGCCAGCACGTTGTCAACAGTGGCTGACTGGATCACCTTGGCGACGCTACTGATGCTCACCATGTTCACCTGAGCAAGAGAGGAAAACAAAAACAGAGAAAAGAGGCTTTTGGTTGTATAGATATTGTGTAGTTATTAATTCCTTTTACATATACTTAAACCTGCAGTGTGTAGAATTGTGGGTTTTTTTTCCTAGCAGATTTTGTAGAAAGTAATTATAATATCCATAAGTACATTTAATTTAGTGCATAATAGCTGAAAAAAAATGTTTGAATAATTTTTTTTCCCTTGGAAAGAGTCTCATATATGTCCATATTTCTGCATATTTTGGACCAAGGCCTAGTGCCGCCATCTTGAAAGTGTCATAGTTGGAATGTCATCAGGTGCATTGTTTAAAATTTAGAATTGTTCTTGTCCTTGAAGGCCACTGTAGCTTCTGTTATTATTCTAAAGGGGTGGGGTTACCCAGGGAGCGTTGCATTCTAGAACTTTGTAGAACTTTCTTGATGATGTCATATTACACACTGCACCTTTAAGTAAGGTTTGTCACTTAATTCTTAATGTCTCTTTTCTTCTGTTCCTGATGTTTTTTATAACATACTGAAATATTTGGTTAAAAATATATATATATATATATATATATGTTACCTGGCAAATTGTTTCTTGAGCTATTGTAATGTAAACAACCACTAACACTCCTGTAACATTAAACCACCAGGCTAAAGAAAAACTTGCTTTTCTACTTGAGAAGTATTTCATTCATCTCACCCTTCCTCCGGTAGTGTCTGCGAGTCTCCCAACGTCCGCCAAGCGACAATCTGTCCCTTCAAACGTCATGACTGAGATTATGACTCTGGGAACAGTAAAGAAAAGATTACATTTTTACTTTTTTATTCAATTAGATATATATAGTGTGTGTGTGTGTGTGTGTGTGTGTGTGTGTGTGTGTGTGTGTGTGTGTGTGTCCGTCCTCACCCACTATCCACTGCCTGTAAAGCCAGCTGTCTGTAGAAATACTGAGTAAGGGAAGAGGACGAGAAAGAGGGAGATAGTTCCATCTCTCCCAGGCCGATGTTGGCTCGGCCGTCTGTGCACAAAATTACCTGCAACAACACAGAAGATCACAAACTACATTACCCACAAATCACCCTGTTATTTCAGACAGTTGCCAAGGTGACCAAGCATATAGGATGTGACAACATTCATTGAATATTAGCACCATTATATTTAAGGGTTAACATGATATATTTAGTTTGTTTAAACTAAATATATAAAACATGTGTTGCAGTTTTACATGTACTTTTGTAGAGACTGAGAAGTTATTACATCTGACTAATTATTTTATTAATTAAAAAAACACACACACACACACACACTCACACTCACTCACCTTTGACCCGGGGTACCTTGACGCCATGGCAACCGAGGCTAACGCCGCAGGACCGAGACATGTAGCGCCATCTTCCCTAAGGCTGGAAATGCACAAATAAATAAATATTTAAAATATATACAGCTATGGAAAAAATTAAGAGACCACTCCCAATGTTCAACATCTCTCGTATTACTATTTATATGCATATGCTTGAGTAGAAGGAACATTTTGGTTTTATAATATAAACTACTGACAACATTTCTACCAAATAGAATAAATTTTTTTGTCATTAAGAGCATTTCTTTAAGTAATGTAGAGATGAAGATTTAAGAAAAATACAGACTGGTCTCTTAATTTTTTCCGGAGCTGTATATTATTAAATAAAAGTAAAATTAAATTAGTAAAAAATATTTGAGTAGTGTAGGGCAGGGAGGGTATTCTTAATAAAGCTCTTTAGTGACTCACTCTTTGACCCTCTGTACTAGCTGGTGGAAGGTCTCGGCAATACAGTGTGGGATGTTATAGGCCACGCCCTCTTTCCATATATGGTCGTAGTCAACTAGCGCCCAATCCCTGAGAGTGAGGGGAGTACTGGTACCATCGCCATATATTACAACCTGTAAAAAATAGATAATAATAATAATAAAAATCATTAAAAAAAAAGTTACCATTAATAGAATAAAATAAACACATAATTAAGTAAAATAATACATATGAAAAAGGCAAAAAAGTAACATATTTATCAAAAATTAAAAATTAAATAAGAAATTAATTATAAAAAATTATATTTATAATGATATTAAATAACAGTAGCGAACAAAGGTTATATTATCTTATTTCCTTGTTTTTTCATTAAATTATAAATG